>NC_064851.1:24067418-24414293 GCF_024139225.1 Suncus etruscus | reverse complement strand
CCCCCCAGTGAGAATCCCCCAAAACACACATATTTATTCTGTCATCTTATATGTTAGAATTTAATCTAATATTAATTTCATGGTAATAAAGTCAGGTTGTTGGGAACTTGTTAATAATAATTGAATTGAATTTTTATAAGGACTAGAAGAGAATTTATCTTTATTTTTTAGTTCATCATTCTCAATCAGAGGTCATATGGCCAGGCCCACTGTGTGTTCTAGATTATTCTACAAGAGAAAATTATGTAAATTGGGGGCCTTGACAAAAAATTAAAGGATCATATCTTTTTTTTTGGACCAGTCATATTTCAAGTAACATGATTGTCTTCAGCTTCTAATTGGCCTTTCAAGGTCAACTATATTACCTGTACTCAAGGTCAGCAATGCTTATTTTGCGCGGTTGCAATATAAGCAGTAAGAATATGCAATTCAGATTAAGGGAATGGAAAAATTTAGGTTGCCTGAATTTAGTTTGAAGGACAAATGATTGTCTTCCCTCCTTTCTTCTGAAACATGCACATATGTAGATATTGCTGGTGAAATCAGATCCCCAAATATAGAAATTGCTGATGAGGTCAAGTAGAGGTAGAGCACACACAAAGAAGCACCCAGGAGCCACATAGGGGAAAATAACTCACTTTACTTTAAGTGGAAAGGAATATTTATATTAGGGGAAAGTATGGTGTAAACTCTGTGTCAGCCAATCAGGTAGGATGTGAGGGGATTAAAACAGGGTGTATACTTAAGTGTTTAGGGAAAACAGAGTATAGGGGATTAAGGAAAGCAGCATGTGTGCTCTGTGTGCTTAAACAAGGTGTGTGTTTAATGTGATTTGTGACACAGGTAGACTTGTTGCAAGTGGAAGTAGTGGAGGAGAAAGAAAGGTAATAGCTTCAAGAAGACAATCACATAAAAGCGAACTCTGACCTCCATCTAACACCATACACAAAGGCCAAATCCAAACAGATTAAAGATCTTGATATCAGACCTGAAACTATAAGGTATATAGAAAAACACGTAGGTAAAACACTTTATGACATTGAGACTAAAGGCATCTTCAAGGAGGAAACAGCACTCTCCAAACAAGTGGAAGCAGAGATAAACTTATGGGAATATATTAAGCTGAGAAGCTTCTGCACCTCAAAGGAAATAGTGCCTAGGATACAAAAGCCACCCACAGATTGGGAAAAACTATTCATCTAATAACCATCAGAAAAAGGGTTAATATAGAAGATATACAAGGTACTGACAGAACAAGAAAAAAAATACATCTAATCCCATCAAAAAATGGGGAGAAAATGAATAGACACTTTGTCTAAGAAGAAATACAAATGGCCAAGAGGCACATAAAAAATGCTCCACATCAGTAATCATCAGGGGTATGCAAATCAAAACAATGAGGTACAACTCACACCACAGAGACTGGCACACATCACAAAGAACAAGAACAATAAGTGCTGATGGGGATGTGGAGAGAAAGGAATTCTCATTCAGTGCTAATGGGAATGCCATCTAGTTCAGTCCTTATGGAAAACAATATGGAGACTCCTCAAAAAATTGGAAATGGAACTCCCATATGATCTAGCTATACCACTCCTAGGGATATACCCTAAGAACACAAAAATACAATACAAAAATGCCTTCCTCACACCTATATTCATTGCAGAGCTATTTATAATATCTAAACTCTGGAAACAATCAAGATGCCCTTTAACAGATGAATGGCTAAAGAAACTGTGGTACATATACAAAATAGAATATTATGCAGCCATCAGGAGAGATCAAATCATGAAATTTTCCTATACATGGATGTACATGAAATCTATTATACTGAGTGAAATAAGTCAGAGGGAGGGTATACCATTCTAGCTAGCTTCAATTCTTTCTGTAGTCTGTTAACCTATACTTGTTTTGTTTTTATTTGTTTTTATTTTTTCTTTTTAAATGCACACCACTAGTTTTCATTTTAATCATTTTATGGGCATGTCAAATGGTGAGGATTGATATTTTTCATGGGGTTTACTTTTGTTTGTTTGTTTGTTTGTTTTTTGGAAGGGCCACACCCTGTGGCACTCCTGACTCTGAGCTCAGAAATCACTCCTGGCAGGCCCAGGGGACCATAAGGGATGCTGGGGATCGAACCTGAGTTGACCACCTGCAAGAGAACGCCCTACCTGCTGTGCTACCACTTTGACCCTTGTTTTTATTTTATAATACTTTAAGTAACGTGTTTATTACAATAGTGCAAACACTTACGATTTTGACATACAAAGCTAGAGCAAGTTCATTACCACTTATGTAGGATTTTTTTTCCAACCACTTCAACTTGCATTTGTAATGTTAATCATTTCCTCTCAGTGGCCAGGCTAGTAACCCTAAACAGAGAACAGACCCCTCTGCAACTACTAAGCCTGCTTCCTTGTACTTCCCAAAGTATCCAGTGATGGAGATGTGCTTAGCATATTCTCCACCTTGTTGGAAATCTGTATCAGTAGAACCTTCACTCCAGCCAGCATTTTCTAGGCATGAATATATTCATACAAAAGCCTTCTATTTTTAACAGTAGTTTTACTCCAAGCTACATAAATCTAGAGCCCCAATTTAAGATTACATAGAGCATGGTTCTATCATTCCCATGTTGGTTCTCATGGCTACATCAATGATCACTTTGGAATACTGCCAACTAGACCAATTGCAATACTGCAAACCAAAATCCTTGAGAACTTAGCCAGAGTGATTGCCAATTACAATGAAAGCACTCAGGGTTAGAGACATGGAGTTATTGATGCTTATTCATAGAACCATACAGAACCAGTGGCAGGTGGCAGGTCTGTGGTTAATCACACCTTATGATTGTCAGAAGGGATTATATATGAATCAGAGCAATGGCAAAACAAAAGGCAGCTGTGTGCAGCACAGCTTTGAGAGAGAACAGGGGGAGTGAATATGCATGAAAGTTTATGACCACACCACTGGTTATGTTTCTGTTCTCACCCTGAGAACAGTCTGGCTAGGACAGGTTCCAGGGTTGCCTTGGCTTCCTGCCCAGAAGGTTTGAGGGTGGGGTCAGTGTCCTTCACTTCAGTTTCCTTACAACTTTATTATGGAAAACATGTTCAATGAATAAGGGTAGATGACAACAGGAGGGAACTAACAACAGGAGAGGTAAATAAAATTATATCAGTTTGTGAAATTTTAAGATGTTATGTGAAGGCAGATAGTGATAAATTTTAAGTGCATTTTAATTTATTATTAACATCTGGGGAAACAACAAAAATAATCATAAGAAGCACAGCTAAAATAGCAATAGTGACAATTTAATGTTATACTGAAATTTATTTGAGTCATGCAAAAAATAACAAAGAAAGAAAGAACAGAAAAAATACAGGAAGAAAACATAAATAATAGAAGTAGGATAGATTTAATTCAACTCTGACAGTAAGGTGTCAAATATAAATGAAGCTCTTCATGGAGGAGACAGTGCCAAATTGGCTAAGAAATCTAACAGTGCTGACTTGCTAAAGGAGATAGTTTATATTTCTATAAATGTGAAAGCAAAAGAGTACATAAAAACTTTGAAAATGTAGAAACAAATACTAAGAAATACTGGAGTAGCTGTATGTGTTACAATAAGCAATAAAATATTACTAGTAATTAAAAAATAACATTTTTATTCCATTTAAAAAGTTAATTTTACTTTGGGGTTTGGGACCATGCCCAGCAGTGCTCATGGTTATTCTTGGCTCTGAGTACAGAGATCATTTTTGGCAAGACTAGGAGCACCGTATGTGTTTCTGGGGATCAAACTCAGGTTGATCATATATAAAGCAAGAGCCTGGCCCACTGTATTATTTCTTTGGTTCTAAAAAGTTAATTTATCAAGTAACCATAATAGTACTAAAGAGCTATTCCTCAAAAACAAAATTTTAAATTATTTAAAATTAAAATCATCAAAACTAAATATGGAGTCCACACCTTTAACCATACTGTCAGTTACAAATATGATGTGAAGAAATCAGAATAAAAAATTTAGAGTTTTAAAAATTTAAACAATTGCTTTTAAAGAACACATTCACTGATATACAATATTACGGTATTGTATAATGTTGTCCTCAATCAAAAACAACCAATAGTTTCACCCACAAACAAACTTTATTCACATCCAAGACAACAAAGGAGATGGCAAATCCAAGACTGTGCTCAAGGTAAGATCCTTGTGTACTTTCCTGAAATCATATTTCTGTGAAAGAGCAAAACATACAAGATCTTTTAATTAACTGATTTACATATTATGGGTATGATCTTTTTAGTCTTCTAACCTCATTTAATAAGCTTCTAAATATTATATTCAAAATAATAATTTACTAACTAAATTTGATATAATTTGTGATCACTAAATTTTAAAATATGTTCTCTACTTTATAGAAGACTTTTATGGTCTTTTTTATTCATCCTGGACACAGACTTACAATCTTCAGTCTACTTTCAGAATAAAATTAGTTATGAAAAGTAATTAGCCCTACAGGCAAGTAGGACTACTTAGTTGGAGAAATGAAAAAGATTAGCTCCCATTATTTACCTTAAAGGTAGAGCAGCTTCTGCAACAGAATTGAAAAAAGAGGATCATCTGTAAGCTCATAATTCATTATTAAATAAGTACCAAAGTTAGTTGAATGTAGCTATAGTTATATTGATAAAAAAAATAAATTCTTAGCAATTAGAGTTAAGTTAAAATTATAAAAGTTTTGTTTTAAAGATGGAAATTTTGGAAGCTTAAAAAAAACTACACACTAATTTTGTCAAGGTATCGCAGTGGAACCCCATCCTAGGGTCCAAAGTTGAGCTCTCACCTAATACACAGCATAAGATCTATTTAAGGTACTCCCATACTGACAAAGTAAAAACCTTCATTGGGAAAGAGCACTACATGGAGCTCTGCAGGATAAAGGAGCCCAAGGGGAGACTCGCACTGCCTTGTGCCCTAAGGAATTACCTTTCTCGGGTGTCCACATCCATCAGCTTGACTATGCTCCTATTTGGTGTGGTTTAGATGTTGCATGCAGTCAGAATGGTTTCTGTTAAGGAGTCTTATAATGATTTATTATTGGATGTATTTTCTCCTATGTGCCCCACTAGGTCTTTCTCGGGGTGATTTTAGCAGGTGGTTGCCAAAGTTCTTGGTTCATCTTTGTACTATGCTTCATCTTTATGTGGCAACTCACAGGCCAAAAAGTTGACAAAAACCTATTACCCAATGGTTCCACCTGATTCACTCTGGCTCTCTCTTGCCTTTTTTCTTTATAGTCACTACTGAACAGATTCTGACTCAGTAGCAAAAGCACCAGTTAACAATCTGAGGTTGATTTTTCCCTGTTGCTCCTTAACCATGGGCAAGTCACTGGCACAGCTATTACTATCATGGGAAAACAAAGCAGATCAACTTCTTTGGCTGAAGCCCAAAATGACTTCTAGGGCACCTTTTGGGAAGCTTCTCTATCCTGACAGCTCCACTTCTACTGAAACTAAGTCTAAGGGACTCTCTGCCAAAGAAGTAGTCCTTAGTCATAGGCCTCCTGCATCCTTCAGGCAGGAACTCAAGTCATTGTCAGTCCAGTCAGACAATGCAATTAACAACCAATTCTTCTCTGCAATCTCATTCAAAATTCAACATTTTAATCCTTGTTTTACTGTAAAAATATCTGAGGTTTGGAGGCTAACAAAAAATGAGATCACAGAAATACAAATCGTATTGTGCTAGACATTATTTAAAAAATTCAAATAAAAGTACTTATATAAACAACAACTTAATGCACTATTCCTACCATAGAGATGAGGAAACCAAGAGACAGCTCTTTGTACCTAGCTAGCAGGTAGCCAAGCAGAAATTCTGGTTTCAGAAGCCCATGATTTTATACATTACTCTAACATGAAACAATTTACAATAGTCATTCTCTATTTATTGCAGCATTTAACGTTAGCAACATGACTTAACTGTAACAGCATTCATCACAATCAAACATTTTGTTGCATACCAAGTATTATAATTATGCACATTTGGTAGGGAATGGGAGGGAATCAGCCTGTACAATTTCACATCATTTTGACATGTGTATAATTTCAACGATGGCAAAAATAAAATCCTTTTCTTCATTTGTTCTACAAAACTGAGCATACACTGTATTGCAAGTGTGGGGGTTAAAGAATAAATTCTTTAGCCATAACTATGAGAAATTGATAATAACAGAATAAAGAAATTTTTCTAAAACAGAGTTTTGATAACTAATTCAAAGTCAGAGATACAAAATATATGTTACCTGGTCATATAATACCAAAACATGTTATAAAAACGAGTATAATACCTAAAAGAAAAGGAAAGCAGAAGAGCACAAAGCTCAATGAATAAGAATTTTGTTATAAAGACTGCTGTGATGCAGAGGATATTCTTCTTTTCTTTGTTTGGTTTTTGGACCACACCCACCAGTGCTCAGGAAGTACTCCAGGCTCACTTCTGGCAATACTAGGCAACTAAATTTGGTGCCAGGAATCAAACACAGAACCTTACTGGCTCTGTGACCCTAAAAAATAGACTTCAAAATAGCTTTATGGTACATATTTTCTTTGATTCTCACCTAATATTTGTCTCTGAAAATTTTCCCCTAGCAGTAGGCTTGTCTGTTCCTAAGCTACCACCACCTCCCCTCTCAGTCTAGCCTATACCAAATTCCAACTATGATATTGATGGTAAGTGGGTGCACAAGTTAGTGACAAAATTCACTGAGATAATTATGAATTAAGAAAGGCTTTTGAAAGGAGACAAGCTGGCCTTTGCTCCAAAGTAAAAGACCCAGTTTTGCATTTGGTCCAGGATTATATAATCTTTCTGGGTTGTGAGAACCACCCAGCCATTTATGGGAGGTTGTTCCTGTTGACTTAGGCCAAGGCATGCGACTTAGGATAGTTTATTTTCCTAGTGTTCAAATGAATATTTTGCTGAATTGCTGTAAACTGACAAGTGGGCCTCTCAAGAGAACAGCACAGGCTGAAACGCCCAGGAGGATTGAGGGTAGTTAGTTATCTTTCCATTGTAGTTGCCTGACATATTTAAGACTTTACTCTTCTATCTTTATTTTGTCCTCTAGAGCTGGAATTTATAGAACATTGGCATTTTATAATTATGTGCCCCTTAGCCATACAATGTATATTTTGCTATTCAATACTCATCATAGATTATTAGTTGAAATGCTTAATTGAAATTGATAGAAACTGAAAACAATATGTCTTATACTTAAAGAGAAATTTTGACTTGGCTCCTATAACTGAGAATTCCCAGAAATAGACACAGCTTCTGACAAAATGAAATTCAGGAATTCAGAAACCATATCTCGAATTCTTGTTTTCTCTCCATCTTTCATTTCTCTTCCATCTTTAATTCTCTCCACCTATCATTTCTACTCATGTCTTCTTAATTTTTTTTCGAGAGTATGCCCCATCTACATAGTGGGCCTTGAATGAAATTTTATCAGCTTAGAAATGCCAATAAAAAGAGAACTCTCTCCTAGTAATCCAAAATAACTTCTAGGTCAAATGATCATTTTCAACCTTATTTTACATGTTTATTTTTAAACCAATCCACCATTACCAGATGAGTAAACAATGGATTACTTAATCAAATTAGACATTCAAATTGGAGATTTTACCTATAATCAAGCTTTACTACACATTCAATTGTGTAGCTAATCAAGAGGCAAAAAAAAAAAAAAACAAAGCATAGAAAAATCTGGGACATGCTTGACAAGCAAGTTCTTTCTATTATCTGCCCCAAAATAATAAATGAGGCTTGTGTATGATGATTTTTTTATTATTTCAGAGTGGAGGAGCATACAATGAGTGAGAAACTTGATTTTTTTTTAAATCAGAGAGTTGTGTAGCTTATAGGATATTCTCCTGTGGGGCTATATACCACAAATCAGTAGATCCATGTTTATTCACTGTTAGCAAAACATACTGAAGGAAATTCTGATAAGGACATTCTGCAGATAAGGCCTCTTCTTCCAGTCTGAAGTTATTATTCTCTTTACTTGGAAGTCTTGTGGGCAAAGAGATTAAATCAGATTACTTCTCTTCTTTAACTTCCTGGAGCACCTCTGGCAAAGGAAATGCATGAATCGTAAGTCAGCAGCTTAACTCTCTTTTCTTCAGGAAACTGGACATTCTGACTGGATAGTCAGCAGAAGAATCCCAAACTGTGCTTGAGGCAATGCAACACTCAGAAGCATAGGAATTTTCTGGCAGTTGAAAGCACCCTTGACAGATTAAAAAAAAAAAAACTTTCATTATTCTAGTCCACTACACTAGTTCTACCCATAAAAGAGACCCTTAAAGATTCTAGAGATTCTACAATGTCCTTGATCCTAAGTGCTATTTCTCTCTAAATTTTAGCAGTGAAAAAAAATACTAGAGATGTCTCTTGACTCATGGGATATAGGTAAAAGCAGTAATAGCAAAAGTGGGAATAACTGGGGCCAGCGTGATAGCATTAAAACTTCTTTAAAAGCATTCATACTTCAAATTGTTCTTGGTGTGAATGAGCTTTCTCATTATTTTTCACTGAAAATGAAGTTTTGAAAAATAAAGCTTTTGACTAAGAGTAAGCACAAAAGAATATACTGGACAAAGATCATGGTGACTCAGATGCCAAGGGCACAAAATTTAAGGAGGCACTCTCAGTATGACACTGCCTAAAAGCCCTTTTACATTCTAGACACCTGTGGCTTGCCTTATTCTTGTTCCAAACCTGACAGGTCAAGTTGAACTAGATGGGGGAGTTTCTGTTAGTTGTAATAAAATAATCTGATGCCCTTCCTTTATTCTACCCAAGTGGTATGAGAGTTGTTCTTTCTCAGAATGTGTCTAGTTATACCCATTACAATACTTAGTATATTGCTTTCTAATTCTTTATGTCCCTATTTACCAACAGCTTTGAGCTCCTTTTTTTTTTTATAAAAAAGAAGTCCTCAATAATTTCCTTTCAGTTACAATATCTAAATTAGTCCCGTTGAATGGATGAGCAGGTGTGCTGTTAGCACTAACCATTCCCATTCCTCTTTTGGCATGGACTACATATAAAGTGTCAGCTAAAATATTTTCTAGATAAAAAGTGTCAATAAGGGCCCGGAGAGATAGCACAGCGGTGTTTGCCTTGCAAGCAGCCGATCCAGGACCAAAGGTGGTTGGTTCGAATCCCGGTGTCCCATATGGTCCCCCGTGCCTGCCAGGAGCTATTTCTGAGCAGACAGCCAGGAGTAGCCCCTGAGCACTGCCAGGTGTGGCCCAAAAACCAAAAAAAAAAAAAAAGTGTCAATAAATTTTATTTTAATTATATTAATTTTTCCCATAAATTTACACATAATTTAAATATTATTCACCTTTTTAAAAAAATGTGTGCAAGAAAGTACTGCATTAGATTTGCCACTGACCCTTATATGTGCTTTGTCTTTCAGTCTCCAACAGGGCCAGCCTCCTTGACCTAATTAAACTTCTCCACTCCCACATGGCTAGTAAATACTATAATTAATTTATAAAGGACTCTGAAACACCAGCTGGAAAAATGTCCTATTAGTGGTTTGCACAGAACAAAAAAATCATTTAACTTGTAAGTTTATGAAAAATGTGCGTATATATATCCTAACATCTTCCAATCTACTCCATTTCCAAGAATGTCAGATAGTCTTGTTCCAAGTAAACAGTGTCTAATAAGTTCTTGTCATTTCCTTTCACACATTTATTTTTAATTGTAGAAATAATTCTGTGTGACAACGATATATATTGGGGTATGTCAAACTTGGATGTCTATGAATATGTTCACACACAACTCAAGTATAATAGTAATTAACTACAGTTGTTCTCTAAAAAGTATCAGAGATAAAGATAAATAGTGAATTCAAAGATTTCTCAATGTTTTAAAAAATTCAAAATTGTTGGGACATGTCTTGAAATCTTTGATCATTTAAGAGCTGCAGAAGACAGAATTTTAATATGGTCCCCAAGCTTACTCCTGGGTATACATGACCTAGATCATAGTCTTCTTTTCAGTATAGGTTTGACCTGTGAAAATGATGGGAGGTGAACTCATCTGATTAACACCCAAGGAGCTATTGGTCACCAACTGGATGGGACCATTTCACTTGTTGATTGCATACATTATCTAACACTTCAGTCATCGGCAGTAATAGTCAATAGTTAATAGTAATGTTGGTAGCATCAGTAATAGCAACGGGTACAGATTGCCAAGAAATTCTCTTGTAGGCTTTGGAGATGAAATCTCCATGCTGCCAGACCCAAGTGATTACTACCTTAGGGAAAGCTCTGGAAGTTGAGTCTTGGCTACCACTGGCAAGAAAATGGAGACATAAGTCCTCCAGCTATAAGGAAATAAATTTGATCAACAACCTGAATGAGCTTCAGATAAAACTGCATCCAAGTCAGTGCCTTCACTGTTTAATGAGACACTAAGCAAAGAAAGTCATGCTCAGATTTTTGTATCACAAAAATGCATATCATAAACATGGGATGCTTTAAGCTACTACATTTGTGATAACTGTTGCAGAGAACTAAAATATTAATACAAAACCAATGTCTTTTCTTTTTTCTAGAAGCTACTCTTTTCTTACTGACGTTTCCTACATTGCACCCCAACTCTGATCACCTTACATCACTTATTGGCTCTGACACAAGTTAGCCCAATTAAGAGCTTTTGTCTGGAAATTTGAGTTTGATGCTAACAGATTCCACTGTGGAATAGAGAAAATATAATTGAGGTTAGTTCAGTAATAACCATGCAGAGATTCCTCTAGCATCTTAAATGCATATTGGAGTAGAATATATAGCAGGGAAGGGTAGAAATAAACTCTAGTAATAATTGGACTATAAAATAAATTACAGAGACTTTTAAAATACATTAACATGATTATGTACTGTTGAATCAGTACACATAAAAAAATTTTTCCCAGTTTCCAGGAACCACTCTTTGTTCTTTACAGTTGAGATTAACATTGGCTAATTTCATCTTTCACTGCAAGAGATAGGTAGCAACTTACTATTCATAAAGCATATCTTTGGAAAGTTTTCTAATTGAAAGAGTACAAATGTCTTACCCTGAAGTTCTTAATGACATTTACTTAATGTTGATTACATCATTACTTATCTCAGGGCAGTATCTATTCTACTTCCCGTGAATATGGACTTTCAATGACCCTCATGTTGTTATCATGTATTGTTCATAATAACCACAAATCAAGTTTTAGTGAAAAAAGTTCACGAGAAAATATAATCATTCAGTTTTATGATCATGTTAATTGTCTTTTAGAATTTTATAACATTAAACAGATTTTCAGCATGGATAAAGATGAACATATCTTCAAATTATATCTTCTCTTGAACTGTTTAGGTCTTAAGTACATTGTTAGAATATAAACTTTTCAAAATGTATTTTTTAAATAGGAGCCATATGTGACAGTACTGAATGCCCAAGGCTACCAGTGCAGAGCTGTTTCATTGCCAGGAGCTACTCAGGGCTAGATCAAACTTCCAGGGTCCTGTAGGATGATCATAGGCTATAGGGTGATTCGAATCATTTAGAGCAGGGGTTTCAAACTCGCGGCCCCACGGGCCGTTTGCAGCCCTCCGTACAACATTTTGTAGCCCACGGCCAGCCTTCAAATATCGCAGTATTTGCGATTATTTGCTTACGGAATAATAGCAATAAAAATTGCATTACTAAGAAAAAAATTGCATTAAACATTCGCATAACCCGAGCAGTTCCTTTCCGGGTATGCAAATGTTTGATGCGATTTTTTTCTTACTAATGCGATTTTTTATTGCGAATATTCGGTAAGCGAATAATTGCGAATACTTTGCGCCTAGCGCAGACGTCATTTCTACTGCTCCTGCCCGCTGTC
Organism: Suncus etruscus; assembly: GCF_024139225.1. Lineage (NCBI taxonomy): Eukaryota > Metazoa > Chordata > Mammalia > Eulipotyphla > Soricidae > Suncus > Suncus etruscus. The sequence continues at coordinate 24,402,336 of NC_064851.1, read as the reverse complement.
CCTTGCATTATTGGAGACCTAAGGGAGAAAAGGGAGAGAAATTTATTACAGAATTGGATTTTGTCATACCTTCATCATGATGTCATCAAAGCCTGCAGTGAAGAGAAAGATTGATGACGAGCACAATTTCAGGAAAAGTGGGAGACGTAGTATTTCTTTGTTGAGCACAGAGGCATCCCCACGTCTTATTTGCTCAGAGATAGTCGCAATGCACAAGGAATACAACTTGAAACGCCATTATTCAACTAAACATGCTGAGGAATGTGCAAAATATCAAGAAAATGAGAGAGACAAGCAGGTTGCCAGTCTTAAAGCATGTCTAATGAGGCAACAAGATTTCTTCAAGAAAGCAACCAAAGAGAATGTTGCATCAGTCGAAGCTAGTTACATGGTTAGTGAGATGACTGCTAAGGTAGGGGAAACCATTCACAGAAGGAGAGTTTGTTAAAAAAAAAAATGCATGTTACAGGCTGCAAGTATTATCTGTCCGGAAAAGAAAGGTCAGTTTAGCAAAATCAGCCTTTCTGCTAACACTGTGGCAGAGCACATATCTGACATGTCAAGTGACATTTATCATCAACTGTGTGAGAAAGCCAAATGTTTTGATGCATACTCAGTTGCTCTTGACTAGGGCACAGATATAACAGACACTGCGCAGCTCAGAATTTATGTCTGTGGTGTTGATTGCAATTTTGAATTGACAGAGGAGTTGCTCACAATAATTCCAATGTTTGGCCAGACCACTGCTAATGAGATATTTCTGCATTTGTGTGATGCCATTGAGAATGCAGGTTTGCCATGGAAGAGGAATAATAACCGATAGAGTACCATCAATGACAGGAAGGAAAAATGGACTGGTGGCACTTGTTCAAAAAAAACTTGAAGAGGAGGGTGTAGAGAAGGCCATTACTCTTCACTGCATTATCCATCAGCAGGCCCTTTGCAGTAAATGCCTGCCGTGTGACAATGTGACATGTCTGTTGTTGTGAAATACATCAACCAAATCAGATCCAGGGGCTTAAAGCACAGGAGGTTCTGTGCTTTTTTAAAGAAAATGGAGTCAGAATATGGAGATGTGCTCTATTTCACTGAGGTATGTTGGCTCAGCAGGGGAAATGTCCTGAAAAGATTTTTTTGAGTTGAGAGAAGTGAAAGCCTTCATGGAGAAGGATGGGAATGCTGTTTCTGAGTTGAGCGATCACAAATGGCTCATGGACTTAGCTTTTCTTGTTGACATCATGCATAAGCTGAATGTACTAAACAAGATGTTACAAGGCCCAGGGCAGCTTATCAGGGCTGCCTATGACAATGTGAAAGCATTCTCCACAAAACTTGTGTTATGGAAATCCCAGCTCTCAGACAAACCTTTGCCATTTCCCAGAATGCAAGGAACTTGTGGATGCAGGCATACCATTCAGTGGTGAGAAATATGTTGATGCTATTTTTAAGCTAGAGAAGGAATTTGATCACAGATTTGCAGACTTCAAAAAGCACAGAGCCACTTTGCAAATTTTTGTGAACCCCTTTTCCTTTGATGTGCAAGATGCCCCTTCTGTGCTTCAAATGGAGCTCATTGACCTGCAATGCAACTCTGATCTCAAAGCCAAGTTCAGGGAGATTAGTGGAAAAGCAGACATGCATGGACAATTTTTGAGAGAATTGCCCCCCAGCTTCCCTGAGCTTTCCTGAATGTTCAAGTGCACCATGTGCCTTTTTGGGAGCACATGTTTGTGTGAAAAGTTATTCTCCACATTGAACTTCAATAAGTCAAAGTACAGGTCTAGACTTAATGTTGATCTTCTTCAAGCCATACTGAGGGTCTCAACTGCTTCCTCTCTAAAGCCAAATGTGGTTCAGATTTGTGAGAAGAAGCACTGTCAAGTCTCTGGCAGCAAGGAATAGGCAAAAGATGCCATGTTCAGAAGAACTGTTCATGATCTTCACTCAATGTTCTATTCATGTTCAGAAAAAATAATCATGTTCAGAATAAATAATTAAAACTGTTAGTAATGACGTTTGAGGACTTTTTTTTGTAAAATCCCTTATGCAGCCCTGCCTCACCCTGACTTTGCCTCCTGCAGCCCCCAGGTAAATTGAGTTTGAGACCCCTGATTTAGAGGAAGATTATTCAATGCAGTCTTGTAAGAGAGCTATCAGTTAATTGCTCCACTTGTCTAGATTAATGGTGATTCTCTATTTGTCTGTTCAATTTTAAAACATTGTATGCCTAAAAGTGTTATTAATAGTATTAAAATTATTATGACTAAAATTTTTTAGAAAAAAACTAAACTTTATCATTTGTACCAGATCTAATTAATTAATCTCCTAGAAATCGACATATTATAAAGACCATTAAGAAATGGTCTTTATAATGGTACCTCTAACTACCAAGTTTTCAATTTCTAAAGAAAACTAAATTTAGAAAGAATAACTGTATGGAGAATTCACTATCGGTAATTTGACTTGGAAGGTTAAATGTATTCAGAGAGAAAATGGTCAATCAGTGGATTGTTTCGTCAGCATGTACAAAATGAGAGAATGGTTGGTTATGAGATATTTTTCCTTTCAAATTAGGATAACTCTGATGTAGCAAATTTCTCTTCTCTAGAATTATTTTCTTTTTCTTTGACAAACTAGCAGTAGTACTTGAATGCAAATAATCCTTCCTTATCATTGTCAGATATGTGCTTATTTTACATTTTCTTGTTTATCATGTAATGTATTTGTTGTATCCTCATTCTCTTGATGTGATGCTCCCAGAAAATGTTTAGTTCTTTCAGAAAACGATTATTATTTTTGCTGCATTTCCTGAATATATTTACTAGATCATAATTTATTAACTGATTTTATGTTTGTTTGTTTTGGGGTCACACGTAGATGTATTCAGGGCCTCCTTCTGGTTCTGTTTTCAGGGATCATTCCCAGTAGAGCTATGGGACCATATGGGGTGCTGGGTATGAAACCCAGTTAAGCAAATGAAAGGCAAGTGCCTAATCAGCTGTACTACCACTCCAGCCCCTTAACTATGTATTTTTAAATGAATAATAATATAATAATTTTTAACTGTTTGTTGAAGGGATTAATGTTAAATTATTTTTCTCACTTAATCCTTCTAAAATTCCAAATAAAGATGCCATTTTTTTGAGGGGTGTGGGGTGTTTGAGCCATGCCTGGTGATGCTGAGGAGTTATCCTGGCTCAGTACTCCAGGATCATTCCTGACAGTGCTCTGAAGACCATATGGAATGCTGAAGACCACAGCTGGGTTGACCACATGATAGGAAAATGCCCTACTCACTGTGCTATCGCCCTTCCTCTCATTTTTTTCCTTTTTTGGTTTTTAAGCAACGCATGATAGTACTCAGGAGTTACTCTAGCTCTGTGCTTAGAAATCCTAGCAGACTCAGTAATGACAGGGAATTGAACCTGTTTCACCACGTGCAAGGCAAGTGCCCTACCAGCTGGGCTATTGCTCTGCCCCACAGATGTCATTTTTTGTCATATCTATTTAATTATATGTTGAACAAAATACATTTGACTAAATAATTTGCCTAAGGTCACTGAGTTAACTCTACTAACAAGTAGTAGAGTTGGAATTTGAATCCAAACAAAGCTGTAATAATATATTGAATTTTACAACCTTTCACAAATAGCTTAAATTTTATAAACTCTGACTTCCTTATCTGTAAGCAAAATTCATACCTATCCTAAAGATTATTGGGAGTTTAAGCATAACAATGGATGTAAGCCTCTTGAAACTTTCCCATGTTGTAAGTAGTTAACAGGCAAAAGAAATTAGTAGAAAAGGACCTCAGTAGAATTTCTGTAAGGGCATTGGCCTTGCCCTTAGCATATCTTCCCCCAGTCCCACAAGAGTGATCCCTGAGCAGTGTCAAGAGTAAACTCTAAGTACTACTACTGGGTGTGGCTCAAAAAACAACAACAACAAAAAAAAAAAAAAAGGAAAGGTCAGCAGGTACATGGACTGGATATAGGAGATTGCTGATCACTTTAATATCACAAATAGAAACCAGATGTTAAGAATAAGTTGATTTGATAATTGCATGCTACTCCTAAACTCAATTCCAATGTTCCTTATTACCCTACTTTCCATGAATACCAAGAATAAAATTAGGAATTTTCTTAAGTGTGACTTGATTCATCATTCAATTTCCTTTTAAACATGCCTTGTTATTTTCATTAAAGCCTGCTTATATGAAAAAATTTAAAAAATTAAACCTACTTATATGAAAACAATAAAATGAGTAAACATTTTACGAATTCTTGTTAAGTTAGTTTCAGACTGTTTATGATATAGATTTATGTGCCATAGGTTAACAAAAATTCTAGCCAACCAAAATACTTTATTTTAGCATCTCAATTATGACTCTTGCAGCAAATTTAATAGCTGAGACTTTATAGATAATTATTTCCCATTATTTCAGAATAGCAAGTTTTCCCATTGTATCTGTCAGAACATATGTGAAAAAATATTTGCTTAAGAGGGAGTAAGGAGCAAGGAAAAGAATATTAGAAATGGAGGTGGTAGATCTTGAGCACTTTTCTGAAGGTTAAAGTGCATTAATTTTTACACAAAACCATAAATTTTAACACTATTGTTACTTAAACTACAAAAAATTATCTTTAAAAGAAAATTCTTGGGGGCTAGAAAGATAAGTAGTTGAGGACTAAGGTATTTGTGTTTCATGTAGTCCATTCAAGTTGGATGAACATACTGTCACTGAAGTACTGCCAGGAATTATCAAAGTATAGAGAAAGGATTAAGAACTGAGTACAGCTCCGTATAAGAAAGAGAGGAGAAGAAAAAAAAAGGAGAGATTGAGAAGAAATAAAGAGAAAGAAGAAAGGAGGAAAAGAGAGAAAGGGAAAAAGAGGGAGAGAAAACAGTAAGAGACCAACAACAAAAGGTAAGAGAAAAGAAAAAAGAAAAAACAGAAAAAGACAAAGTAAAGTAAACGAAAAGTTCCTGAGTTGTCTAATGTTAATCTTGAAAACTAGATTTCTATCGTAAATCCTCTATAGTTAACTATAGAACTTAAAATTATATTAATAGCTTTGTGATCCTTACTACAAATTATGTAAGACTATTAAGATTCAATGTATCAACCTCAACTACCATTAGGGTTAAAAGGTATACACTTATGAGAGATACTCAGAGTTTAAACGGGAGGTAGGATCTGGCATCTTTCTCTTGCCAATGTAATTGTTATAATATTTAGCAAACATTTACAAAATGAGGGAATAAGAAATATATGAAATCTATGTAATGATTTTTAAAACTCACTGAACCTTTTTAAATGCCCACATCATTAATGTGATCTTACTGAATTTTTATTAAAAAAAAACATGAATATAACCAAAACCCAGACTAAGACAAAGAGTATTTATCAGGACCCCAAAAGGTCATTCATATTCCTTTCCAGGAATCACTCAATATAGAAAAAATGAAAAAAAATAAGAAATTCTTGGAAAAATAAAACAAATAGCTGTGAACCTTTACATGAGAAAGATGCTACAAATGTCAAAGGCTTTAAAAAAGTTATATCTAGAAATGAGCTGCAATCTTTTGTATATGCTTATTCCAGAAAACTGCTTGCATATTTGTTAAATCCATGGACAAGAACGTTCTAATCCTGGGGGTGGGACAGCTGTGCACAGGATTACTCCTGCAGCAACGCTGGAGACCATACAAACTAAAGGGGACTATATGGAGTGCTGAGAATTGAACTGTTTTATTCAAGAGTCATACATGCTGTACTCTCCAGTCTCATACCATTGTTAAAATTTTAACTAAGAAAACAGTAAAACGAAAAGGGATAAATTCTTAAACAATTCATTTTATTACCTTTATGTGGCAGTAAAATAAAACACAAGTATATGCAAATACAACGATCTAGTAAAAATTAATAAAAGTAAATTATTGTTTGGAAAAAATTGCAGATGATTACACAACTATCCATGTAAAGACTAACAATCTATCAAATTAACCAACAATCTATCCAATATACATGTATACATACTAAAATTTCAAAAAGAAACAAACCCAAAGATGGAACAAGAGCGTGTTCCTTCTAGAGGAAGACAAGGAGATGGAAACAGAAAAGATTTGGTTAATTTTTAGTCTCTAAATTGACGTATTTGGCATTAACTTTGTTCTAAAATGATTGGTCTGTAATCTTGAACACACTGCAATTTACATAATTTATAAATCCCTTAAAAATCATGTTCCTGAACAACATTCCACGTAGATAAAGCAAAAAGAGATTTTTTTTAAATCCTTCATTAAAATAATTTTTCAAATAATTAATAAACCCACTCCCCTCCACAGTGGACCCGCAAGGGAGGAGGGAACAAGTGTAGCTGGAGTGCAATTGGGGTGCAAAATTCTGTTTCTTCCTCTTAAAACAATTTGGATTTGAGTGCAAATGCTAAGTAATTTTTTTTTTTTTCAAAAAGGGAAACGCACTTTTGGAAACCTTTAAATTCTGAGCACCTAAAGGTAAAGCCTGAAGACTTAAAATGCTCTTAGTCACTTCCGCCTCCGCCTCCCTAGCCCCGCCCACTCTGCCGGAAGTACTTTTCCGTGGGGTCCTCCCGCCTATAGGGGGCTCTTCGAGCCTTCTAGTGCCACGGAGGCCTAAACGTCTGGGCTGTCCCTGTACGTGCCTGTCACCTGACGCTAAAGAAAGCATCGCTATTCTAGCTTTTTCGGCTAGGGAAAATTTTTTTCAGACATACTACTCTGAAAAATAAAACTGAGATCTCAACTTGAGCTTGAGCCTTCCCTCTGAAACCAAGTTGCGTGATCTTTCGAATCAGGCATTCTTCAGGACAGCCTCGAGAGCCGATGGCCCCCAAGCCCGCTTCCTCCCTCCCGCGAAGACGTCGCTGAGGGTGTCCTGTGGTGGCTGCGTTCAAGATGTCGACCAAGAATTTCCGAGTCAGTGACGGGGACTGGATTTGCCCGGATAAAAAGTGAGTTTCCGGGAAGAGTAGGGAATTGAGATGGATCGTCTTGGGATGTGTGTGTGTGTGTGGTGTTGGTGGGGCGCTTCCTCATGTTTGTTGCTGCTCTTGGGCCGGTTTATTTGTGCGATTTCTAGAGCGAGGGCCTCCAGCCGGAATGAGGCGGCTGGGCCAGAAGGTGGCTTCCCCGGGCCTGCGTGGAGCTGTGTCTACAATCTTTGTGTCGAGTGTTTCCTGCACCTTCTAGCTCCGACACGGAGCGTGCGGTCCTGGCCTTCCCCCTGTCACACACACACAGACACACGCACACACGCACGCACGCCATTCACACCCACCCGCCGCCGCCGCCTCTCTCCAGGGTTCCCGGATGTAGATGTGGCCGGCTCCGGGGTTGGAGCCGCGAGGGGTCACGTGACCCCGCTCGCCGCAACTTGGCTCCCCGAGGCGTCACGTGACTCCGCTCGTGGCCACTTGACCGCGCGGCTCGCGGGACGAGCGTGGTGGTGTCGGCGGTCTCCAGTTTCTCCGTTGGCAGCTTTTGGCTGCTGCTGCTGCTGACGCTGCCGCCTTCATTCGACCCCTCGTCCTGGGGCTTAACTTTTTCTCCCCATCCTGATCCCCAACCACCCAGCCACCCACTTCAGCCCTGCTAGGACTTCAGGGGAATTTCTGATTTCTTTTTCCCGGCCGACTTCGTTCCTACCCCTCGAAGAAGAAGGAAAAAAAAAAAAAAAAACTTGAGCCCCCCTAGGTGGAAATCGAAGTCTTCCCCAGCCTTCTGCAGCGACCCACCCTGCCAGCAACGTGTCTGTTTTCAGTTTCCCAGACTGTCGTGGAAGCTACTCAACTCTCTCTCCCTCCTGTCGTCTGGAATATTAAACGGTCCGCTAGTCGTGTCGAAGGAATGAATGAATGGGGAGGGTAGGAATGGGCTGTTCGGCAAAGTAAAAGGTTCCAAAGGAAACGGAAGGCATGACTTAGATGCATTCGAAGATAAAAAGAAAGTCTTTGAAGCTGGGCACGGAGTTTACTGAGCCTTCCTGGAGAGTTAATAGCACTAGGGTGGTGGGTCCGGGAGGCAGGGAGCAGCCCCAATTGGGGTTTTTCATTCCAGTCTCACTGTTGCTGGATGACCGACCTACCTGTAAGCGGGTTGTTTGCTCCCTTGGCAAGAAAGTATAGGAAATAGCAGCATGGTGTCCAGAAGGCTTGGAATGCAGCAAATACATACATATTCGTTCGTCTATTGAGAGCTGTCACTCTCTTTTGCAATCATCTAATGCCATGAAGGATTAAGTTCGTGTCATTTCAGTGCGCTAAGCAGTGGAATGAAAGTGTGTGTGTGTGTATGTGTGTGTGTGTGTTTAAAATGTAAGTTGACGGCTCTCGATTTCACGAAGATTAAGAGTACCTGAAGGCTTTTAGGTCTGTCTATATTGTAGGGAAAGACAGTCATAATTGTGACTTGCTTTACTACTGATGCTAACTAGCTACCCGTAGGTTGAAACATTCAAATGGTTGTGAACCTCTCCGCACTTCTCATGATGGCAGTTTTCTAACACACAGTGATTTTTGACAGTGTATGGAATGACATCATACCCAAATAGTTGAGGTGTCGCTCTAAAAAGATTCCCAATTCAGGCGCAGCCTATGAATAGAATGATTATTTTTGTTATGCCCAGAAAGCATTTTCAAAATAATATTTTTAAAGGTGGGGGGGGACTCTTAAGAATTACTTTGACTGCTTTCTTATTTTGCTTGTGTTTACTACTTAAAATTCAGCCAGCCTTTTAACGTTTTAAGTTTCATTTGGGATTCAGAGTACTTAGTATACATTTACCAATATGCCAATACCCCTAAATTACTGTAATTTTCCTGTTTCTAACTGCTATTACAAAGTGAGGGCTAGAAATAAAGTGCAGAGTTTGAGGCTCTGGACTTAATGTGGTTTATCCTCCCCCCACAAAAGGGATATACTGTTCAGCCTTATATCAGTTCAAAGTGATTGGTTGTTACTGTCTTTAAAAAAAAAAAGCCACAGGTTGGATAAATAACCCGAAAATATTTTCTTATAAATAGCTGAACCTGGGGTCAGAGCGATATAGCACAGCGGTAGAGTTTGCCGTCCATTCTACCGACCAGGTACTGACCCAGTTCAATTCCTGGCATCCCATAGGGTCCCCCAAGTCTGCCAGGAGCGATTTCTGGTCGCAGAGCTAGAATAACCCGAGTGCTGCTGGTGTGGCCCAAAAACAAAACAAAAAAGCTGAACCTAAATATAGTCATTATGACTAATCTTTTTTTCCCCCTTAAACATCTTCATTAAAAGCTTTTAATAAAGATCTGTGAAACTTCTGATTTATCTAATTCTCATAGGATTTTGAAGTTCTTCATGCATTTTTTATGTATGTTATATTTTCTGTATTGGGTGTTTATTTTGGGAGTAAGGTGGAGTGCCACATTTACATGGGGATCATTTTCTATAGTGCCAGGGGATGGATGAGCCACACTGTGCAGTGCTCTGCCATGCAAGTTAAGCACCTTATCCCCTACCAGTGATGGCTAACCTTTTGAGCCTGAGTTCCCAAATTGCCGAACACTGCTCCGTCCTCTCAATGGCCAGTCCGGCCCTGTTGCCAGGTGAGCTGCAAAGCAGACACTGGCACACTCGCCGCATGCCAGCTGCAAGGCCTTTGCGTGCCACAGGTTTGCGATCTAGGCCCTAAACTCTCTCCAGCCCAGGGAGTTAATTTTTGAAATGTTTCTAAATTGCCTAGTGTCCAGTCCGACTCTTGAAGTAGAGTCAAGTTTCACTATGCAAGAAATTTTGTAATAAACAATGCCATTCTGAAGCATAACAATCCTAAATCCTAAATTACTTACCAGAATTATGTAATTATGAAGTAAAAGATTGGACTTTCTTATTTTGCACTGATGGCTTCAGATCTTATATTTTTCTGCCTAAATTAGGAGTTTTTTTTTAACATTACTAAGGTGACATGGGAAGTTCTGTATCTACATATGTAAAATCTGTATACATGTATTTCAGTTGAGACTTAAAAGATAACTACAAATGTTTTTACTCTCTTTTCAGATGTGGAAATGTGAACTTTGCCAGAAGAACCAGCTGTAATAGATGTGGTCGGGGTAAGCAGCTAACGAAGGTTCTAATAAGGGGAGGTATGCACGCATGCTCATGCATGGGTCATTTTTTTTACTTACCCAGATGATGTTGATTACCTTCTATGGGTTTGTAGGTGTCATTTTTACTTGCCCAGATGATACTGATTAACTTTCTATTTTCAGAAAAAACAACTGAGGCTAAAATGATGAAAGCTGGGGGCACTGAAATAGGAAAGACACTTGCAGAAAAAAGCCGAGGTCTGTTTAGTGCTAATGACTGGCAGTGTAAAACGTAAGTATTTCAAATCTACTCAACCATAATAAAATAGCTAGCTTGGGACTATTAGTTATACACTACTTGTGTTACCAGTTTTTCTTATTAACATTAACAAACTGGTAAACTTTTAAATAAAATCTGTTGCATAACTAACTCTTAAATTTTAATAGTTGTTAATGTAAGCACTAAAGCATATTTTCTTAGAGTTATGTGAAATATACCATAAAATTCATTTTGTCTATTTGCAAATTTCAGAATCGTAAGTTGTATTTCATAGGGATTATTAAGTTAGTTTTAGAATTTTGGTTTTGAGTTTCAAATTGACTTTTCTAAATAATTATATTAGGCAAATAAATCAAATATAAGTGAAAGTGGACTAGATCAGAATAGAGCCTACCTCATTTTTTGATACTGTTGATAAATTTTTTATGGAATTTTCTAGCAATAAATTAAATCACTGAGTTTTATATGTATATTTGAAATAGTTGCCCCCCAATTTTTTCCCTCTGGGCAATGAAATTAATCTTGAAGTAAAATCATAAGCAAAAATTAAAGGAAATTTTAAAATGTAAAGTTATTTTACATGAGGTCAAACCTTAAAAGTGAAGTGAAACCTTAAACTCAATTTAAAATATCGGTTTTCCACTTAAGGCATGAGAATCTCTAAAGATAAAATTATATTATATATTCCTTATAAAATTAACAGAAGCATGCTTCATACTGCATTAAGTCTTTGCCTCTGCTTAAATAGTTCAGATTGTTGTTGGAAAGCACATTTTTCACTGTATATTTTCTTTTTTTTAGTATCCTTAGTAAACATTTCTTTCTGATAGTGATTTCATTTTAGTTTTATTTTAAAGTTCTAGAATTTTAAAAATGTTCTATTTTTCTAGAGTTTGCTAGTTCAGTACTTTTTACTTCTATCACTTCTAAAGTTGCAGTAATGTGAATTGGGCCAGAAGATCAGAGTGTAACATGTGTAATACTCCAAAGTATGCTAAGTTAGAGGAAAGAACAGGTAAGATACAATTGCATTCTGTTTTTAAAATAATTTGAAATGTAATTCATAATTGTGTCACTAATGTCATAAGAAAAATGTAATTTAAAGATTCTGTTTATTCTCCAGTTGTTTATAGTTGATGGAGGAATGTGGGGAGGAAGAGGTTTAAAAGGCAGTGCTTTAGCAGCTAGCTATTCCCATCTCTACTCAGGCGTCGCTTCTTGTGATACCAGGATTATGCGATGCTGGGGTTAAATTGGGTCTTCCCTATGTCATGTTGCTTTGCATGTGCTTGTTTTTGAGCTTAGTCCTTTTCCATTGTTTGGCTTTGGGAGAAATGGACACACCTGGCAATGCATTGTCGCATGCAAACAGGCACCATAACCCTTTTATTATCTCTCCACACACTGCCATTATTTAACTTGGTTGTTCCCCCCCCCCCAATGAACATGGGAATGTCATCTTTGGTTTTATAATTTACAATACACAGTAAAGGATGCCTTATTCTTTTTTTGTTTGTTTTTTGGGGTCACACCCAAAATATAGAACTCATGGGTTACTCCTGGCTCTACGCTCAGAAATTGCTCTTGGTAGGCTCTGGGGACTATATGGGATGCTGGGGCTCGAACCATTGTCCTTCTGCTTGCAAGGCAAATGCTCTACCTCCATGCTATCTCTCTGGCACCAAGGACGCCTTATTCTAAGAAATAGTAAAATTTAAGGTAGAAAAGGGGCCACTATCAAAATAATAGTTGGAAATGATCACAAAAATTGGGAATTGAAATGAAGTAAAGTGATGTGCATGATGCTCCTTTAGTAACAATATTGCAAACCACAGTGCCTATAAGGAAAAACAGAAACATGCCTGCCACTGAGGGTAGAACCAGAGGTTAACTGGGAAAATTGAGGCAGGAAATAAACATTGATGAGAAGGGGTGGGATGAGTGTTGGAACATTGTATGACAAAATTCAACTGAAAAGAAGTAGTAACATTAAGTTAATTTTAGTAATAACTTTCCTCTAGTAGTCTAGATTTTTGGTTATTGATAAGAGTAATACCTTTTTTAAATTTACAATCCTAGTTAAGGACAAAAAGACATTTTAAAGTAATTTTATAAGGCAGTAATTAATATTGTTCTGGTAATATGTAAATGTAGCTATGCATTGGAATCATTTGAGAAATTATTTAAAAATACAGATTACAAATTTTGAAGTTCTTTTGGAATTGGTATTGAAAATCTATAGGTTAATTAAAATGGTACTACAGTTACCCTGAAAAATTGTTCTGTTTCTTGTTATCAGTAAGATGAAAATATTTACCTATACAGTTTTTCCATTATCAGCCAATAACATAACTATGGTATCTGCATGATTTAGATCTAATCTTATTCAACTCAGACATGCTATAGTCGAAGACTTTGTTTTTTTTCCTACACTATCAGTCCTATATTTGGTAATCTACTTTGTTTCTTCTTTAGTTCTGTAATTTAAACTCTTTTACTAAGGATAAAAGACCCATTGGGGACTGTCCAGATTTCAACAGAAAATCTATGTTTCTTCCATTTATTTTTTTTCTAATTCACATCTCACTTGACAATATGATTGAAAGTCAGAGATATTTTTCCATTTCAGTCCTTAGACCCTAACCCTACTCTTCATTTTTCAGGACGTGATCTTGCCTTTATACCAATTAGGTGGATTTATCCAATGACAAGAGTTTCTCCCTTCTGCCACCCAGCCCCCTAATCCTCCTGTTAACACTTTCAGGCATGTCTGATTTATTGATGCCCTTTTGTTTTTTGTTTCATCCTTTACAGTTTACTACCTATCTCTAGAATGTTGGAGTTCTTCAAGGCCTACTTCCTAAGCTCTTTTTTATGGGCATGGGTCTTGAGTGAGAGGATGGGATGCTTCCCGAGAAAGTGATCAGGAGGGTGAGAGTGCCCCTTTCAACGATTCTCGGTCTATGGGATCTGTGGTTCCCATGCAAGGGCCCAGGGATACTTACTGCTCATTCCTTGGAATTCTGAAACTCTGTTTATTTACCATTGACACACTGCAGGCCACATTGTGTCTTGAGATATTTTTAAATCCAAATGTTCTATTGGTTCTAATCTAAAATATTCAGCTGCCTTTTCAAATAGTACCATTAAATGTCAAACTCATGGTCAAGGTTAAACATGATTTTCTTTTATCAGGCCTCATCAATTGAGTGCTCTTTCTAAGATATCACCAACAATATGCATGTTAATCTTAGTGATTCCTTCATTTTTGTACAAAGCAGTCTTTTCCAATATATATATTGATTTGGATACTACAATTCATACTTAGGGCTTATTACTGTCTTGGTGCAGTGATTTCTCCTTGTGATGGTGCTCAGGACCACTTGCAATGCTGGTCTTCCACATGCTAGGTAGTTCAACTTGCTGTGCTATCTTTCTGTCCAAGACACTCTTTGTAAAAGAAACACAGTTCTTGCCATTATTCCTCTAACTCACCTATAACTACTACTTAGTGGAAGTAATCATTTTATTCCTTACCCCGCCTCCCCCTTCCCCATAATAGCTGCTGTATTTCTTTTTCAGCTGTGCTGTAGTACCAAGGATTTGTACTGGGGTCAATGGAACTCAAGGAACGTTCATTAACCTCTATACTAGCTCTCTGGCCCCAGATGTCATTACGTATAAGGAAAGCGTTCATGAAGTAGATTGGCTGTAAATTTCACACAGCATGCCCTAGTAGTCTTATGAACAGATTTTTTGTGGACAGTATCTTGAGAAGATAAACTGTTACATTCATTTTAAAGTAGTTTTGTATACAGGGAAAAATGAGATATGACTCATTTTCTAAATCTTGTCTGTCATTTTTCAAATATGGATTATTAATGTGGACAAAGGATTATAATAAGCCGTATGGGTACTTGAGGATATGGCTTGCTGGTCAAGGGTTTGTTTTACTTTCTGGAGCCCAGGGTTGACCTTGGCTCAAAGCCTGAAGAGGAGTGCCTTCCTTCAACCCTCAGATATGATGGCCCCAAACCAAAATCTAAATAATAATACAGCTATTCTTTCCTTATTATACTTTTTCATTAGTTCAAGTGTACAACATAATGTGTAACATAATGTTATAGGATGTTTTGAAATTGGGGAGAGGTTAAAAGTATTTTCCAGTTAAGGTCAATCATCTCTATAGTGATTTAAAAAACAAAACAAAAAAAAAAACATCAGGGGCCTGGAGAGATAGCACAGTGGTGTTTGCCTTGCAAGCAGCCGATCCAGGACCAAAGGTGGTTGGTTTGAATCCCAGTGTCCCATATGGTCCCTCGTGCCTGCCAGGAACTATTTCTGAGCAGACATCCAGGAGTAACCCCTGAGCACCGCTGGGTGTGACCCAAAAACAAAAAACAAAACAAACAAACAAAAAAAAAACAAAAAACCATCAGGTTTCATTTTATTTTTACAGGCTATTAGATGGATAAGCACTGTCACTGTTAAAATTTACTTTATTGATAAGAGGTGATTTGTACAAGTTTTGTTATTTTAGTGATTTCCATAGGATAATCATTTATGCTCTTTATTTTAGGGTATGGAGGTGGTTTTAATGAAAGAGAAAATGTTGAATACATAGAAAGAGAAGAATCTGATGGTGAATATGATGAGGTAAGATACAGTGTATATGGTGACTATAAACCTGAAACATGTTTGAAGATAGTCTTAAAATGCAGGGGTAAGCTTTTATGTAATTTTTAATTTATTTAAACACAGTGGTTATATGGTTGCACTTAATACCGTTTTCCCACAGTTACAAAGCAGTTCATGATTGAATTTCAGTCAGTGTACAACACCCTTCACCAGTGCACATTTCTTGCTACCTATGTCCCCAGTTTCCTTCCCACCCTCCCCCATGCCTGCCTCTGCAGCAGGCATTCTTTCTCTTTTCCCCTCTCTCATTGTGTTTCCCCTCTCCCCCTCTCTCCCTCCCTCCTTCACTCCCTCCCCTCATCTCCCTCTCTGTCCTCCCACCCTTCCTCCCTCTACCTGCTTTTAGATACCCATTTAGCATTGTTGCTAAAGGGATATTATGCCTATCACTTTATTGCCTTTCAGCACCCAATTCTTGTTCAGTGATTATTTCCAATTAACATTGTCATAGTGGTCTTTTCTCTGTCCTGGCTGCACGTAAATGTACTCCTCCACTATTATGACAAGCTTCCTGCCATGGACTGGCCCTCATCTCTGTTGTCATGCTATCTAATTTTTTTATACATATATCCCACAAATGAGTAAGAACACTCTGTTTTTCTGTAGAAATGTTTTAATGACTTCTTTGTAGGGTTATAGCAGCTTTGTAGATAATCATCATTGACCTAACTGTAACTGGAGTAATGAATTTAAAAATATATACATTGAATTAAATATATAAGAAAGTTTTTGGATTTTCAGCTGACAGAATGTAATGTAATGACTTTTTCTGTAGTTTGGACGTAAGAAGAAAAAATACAGAGGGAAGGCAGTTGGTCCTGCATCTATTTTAAAGGAAGTTGAAGATAAAGAATCTGAGGGAGAAGAAGAGGATGAGGATGGAGATCTTTCCAAATATAAATTAGATGAGGTAAACAGTTTTCTGTTGTATTTTATGCTTTGAAGCAAAAATACATTTTGTATAATTTAGTTTTGCAAAGGTTTTGAGCTTACACTCTTCCAAGCACTATTCTGTTTTATAAACAGTATGATAACAGATCTATAGAAGAGCTATTTTTATTTCATTTGAGTTAGAGGTGAAGACTGAGAAAATTAATATGAGTTTAGACCCAAATAATCAAAAACAATCAGGTTTAAAAAACTGGTGAAGCCAGCACTTTCAAATGTTTCCTAACTAGGAACTATGTTGTCTTTTTTGGTTTGTTTTTTTTTTTTAGACCACATTTGGTGGCGCTTAGAGGCTACTCCCAGTGGTATTCTAAAAAGTTATTACTGCTGTACTTGAAAAACCAGGGATCAAACTAGGGTTGTTGCTTGCAACTCAAGTGCCTTGACCCCTTCCTGCACAACAGGGTGTGGCATTCCCCCCTACCCAATCATTCATAGTGCAGATAATTACAATGCAGTAAAAAGCAAAAACATTAAGTCTTCTGATGTTTCTTCTGTGGCTCAGCCAAATTTTACTTTTAGATCCTGATAAAGGGTAAAATGGTACATTTAGTTTTTTCAAGACATTCTCAAATGAAACTAAAGTCAATTTTGGAGAAAAAAAGCAGGTTCTGAAAGACAAATGACATTTCTTTGGTCTTTGCTTTAAGAATGGTAGCTGTCAATATATTGAGCTAATGGTGAAACAGTTTCCAGAGTTGGGGAGAATACCTGAAATTTAACATAGTGAAAGGTTAAACGTTATGCACTGACTTAAAATGATTTTAGAATTTTTGAGTAGAATTGCATGATTTTTGGTCCAGAGAAAGAGAATTGCCTGGAGTGATTTCTTTTTTTTTTTTTTTTTTTTTTAATTTTTTTATTTTGAATCATGAGAACAAAGGATGCAAAGAAAGAGGACAAGGTAAAGTTACAGTGGAAGGACAATCAGCCATAACATAATTCTCAGAAGTCCCCTTGCTGATATCTTAACTTTGAACTTTCAGCCAAAGAACATTAAGATAAATGAAACAGAATCCATGTACAATTACTTTGTCCCTCAAGTCCCCAGATTGTAGCACATAATATTTCTTAACAGCACACAAGGCAATCTAAAGCCATAAAACTTATGTAACTCCTTAAACAGTAGAGGCATAGTATTTTTTACATTTCCATGTACATGTATATTAGCTTAAGTTAACCTCAAATTTTAAGTGGGTGCATTTAACCTCAAATTTTAAGTGGGTGCATTTTAAGGATTAGAGTCAAAGGAGCACAGTAAAAATGGTGTTAGAGTGGCAATTGTTGTTTGCATAGGCCCACCAAAATATGAGAGGCATGGAAAGGAATAACCTTGGCCTAAATACAAAGAGATCCTACCCCTGAAGTTTCCTGGCATAAGACCAACTCTAGGCTTCAGGCAAGTTATCGTCCGATCCAAGACATTGTCCATAGTGCCAACACACTTTTCACACAGTCTCTGTTGTTGGTATCATGTTTCTGTATTAAAGATTCTGGAATCTGCATATCCTAAATTGAAGTCATGATGTGGAGTGTCTTCTTGTTTCACCTCACCATGAAAGGGCAATGCAGGAAGCCCTGTCCTGTAAGCAGGTCGTTGTTAAGTCTTCTCATTGTTAAGGGAAGTCTCTTCAGCAGGACGATGTCTGAGCAGTGGTAGGGTCTTCCGTCATAGAGGATTGCTTCCAGGTGGTGTTATAGACAAACCTCACAATTAAGGGGCAATACAGCAAGCCCTGTCCAGTAAGCAGGTCATTGTTTTTGTTAAGTCTTCTTAGTGTTAAGGGAATTTTTTTTTGAGTAGATTGATGTCAGAGCAGCTGTAGGGTCTTCCCAGGAGTGATTTCTTAGTGCAGAGCCAGAAGTAAGCCCTGCGCATAGCCAGATATGCCCAACTCCCTTAACCTCAAAAAATATATAAATAAAAAGAACTGTACACTCTTGACATATTATTTGTGAATGCTTTATAAGAGGAAAGGGGGAAATAAGTACTATCTAAAATAGTCATTGAGCTGTTAATAAACTGAGATAAAAACTTTAGTATTCAGATGTCAAAATTTTGAATGAATTCATTGATAAAAGTGATAGCTATTACAGGGGGCTAGAGTCAGTACAGCAGGTAGGGGCTAGTAGTACAGAAGGTAGGACATTTGCTTTGCATGTGGCTTACCTTGTTTTATTCCTGGCATTCAGTATTGTCCCCTGAGCACTGCGAAGAATGATCCCTAAGCACACAGCCAGGCGTAACCTCTGAGCACCACTGAGTGTGGCCCAAAAACAAACAAATGTGATATCTATACAAAGTTATCTGGTATACAGAACTGGTGGCATTAATATCTTAATGTAAATTCTGTTAGGATGAGGATGAAGATGATGCTGATCTCTCAAAATATAATCTTGATGCCAGTGAAGAAGAAGATAGTAATAAAAAGAAATCTAATAGACGAAGCCGCTCAAAGTCTCGATCTTCTCATTCACGATCTTCATCTCGCTCATCCTCCCCCTCAAGTTCAAGGTCTAGGTCCAGGTAAACGGGTACAGGTCAAGGGTAACAACACCAGTCAAAATGTCGGTATCTAACTTCCTTATTTATAAATTTTGTTTTGTTTTGTTTTGACTGAATAAGTTTTCCTTTTTATTCTAGAGATTTCATTATCTTTTGAAAGATAAATTATTCTATATTAATGACATGATACTGTTGTCACAAACTCAGATTTGAAGCATCTTTAGTTTAACAATACTTTTATGAAATACATTAAAATTCAGTCACATAGTGACATTTAATTATGTAAGTTACATTTCAAAGTTTTTAATTGAATAAGGATTTATATTTTTAGTGATGCTAAAATCTAGGACAGGAATTTTTCAGGCATCAAATGATTTTATATTAAATGGTTTTGTAATTTATCTCTGTTACAGATATTCTAAATAAAGAACATGCTGAGCCATACTCTAGTTGGTTAATATTCATAATTTTAAGATGTCTGAGAATAAAGGATTTAATTGAAAATGTTGTTAGCAGTGCTGAATATCCTCTATTTTATTGTTAACAATAAAAATAAAATATTGGCTGAGAAAAAAAGAATCCCGTATCAACAGTTTAGAAGAATTCGTGGTTTTGTGAAGCCGTTAGCAGTGAATTTAATGGCATTTAGAAATAAAAATAAGCTACAAAATTATTTAACAAATAGATAATTATAAACAAATGATTCTTTGAAAGAACAATATAAAAAGTTGTTTTAAGATGAAAGTGTAATCTTGTTTTACAGGTTATTTTAAGGGCCAAATTGATGAATAGAGTTATTTTTCTTGCTTTTCAAATTAAAATGGATTATATCACCCCTTGTTTTCTATGTTTTGTTACTGTAAATATGTAAAATTGACAGATTTGTTATGATATTTCCATTTAGCTATGCATTGGCAGAAAAGTATAGAAACTAAAACTTATATACCTATAATTATTTCGTTAGGCTAGCTGGAGACCTAGAAAATAGATTTTATGAGAGAAGTGGAGACATAGCAAATTTAAATATACAAGTTTGACCATTTAAAACCTGGCTGGCTATTAAATATTAATATGAATATTAAAACATGATGCTGATGTTTTATGTAGTCTTAAATTTTTTGAGTAACGAAGTCAGACTCAAACACCGATAGTTATTTTTAACAACTGTTTAAATTTGGACATAAATATTAAAATAGGAAAAAAGTTTAATTTTCTAAAATACCGTTTTAAAAATATTAAAATACAAAATGATTTCTAATATTTTTCTTTCAGTATTCATATCACAAAAGTAAATATGTTGTTCTAGAAAAAAAAATCCTTCCATGTTGTTTTAGGTCCCGTTCAAGGAGTTCTTCCAGTTCGCAGTCAAGATCTCGTTCCAGTTCCAGAGAACGTTCGAGATCTCGTGGGTCGAAATCAAGGTGAATGAGGTAGCATCTCTCTGTAAATCAGAGAGAAATAGTTAAAGGCTGCAGGTGTTGCTGCTTTTTTCCTTATTTTGCTTCTACTTGTCAATTTTATTTTAGCATTAGAAAACTAATGCCCTTGCCATCAGCTTAATTTTCTCACCTTGAGATGTTTCCATTATCAGCAGTGTGCCAAGACATTCCCATGATTGATTTAAGGTGGCTATTTTGTATTATGTAAGGTTTGTTATTTTTGTGCTAAAATATGAAGAAGTAAAATGAGGCAAAGTTTCATCATTGTTGAGGATATTTGTGTTAAATTTATAATTTAAGTTAAAGTTAAACAATTATGAAAGATCCACTTGAATTATAAAAGAAAAATAATTGGATCTAAAAGATTGTATTGCAGTGCAATTGTTTAAGTATTTACATTGTTCCAATTTATATCAAATAGTTTCTGAGTTTTAGATAGATTCATGTACAATAGGATTACACAGAATATTTTCAACAAAATATGTAGGACACTTTAATCTCAGAAATCAAGAATAGAAGAAATGTTTAGGATAAAGTATGATGTGGTCTTGTTGTCAACTTCAAGTTGCATGTAGTCAGACCTATATAAGGAAACTATAATGTAAGTGGTTTATAAAATATAACACTGGTTTCCTTTACTCAAAGTTCTTTATTAATGGAAGTAAGTTTGATGAGAAGTATTTATCTTTTGAATTAGTAAAATTTGTATAGACAGCATTTTATCCCCTTTTGTTTAAAATACTATTCATTTTGGTTTTCTCAGTGTTTAGGTTAATTTGTTGATCTGTTTATAGGCATCTAACATGGATAAGAAAATAAGATTGTAATTGGATGAAATTTTAAACTTTAGTGTATCTTTTCTGTTTTCTTATTAAAATTGTTAAGTGGCATTTTAAAGCCAAATCTGACTTTAGAGGACAGCTGCAGTTCAATATGCAGGGGGGAAATAAGACAAACCCTTGAATTAAGCCAATAAAAATAAGGATTCAGTGAGTTTGTATGAATGTGTTAGTACTTCTTAAGTGAAAATCATTGAGTACTGGTTCCCTTTGGGGAACACTAACTTAAATTTACAGTACAGCCATATTCGCCCCTAACAATTTTCCATTGCTTATAACTTTCCAAAGAATTCTCCTTTTGGGCTTTCTGATTTTATTTTAAGCCCAAAGGTGAATTTTTTGGGAAGTTTAAGCTAAAACCCTTCAACCAAAATAATGCAAATGAAGAAAATTTAGCATTTAAATAATTGTACATTTCTGCCTTGAACATGTGAATGTCAACACTTTATACTTCATAGTGGTCATTCATAAGTAAATATTAACATAAATCAAGCTTAAAGTAATTCATTTTATTATTTGAATCTTAGTGGTTTAGTAGTTAACTATTGTTTTTCATTCTTATTCCCCCCTCCTTGCTCTTACCATGACTTAATAATATATTGCATAAAATTGCACCAGAAAATGTTAGTTTTATTTTCCTTAAGAGGTGGGCTATAAGCTACTCTTTCACAATTGAAGAAATTTATTACCTAAACATAAAAGTGCGGATGAAGTTATGTTTTGCTGTTTTTGTGCATGTTAAAATGAAAGTCTTTTTTAGTAAAATTCTACTTTAATTTATTAAAGTGGTTTCTATTTATTAGTGATGAACACTTAAGTTTTTAGAAAGACATGAAATTGACTGTATTTAAATAGAATTGTTTTCATGGTTGAACCAGGCATCTTCTCTTGAGTTTGCAGTAAGTATTCCTCATAAAATTTTCATAGTTACAAATCCTATTTGTTTACTTTTGGAACTGTTGTTAACTTAGTGACCTATTCATTTCTTCTTTTAATGAAATGTTTGATTTGTTTCTTAATTAATGAAGATCCAGCTCCAGGTCCCACAGGGGCTCTTCTTCCCCACGAAAAAGATCTTATTCAAGTTCATCATCTTCTCCTGAGAGGAACAGAAAGAGAAGTCGTTCTAGATCTTCTTCATCTGGTGATCGCAAAAAAAGACGAACAAGATCACGGTCACCTGAAAGGTTTGGGTTTCTGTAGAAATAAGAATGGGTGTTCTTACGTGTGTTGATAGATAATTAAACTTCAAAGTCAAGAATTAGGTTTTAAACATTGAGTGATACTTTTCAACTTTGAACTTCAAAAAGATCTGTTTTGTGTTCCTTTATCAGGTTGTTTAGAGAAGTTAGAGCTTAAGCCAGCTATCCAGTTACCACTATCAGATCACTTTTGCTGTTTACATTTCTTTTTGTAAATAATCATGACCAACTCTCAATATTTTAATATTTGTTTCAAAACTATTGGATTGATTCAGAGGTTTTTATATTTATCGATGCTGTGGATTTTACAGTAAATAAGATCATAGTATTCAATGTGTATCTGATTGAAAATGTGTCCTCATGAAATACATGTGTATACATTTTTATAGCAGATTGTTATTCATGCCCTTTATAAAGTTCTTGTAGCTAATAGACTTTTTTCAAGTTGCAGTCTGAATCCTATTTTTTAAAGACATTTACTGATATTTTTAAAATTTGGAAAATAGTATTAGTGTTCTTTTAAACAAAATGCTACTTACTCAACCATTGAGGTTCTCATTGTCTAATTTTATGGTTTTAATGGCTTCCTTTGTAATCTTAGCAATTTTTTTCACATCATTTCTGACTTTGTATAAGAATTAAGTAAAGTCTTATTATAGTTGGGTTCAATCATAGGATTACTCAAAATTTCAACTTAGAAAAGAATAAATTTTGCTTCTGCACATTTGAAATTTAGTGTTAAGGTTTCACAAACTAGTTTATTTTTGTGCATCTGTTGCTTTCTTACCCCTTTCACAGTTTTTTTTTATCTTAGCCACATATAATCCCCCCCCCCTTTGTTGTCATCTAAACTTAATGAACATGTTCTCTATTCCATAAGCCAGGTGATTGGTGAAAACGCTAAGCAATCCTGAGCCCCAGGGCCAACCCCTCGGAACACCACTACTTTACCCAGGTTGATATATTGATTTTTTTTTTATATTATCTGTAAGACTATAACACTAAAATAATCACTTTGTACGACTTTGACTAAAAGTATAATTAGCTATGTACTGATACACAAAAAGAGAGAGCCTACTGTGTTAATGTTTTATATATATACAACTCTAGTGAATCAAAGGTTGATCAAATTTATATGCCTTTATTGTGTATGTTGTTTTACGTGTTTTTGCAAGAGTTTCCTTAATTATATTAAGTAATTAAGAGAAGGCTAGATTTTGAAGTGGAAAGTTATTTTAAATTGTAGTTTTAATATTAATGCTATTATTGGGCTCATGTTACATGTATGTGGATCTATGATTTTAATTTCTTTGCCAGAGTGATACTTATTTATTCTTATATAGTCTCTTATGAATGAATGCTGATACCTAACTTCAGTTTGCTAGATTATGTACTTTTGTTTTTTTTTTTTTTTTACAGGCACCACAGGTCATCTTCTGGATCATCCCATTCTGGTTCCCGTTCAAGTTTGAAAAAGAAATAATGTATTAAAATTTCCATCTAAAACAAAACAAAACCAAACCAGTGCAGTGCATGAAGCATATTTTTTAAGAAGTTGGTGTCTTACTTGGTCAGAAGTGCTAAATCAGCTAGTAGAGGTGCATGCCTTTCATTGCTTTTCAGAACAATACAACTGTGGGGTTTTTTTTTGTAAAATTAAAATTAAATAGTATTTTAAGCCATAATGTTCCAAAAAATAGATATCCTATTTATTATTTACAACTATTTGCTTCATTTTAAAGTCATCAACCAGAATAGAATGTTTTGTTTTTATTTGATTTTTTGGTTTTATCTTTACAATGTTAATTTTGACTTAAGACAAGATTACCTTAGTTTGCCTGACTGTAGGCATGGAGACCAGACTGGTAAAGTTGTTGGTAACAATCTTATGTTAATCTGAAAAAAGATTATCAACCTGTCTTATTAACAGATATCAAAAGTGATTCTTAGAAAAGAAGTTTAATCTAATTGTGAAACAGCCAACTGAAAACATTAAAATTCCCTATTCATAAAGGGTGCCTTAGAATCATTGTCTTTTACACAGTTGTACTTTCATGCATCACAACATTTAATATAAAAAAAAAACCTGTAAGTTTCAGCAGGAGGAAGGTGTTATTTATTTCTTGAGTTCTGTTTCATAATTTGAGAATGTCTAACAAATTCATCTCTTCACTACTGCTATGGTTGTCTTATAAGAAAATTATTTCCCAAAATTTATTAATATATAAGAAGTTTTTTGCGATACCCTTCAAAAATTCAGATATCACAATGGGATAACAAAGCAAAGTCATAATGAGAAAATTTAAGAAAACTTGTGAAGTAATATTTCTTTTTTTTTTTTTGTGAAATATCAAAAGAAAGATTGTGAATTAAAAGAGTATTTGCTTTGATGTGTTTAAACACTGAATAAGAAAAATTTTAGAATAGAAATTAATGCTTGTTTCCGCCAGAAACAAGAAATAATACTATTCCTATTTACTTGAAATATCTTATGGCTTAAAATACTTCCAGAGTTTTATTTTTTAATCTGGTCACTTAAGCTCTTTTTGTCTCTGGTTTAAAAACAAAAAAAAAAAGGTTTCTCTTAACAGTATCTACAGTGACAATACAAGGTAAGTATATTAAGGGAAATCGGCAATTGTGTTTTGGAACTGACTTTTTGTCATGGGACGCAGTACCCTTTTTACCTGTTTTTAATTTTTTCCCCCAACATTAATGTCTACATCAATTGAAAAAATGGAAACATTTAAAAAGTACTTCCTTAGTAGGCAGACCAAAATTTTATGGCTTTTTTATTTTAAAATAAATGAATTTTCTCTTCAATTGATCTAAAGATGAAAACAAAATATCTTGAAGTAGAAATATTTTGATAGTATTTTTACAATGAACTTCCCGTTATTTTTAACGTTTTAATTTGTTTTTGCTACAATTACTGTAGGTTGCACAAGAACTTTTACTCTCTTGTAATTGTGCCTCAGACTTTTTAAAAGTCCTTCTAAATTGCCCAGATGATCTAGATTCCACATGTTACCATTGGTTTATCTTGTGCTTTCTGTATTTAAAACTTTGGCTGTACTAAACAAATGCAAGGTTATAAATTTAGCTAATAGTAGTTTACAGACAATTCAGATGATTATGATTTCATTTGGTTTAACTAAGCTGTACTAGTTCATTTCATAAAGAAATGATACTGTAGACAAATGTTAATAAAGCCTGTGAGTCAAGCATCAAGTGGTGTTTGTTAGAAATAAATTAGAATTTTAAACTCTGACTTAATGTTTGTTCTTAAGTTCCTTACAGTCAATTTTACTTTACAATTGTTTTTGGATCTTGAGAAAATGTCTCATTCACTGACTACATCCTATTGGTAAAATATGTCTTCACAATTCATTTCCTGACTTTGTCCCTTTTAACTTCTAAGTATTTATTTTTATTTTGTTTGTTTGTTTTGTTTGTTTGATTTTGGGGCCACACCTGGCAGCACTCAGGCATTACTTACTACTGATCGTTCCTGGAAGGCTTTCGAGACCATATAGTGACCATATGGGATGCTGGAGTTCAAACCTGGGTCATTAAAATGCAAGCCTGGATCAGTCTCATGCCAGCCTCATCCAAGGCAAATGCCATGACTGCTGTGCTTTTGCTCTGCCCATATTTTTTGATTTTTTTTTTTTTTTTTTTTTTTGGTTTTTGGGCCACACCCTGTGATGCTCAGGGGTTACTCCTGGCTATGCGCTCAGAAGTTGCTCCTGGCTTCTTGGGGGACCATATGGGACGCCGGGGGATCGAACCGCGGTCCGTCCTAGGCTAGCGCAGGCAAGGCAGGCACCTTACCTCCAGCGCCACCGCCCGGCCCCATATTTTTTGATTTTTATTGAATTCTTTCATATAAACTAAGGAAATTATATTCTTCATTTCAGTTTCCTATATTGGCAGGTTTAATTTGGTTCCTATATCAATTTCATTCTCCAATGGAAAGGAAATATACCGTATTTTCTGACCTATAAGATGACCCCCTAATTTTACAGTTAAAACATAAGTTTTATATTCACTGTATAAGACAGAACGTTCTGTACCATAGTGAGCCAGCCAATCACAACAAGCAAAGGTTCAATGGGTATAGTGTAATAGACTTCCTCTCTGACTCTGGCCAATCTGAGCAGGCTTTTTACAGTGTAATTTTCATACAGAACATTGTCTAATTTGCATGCATAAAAAGCCTGCTTGGATTGGCTGAGTTAGAGAGGCGGTCCAAGCAGCCTTGCAGTGATTGGTGCAGGATCGAGTTGGAAAATTTGTTTTGTGGCAGTATTCAGACAATTTTCGTTTAGCGGCATATTGAAACATTTTTCGGGATATACTTGGCGTATAAGACAACCCCCTATTTTCGGTTGATTTTTTTTGTTTCCAAAGTCGTCTTATATGCCGGAAAATACGGTAGATCACAGAAGGTATATTTATTAGGTATCTATTGAGTTTGGACAAGGAAAGTAATTTTACCTTAGCTAGACACCTTATCAGGAGTCTTGACCATTAAATGATCAGAATTGGTATCCAAGTAGTACTTAGAGCCAAGGTTATATTCATATAGTCACTGAAAGTGATGAGTAACTGTTAATTTATTTTTTAGACTTTTTGAAGTGCACCTAGTGGTTGAAGGTGTTAAGTCATTTGTGCAAATGCAAAAGCTAATTTATTCCTGTATATAGTAACTAGTAATATTTGAATGCCCTTTTTAGGCATTTTTAAAAAGTATACCAGCCTTAGAAGATACTTAATGTATTTATAATAAATATTTACTCTAGTAGTTAATTAAAACACTTGGGATTTTGAGGAAAAGATTATCATTCAAGTGGTGAAAGGGACCTAGCTTTGAAGCTAAAAATTGTATAGGACAACTGCTTTCCTGTTAACCTCAATCTAGTAAAGGATTGTTCTTGAAAAATATGAGAAACATAAAGTGATCAAATGGAAAGCTGGTCTTACCTGAAAAGATAAAAACTTAAGGAATTGGGGGGCGAGATGGCGCTAGAGGTAAAGTGTCTGCCTTGCAAGCGCTAGCCAAGGAAGGACCGCGGTTCGATCCCCCGGGTCCCATATAGTCCCCCCAAGCCAGGGGCAATTTCTGAGCGCGTAGCCAGGAGTAACCCCTGAGCATCAAACGGGTGTGGCCCGAAAAACCAAAAAAAAAAAAAAAACTTAAGGAATTGGACTTCATTCAGTACTCTTGCAGGTTATGTTAATTGATGAATGAGGTGAGCTAATTAACAAGAGATCCATTTAATTCTGTATAGAGAACCTAACAGTGTTGCTATGGGAAACTGGGGGAAAGAAGGAACCACACATAATGCTGTTAACATGAAACTGGTCCACAGTGAACTCTTAAGTACAAAGGATGATGGAAAATACTGAATTAAGACCTTCACGTTTCACTCAGAACAGAATTTTGTTTCTAGCCTCAAAATGAAATAGCCGTGATCACTTAGATTATCATGAAGACTGGGCATCTACAAACCTAAAGATAATATGAAGTTGTTTGACTTAATTGCTGTCCCCCAGTATTAGAATTTGTAATAATATAATTTTCTTTAAAACCAGCCATATTTAAATTTAGATTGATAGTTATTTTCATTTGATAGATATATTTCAGATTTTAAATTTCAAAAAACATCAGCGAGAACAGAAACAAAAATCAAGTTATACTGGAAGTCAGACTTTTAGTTCACAATTATTTTAATGTTTTTGAAACCATTGCAATTTATAGTCTTTCATAGTTGGATTTCAGACATACAATTATAAGGGCCAATGCCACCACCATTGTTTACTTCCTTCCACCATTTTTCTCCAGGTTTATCCCATAACTCCTTGTCCCCCAGTCTAATAATATAATAGGTCCATTTTAAGTTTAGATTGTTAAAGTTTCGGTTTCTTGATTCCACTGTTGCCTTTGGCTTGGATATTTAGGTCTGTCCTTTTTTAATGCCACCAATGCACCTGATACTGCTTGGCCCCTTGCCCCCTCTTTTCATATTTGTGTTTCTCCTCTTCCACTCAATTTCTTTCCTTCTCAACTAGACTCTGGAGCCAATGATTTGAAACAACATTTAGACCGTTGTGTTTCTTCATGCAGTTACTATAAATTACACCTATAATTGATAATCTTTGTTTTGTCTTCATTTAACATAATACCTTTCAGTTTCATATATGTTGCAAATTACAAGATTGTATCATTTCTTACAGCTATGTAGTATTCCATTGTGTGTGTGTGTGTGTGTGTATATATATATATATATATATATATTTATATATATATACACATATGTATATATATACCACACCACATCATGATAGCACTCTGCTATTGGACATCTAGGTTGATTCCAAGTCTTAGCTGTTACACAATCTAATGTTTTAAAGCCCTTGATAAAACTGCAGTACAGGAGCTGGAGTGATAGTTAAGTAGGCACTTGCATGCATCTGGGTTCAGTGTCTAATACCACCTTAGAGTTCCTGAACCTACTCTGTGTAAGTCCTGAGTAATTCCAGGTATGGCCCAAAAGCAACTAAAAAAGCATTTGAGCACACAGTACTGTTAATTGAAAATACTGGTAAATAAAAATGATGGTTTGGTGCCAGAGGCAAAGCAAAAGATGGTGTAGTATATTTAAAATAACTGACAGTGTACATCCTATATATTGTAGAAACTATAAGAATATCAGTGAAATTGGCCTCTCAAAATCTGAAAATTTATTAACAGGATTCTTTAACAGGGCCAGAGAAATACACAGTGGTGGGGCGTTAGCCTTGTACGAGCCGACCCAGGACTGATGGTGGTTCAATTTCTGAGCACAGAGCCAGGAGTAACCCTTGAGCGCCACAGGGTGGTACACCCCCCCAAAAAAATATATCCCAGGTAGAAATCTGTACATTAATTGTTGCCTAAAAATTAAGCTCTTTAAAGGGTTAAGAAACAATGTGAGACATGTGAACTAAGTAAAATTTTATTTGTTTTAGTTCAAATTTAGATCTCGTGTTTATAATAAAGGTATCTGTCTGGGGGCCGCATCTAAAGGGCATATTTACCTCAATAAATGAATACACAAAATATACACAAATATTTATGCATGAAATAGCAAAGGCGGTAATGCTAAACAGGAGACTGGTTTGTATTTCATAAGTGATTCAAGTACACATACTGAGTTTCAAAATACATGGAGCTAAAGAATCAAAGATTTTTTCACTCTGAATATATGAAAAATTAGGTATACAGAAGACTTGACAAATGCATGGTTCAATTTGGTTGCTTAACATTTGTTGAACATTAAATAGTGCACACTTAAGAGTAAAACTGGGGGCCTTACATGGTTACCAATCTGAAATATACACTTTGATTTCCACTTTTTAGTATTGCAATAAACATTGAAACCTTTCTTGGGCTGTTGCAGTTATTGCCTATCAGTAAACATTGAAAGCTTTCTTGGACTGTTGCAGGTAGGTAGGGGTAGGATGTGTGTGTGTGTGTGTGTGTGTGTGTGTGTGTGTGTGTGTGTGTGTGTGTGTGGACGTATTGTGTACTATTGGTCTTCAAAATAAAATAATCGGAAAATAACTTGGAATAAACAAAGGAAAGGGTGTAGGGCCATGTTTTAAGTAACATTGGCATGAATTTAGAAAATTTGCAAACGGGGCCAGAGAGATTGCATAGCAGGAAGGTGTTTGCCTTGCACACTGCTGAGGTTCGATTCCTGGCATAACATGGTCCCTGAGCCTGCCAAGAGCGTTTTCTGAGAGTAGAGCCAGGAGTGACCCCTAAGTGCCCCTCACCAAGTCGCAAATGGCCCCACATGATCTAATTTTTCATATTATAAATTTGTAAGAATGTGGGGGCTGGAGAGATAGCATGGAGGTAGGGCTTGTTTGCCTTGCATGCAGAGGCATGGTGATTCGAATCCCGGCAACCCATATGGTCCCCCAACCCTGCCAGGAGTAACCCCTGAGCGCTGTCAGGTGTGACCCAAAAACCCAAGAAAAAATTGTAATAATGTACTAGTCTATTATGGTTGTTGGCTCTAGATTTAACTTGAAATCCCCCCCCCCTGCATTTTCTATTCTGAGTTCTAATACAGGAAATATTGATCACAGGATAATTATTAATTGGAGTACTTTTTTGTGATGTAATTGGTCAGCAATTTAACAGGTAAAGAACCCTATCAATAAAATGTACTTGTTGAGATTCCACTTCCAAGTTCCTTCTCAGACTATTTTTGGGCAATAGTTCAGTCTTGCATACCTTAAGAAGGTTAGTGTTAATGTGCTCCACTTTCTGAAGAGTATGGCATGTTTTAGTATGATTTCTTAAATACATAATGTTGATCAGATTACTTCATTTGGGGCCATTGGGATGTTTTTAAGTTGGTTTGCGTGTCTCTGAAATGTCTCAATCCTTTGGTGTTTTGAATAGTTTCTGACAGTGCAAGATGTCAGATTGTATTTATCTTACTATCATAGCTCAAAATTAGCCTTTTATTTTTCCCCAAGAAAGGTGGTTCATTTTGTGGATTAATATTTGGAACCAACCTGAGTTCTAGACTATATAGAGATTTAGTACCTAAAGGAAAGGAATTTTCTCATTACACTTATTACCACTTACTAAAAATTATAATTTGTGACTTTGAAATTTCAAGCCCTCATTTTTAGGTTGTGATGTATGAATGTATTTAAAGATACATAGTTGATGACAATAACTAATGGTTTTAGGAATTAGGTGATAAACTTACAGTCTTTAAGCCATAAAGGAAAGCATGAGTAGATTCTGGGCTAGTCTGAATGAATAGCAATAGTCACACAGAAAATAAGGCAAATAGCAAAGACGGAGATATAGTTCAAGTGTTAGAACACAGTATGAGGTGCTACTGCATTTGGTTTATGACTGACCCTCTGAGGACTGGGGTGGCCTTTGAATACAGTACTGCAGGTTGGCACCCAGTTTTGCATCTCCATTAATATCTCAAGGTCCCCACCTGTCACATCCTATTAGCAAACTCAATTTGGCAGTCCAACTATTAACTATTCCCTTACTGTTCTGTATTTTTCTCTCTCTGATAACCCACTCAACATACCTTCTCATTTCTTCCAGAGATTGCAACAAATTCTGTGATTTCTTATATAGTTGAGTAGTAGTAGTTCATTGTGTATCTATACCAGCTTATCCACTCATCTGCTCTTGAAATGAGTTGTTTTCAGATTTTGTCTCTTGTGAATAACTGCAATAAACATAAAGAGTACAATCTTAAAAAATGTGTTTTGAGGTACTTAGGGTAGATGCCAAGAAGTGAGGATTAGAGCATGATTGTAAGTTACAAAGTCATAGTGAACAGTGTTTTGTTGTTGTTGTTTTAA
Organism: Suncus etruscus; assembly: GCF_024139225.1. Classification (NCBI taxonomy): domain Eukaryota; kingdom Metazoa; phylum Chordata; class Mammalia; order Eulipotyphla; family Soricidae; genus Suncus; species Suncus etruscus. The sequence continues at coordinate 24,370,916 of NC_064851.1, read as the reverse complement.
TTTTGGGGGGAGGTCACACCCAGCAGTGCTCAGGGGTTGGTTACTCCTGGATATGAGCTCAGAAATCGCTCCTGGCAGGTTCAGGGGACCATATGGGATGCCGGGTTTCGAACCACTGTCCTTATGCATGCAAGGCAAATAAATGCCTTACCTCCATGCTATCTCTCCGGCCCTGCGTGCTCTTTTTTTTTTTTTTTTAGGTAAAACCAAAGTAGACTTGTTTCTTTTGCACCCCTAGTAGCACAGTGTAGGACAGAAGAAAAAAAAATATGACTTAGAATGCTGAAATAATGCATCATGACTTCAGCATTATGTATATAAAAGTTATGTATATTTTCCATTCATGATGTAATCACGGGCCAGATTATATGAAACTAAAAAATTATTTCTGATTTTTAATATTTTGGTTTTTGGCCACACTGGTGACACTCGGGTCACTTCCGGCTATTCACTCAGAAATCGTCCCTGGCTTTGGGAGAACCATATGGGACGTGGGGATCAAACCAAGGTCCATCATAGGTCAACAGCATGCAAGGCAAATGCCCTACCGCTGTGCTATATCACTCCGGCCCCTGTTTCTGATTTTTAAGTACATGTCATTAAGAGTTCTAAAAAGAAATTCACAACTATTTTAATTCGTGACACGTGGTGCAAAATTTTTAAGAGTAAGGTACTCAATTTCTGGGGCAAAGTTTCAGTTAAAATAATGTGTGATGACTAATCTTTTAGTACTCAAAACCGTTAATCTCCCACTATTTTGGTTATAATGTCAGTTTATGCAATCAAAAGAAAGCTAAATTACTAAATTTGCTATGAATAGGGTACTGCCAGACATTTAAATTTTTTTTTACCTTTATATAGTGTACAACTTCTGTCACTAGAGGGTGCTACTGTTTTAGACCAATAGTGTACTGCTGTAGTACCAAAAAGCACCAGTTAGATTCTATTGATTGACTCCTGCAGATTAGTTGTTTACAAGATGAGAGTGCACAGAGCGGACAACTGGACAAGGATGAAGTAGAAGGTGAAGGCATTCAGCATCTGAGATGAATAGAAAAAGACTGAGCCCTGAGTGATAGCATAGCAAGCAGGTAGGAAATTTGCCTTGCAAGAGTCAACATAGGTTCAATCCCTGGCACCTCATATGGTCTCCCTGTGCTGTCAGGAGTAATCCTTGAGCACTGCCCAGTTGCAGCTCAACCTTCCCCCTACTCACCCCCAAAAGAATAACAATTCTAAAAAACGACTTTTTTTCTCTCACAGTCTAGTTGGCTATAACATGTACTGTAATGGATATGTTCTTTACGGTTTGTTGGTTTTTTGGTTTGGTTTGGGTTTGGGAGAGGCCACATCCAGCTGAACTCAGGGGTTTCTCCTAGCTCTACGGTCAGACATTACACTTAGTAGGTGGGGTACCATATGGGATACAGAGGATTGAACCAGGGTCGGCCACATTGAAGGCAAACACCCCACTGTGCTATCACTTCCAACCCCTCATGGATATGTTTTTTTACTTTTATTTTTTTGGTTTCTGGGTCACACCCGGCAATGCTCAGGGGTTACTCCTGGCTCTGTGCTCAGAAATCACTCCTGGCGGGCTCAGAGGACCATATGGGATGCTGGGATTCGAACCATCTGCATGTAAGGCAAATGCCTTACCTCCACGCTATCTTTCCGGCTCCTGTTTTTAAAAATAGAAGAATGATTTTTTTTAAATGTAAGTTCAACTTGGCTTTTTGAATATTTTGTTGCCGAAATATAAATTTGATACATTGGGAAAAGTGTACATCAAGACTAATACTTCAAATAGAATGCCTTTCTCAAATACAGGCAGGGGCGGGGGGAGGAGAGAGATGGGGGCATTGGTGGTGGGAATGTGGCAGTGGTGAAGGAGGGTGCTCTTTTCTCTAACAAACTCAACTACAAACATGTTTGTAATCATGGTGCTTAACATTCAAAACAAAGACTTGGCACTATGTTTCAAATGATGTAAAAACTCCAATTACTAGACATTCAAACTAATAAAGTTTGGGGAAGATTTCAATAGAATGGTTTTTTTTCTAGTTATTAGCTATTTAAATTAATTTCTAGCTATTGTCAATTTACATCTGAGGAGCCAACATGTATAGCTGATCAGGTCCTTTCCTTTCATGGGCCAAACTATTTGAGCCCTGGTACTAGATACACTACCCAGATAGTTGCCATAAGTATCCAGAGTACTGAGCCTGGAGTAAGCTCCAAAAACCACTGTGTGACTCAGAAACAAGCTCTAAAAAAAAAAAAAAAAAAAAAAAAAAAAAAGAAAAAATAAGAGAAAAATATCAAGCAATACTTATAAAATACGTTTATATTTGTGTTTAACAACTACATAACTATTTTTCTAACTTCCCAGGGAAAAATAGGAAAATTTAGGAAGTCATAGTTCATAGTTCATTCTTATCTACTACTCATCACTTAAAATGTGTGAACTAAGGTAGGAAAAGTAAAAATATTAAGGGAGCTTGCTTAGGGGTGTTCTTTACATGACTGAAACCTAATTACAATCATGTTTGTAATCAAGATGTTTAAATAAAGATATTAAAAAAGAAAAACAATGAAGACCGAGTAATGATCTTTCTGGCATTACATGATTAGGTGAAATTTCTCAATGAGAAAAATAGAGTAAGTCATTTTTTAAATCTTTATTTTCTGGACAGTGTCAATAAAAAACACACCCTCTTTTTTTTTTTTTTTAAAGCAACTGTTCTGGTTTTTATTTGGCAGTGATTATGGTATAGAGAAGGGGTCTTCAAACTACGGCCCATGGGCCACATATTGTATTTATTCCCGTTTTGTTTCTTCACTTCTAAATAAGATATATGCAGTGTGCATAGAAATTTGTTCATAATTTTTGTTTTTACTATAATCTGGCCCTCCAACAGCCTGAAGGACAGTGAACTGGCCCCCTGTTTAAAAAGTTTGAGGACTCCTGGTATAGAGAGTAAAGCAGTGGTTTGTAACCTTAACTTTGGTTAGCAGAAATTTCATGTTAACTGGGTAAAAGTAATAGTTTAATATATGGTATGCAACTTCCATTTTGTAATATATTTTAAAGCATGCAAAAGACTAGTTGTTTTTTTATTTTGCCTTAGAACACTGCAAAACTAGTCCTTTTACATTAGTTTACAAGAGTCAAAAGGTTAAAAACCACTGAAGCACATTATGCTTCAATTAAGATAAGGAATAATAAGTGAATTGCTGAGCTACTTGTTCACATCTTTAACTTCACAGAACCTGTTGCCTGATTGTAAATGAGGGTGTAAGGGGGAAGAGGAAGATTTAAAAGAGATGGTATCTTTTTTTTTTTTTTTTTTTGGTTTTTGGGCCACACCCGTTTGACGCTCAGGGGTTACTCCTGGCTTAGCGCTCAGAAATCGCCTCTGGCTTGGGGGGACCATATGGGGCGCCGGAACGCTAGCGCTTGCAAGGCAGACACCTTACCTCTAGCGCCACCTTCCCGGCCCCTAGAGATGGGATCTTCAAAGATTTCTGTAAATACTGAAAAATGCTTGTGGAAATAAACATTGGCAAAATGTTGCTGGTAATTTAACTTTTCACTAAATTTGTTTTATTTCAAGGCAAAAATTCAATATGATTTGAGCCGTTCATAGAACCTAGTCTTGGTTGTATCAGTAGGAACAAAGGGTGGAAGAGGGCTTGAGACCGGTTTTTTAAAAGCAGGTTTCTCTATCTCTCCACACCTTTCCATCTCCCATAGACAGATGATTTCACTAGTTCAGGTATGCAAGTGATTGCCACCTACTCTAACCTACTTTAGTCCTCGCTGATTTTTAAAGGGGGCAAGTTGTCTGTAGGCATCGGGGATTAAAGGCGGTGGTGATTGGGGCCTCTTAGATCAAAATCGGAAGATTCCTTTAAGTAGGCGAAGTTTACAGTGCTGGTATTTTCCTGGGAGATGGAACAGCATGCATAATCAACAGACACACGTCTGGTCTAGAATTCTGAGCCTACATGCTCGTCACAAAGGATCGTTTCTGCCTAAATTGCAGTGGGGTGATGATGATGCAGGGTCTGCGAACTTCACTTGCCAGAGACACAAAAGAATCCTAGGTAAACTATCTGCCTCTTATTTTAGAGTTGGATGAGGAGGGAGCAGAGACGCTCAGGTTGTTCTTGGCAACTTTTCCGGGGTGAGGGAAGTCTAGTGAGAGATTTTAACCTCTGCCACCCACAAGATCTCTTCTGGCACAGAACTGGAAGACAAGTGGAGCCTGCCTGACCGAGCATCACCCCTTCTTCTGGCCGGGTACAGGGACCTTCGAAAAAGTCTTCCTGGGGATATTATTCTCAGCTCAGGCAGAAAGTGGGAGCCAGCTGTGGTCCTGCAGCAGCAGCCTGGAGGCGCTCGGTGTCTTCTGCATCTCCCTCCCCTTCCACCCCACTCACGCCCACGCCGCAGGCGCCCCGCCCACCTTATAGGCCTTATAGGAGCCCCGGGCCAGCCCCCGCGCGCCCCGGAGCTGGAGGCTTCCCGGTGGGTGCCGCCAAGCCCTGCAGCAGGCTGTGACTGCCTGCCGCGCGGGCACCTAACTCAAGGAGGCAGCGGTGCCATGGAGGGCTGGTGCACCGCCTTTGCCCCAGCCCGGGTCGCCGCCTCTAACGTTCGCTGCCAACCGCATCCCCGGTGCCAGCCCCCGTTGCCGCCGCTGCTGCTGCTGGTGCTGCTGCTTTCCAGGCTCGAGTCCTCCGTCACCTCGAAAGCAACATGAAGGAAACACGGGGTCCCGGGGGCAGCTTCCCCTTCTGCACGCGCCTCAACCACTCTTCCCCCGACATGTGGGCCCAGAACGGGTCCCCCTCCTCCGAGGCGTGGGGCAACCTGACGCGTGCGCCCGGGCGCGGGGAGAACTGCGGCTCCGTGTCCGTCGCCTTCCCGATCACCATGCTGCTCACGGGCTTCGTGGGCAACGCGCTGGCCATGCTGCTGGTGTCGCGGAGCTACCGGCGTCGGGAGAGCAAGCGCAAGAAGTCGTTCCTGCTGTGCATCGGCTGGCTGGCGCTCACCGACCTGGTGGGGCAGCTCCTCACCAGCCCCGTGGTCATCGTCGTGTACCTGTCCAAACAGCGCTGGGAGCAGCTCGACCCGTCGGGCAGGCTGTGCACTTTCTTCGGCCTCACCATGACCGTCTTCGGGCTGTCGTCGCTCTTCATCGCCAGCGCCATGGCCGTGGAGAGGGCGCTGGCCATCCGCGCGCCGCACTGGTACGCGAGCCACATGAAGACGCGCGCCACGCGCGTGGTGCTGCTGGCCGTGTGGCTGGCCGTGCTGGCCTTCGCGCTGCTGCCCGTGGTGGGCGTGGGTCAGTACACCATCCAGTGGCCCGGGACCTGGTGCTTCATCAGCACCGGGGGAAGGGGCAACGGCACCAGCTCTCCGCACCACTGGGGCAACTTGTTCTTTGCCTCCACCTTTGCCTTCTTGGGGCTCTTGGCGCTGGCTGTCACCTTCGCGTGCAATCTGGCCACCATCAAGGCCCTGGTGTCCCGCTGTCGAGCCAAGGCCACAGCGTCGCAGTCCAGCGCCCAGTGGGGACGGATCACTACCGAGACGGCCATCCAGCTCATGGGGATCATGTGCGTGCTGTCTGTCTGCTGGTCTCCCTTGCTGGTAGGTAGCTGCCAAGCCAGGGGAAGAACAGGGTGGGTGTGCGTGCATGCCAGCCAGAGGAGTCTCTCTAGAGAGGGAGGGGTGCCTTTGCAGCTCCAGAGCCTTTACTGGCCAGGAGCAGCTTTGCTTGGAATTCAAAGTTGACTTTCCTCACTTGATGAGCACTTTTGTAAGTGCCATTCAACTCTGGTTGTGAAAGCAAGGCACAGAGGGCTCTTGGGAGGAAGATACCCAAGTATCTTTATATTTCTATATGCACACACACACACACACACACACACACACACACACACACACACACACACTCACTCACTTTTGTTTGGTTTTGGTGAAAGTTTTTTATTGAAACTTTTCTAGAAAGATGTGAGGGAAGAGAAAGACAAGTACCTGTTGGAAAGTGAACACGGGCTTCTTCTGAGTGGGAAAGACACATAGACAAGCACATGCGATAAGCATTCGAGAGAGAACACAGACTTGTTACCTGTGACTATTTGTTATTCACTTCCTATATGTGGAATCAATCTGCATCTGTTCGTGTCTTAATTAATTTCAATCAGCTACCTACTCTCCAGATCCATTCACATAACAATCCAGTTTATTTTTGTTTCTGGGTATACTGGGAGCAGCATGGCATGAGCAAGCAGTGTTGTTACTTTTCTTCTCATTTCGAATATCTTTCAAATGCCGGGTCATGATCGATTTGCAGAAGTAATCTGCCACCTGAGGATCAGCTCAACTCTCTTGCCCCTTCTGAGCCACTACACATTCTCCCTGAGCAGCTTGAAGCCCTTTGCAGGTTCACTCTTGATTTGGTGGCAGGATAGTCCAGAGAGTCTTGGCACTTCTCTAGGCCCTGTAAGATCTTGGACCAACAGTCAGGGGGAACCTTCAAATCTAGTAACTCCCTGGATCAGCCATTGCCTGCCCTTTTGACAGCAATGCAGGGCTGGGGGCAATGTTAATCCTGGGTTGGGTGGTGGCAGTTTCAATTTTCTCCAGCTTTTGACAAGAACACATATCCAGGAAACAAACTATGTTTCTAAGAGCTTGGCTTACACTGGCTACCAGTTTTTCCATTATTGCACTTTTCAATGTTTTCTTCTGTGACTCTTCTAGCTAGAGATTGCTTGGGACAGGGCCGTTTACTAATTAATTTCTGGTGAATTAGGTCCCAGGTTACCAAGCCTAACATTTCATGTTACACAAAGAAGGACCTGACCACTTTCTAGGTTTCAACTGGTTATATATCAGATCTAGAAATGTATTAGGCAATTGTTTAAAAACTTGAAGGCTCAAGAACCCACCCAGAAGGGTTTTATGTTGTTATTGCCAATTTTGGTTACAGTAAAGCAACACTTTACAGTAATGGACTTCCAAACATAGTACTTGCTATTTTAACCATTTTTAAATGGTTAAATTTAAATTCAGTGGCTGTAAGAACACTGATATTGGATACCAGATATAGCTCCATTTCTTAATTTTTTTATTTATTTTTGAAATTTTATTTAATGACCATGTTTTACAATATATTAATGACAAGGTTTCATGCATATAGCCTTCTTAAACCACATTTGCCACTGGAGTGTCTCTTCTCTTCCACCACCATTGTCTCAGTGTCCTCTCCCCTCATGTTCCCACGATGGTAAAATGATGGTAAAAATCAGTTCTGTAGACCAGTTCTCAGGTTTTGTTATATGTAACTATTTGTTATTCCCTTCCTATTTGTGGTATCATCTGTATTTGTTCGTTTCTTTTTTTTTTGTTTGTTTTATTTTGTTTTGTTATTTTGTTTTTTGTTTTTGGGTCACACCCAGCTTTGCTCAGGGATTACTCCTGGCTCTGCACTCAGAAATCGCCCCTGGCAGGCACGGGGGACCATATGGGATGCCGGGATTTGAACCACAGTCCTTCTGCATGGAAGGCAAACGCCCTACCTTCATGCTATCTCTTCGGCTCCTGTATCATTTCTTAATTAACTTTATTCAGCTAGATACTCTCAGGATCCATCCACATGACAGGATACTGAATTATTTTGTGTTTTCTTATAGCTAAGAAGTATTTATTATGCATATATTCCATAATCTCTTAATCTTGTCATATGTTCTTAGCTAGGTATCATTTTAAATCTCTAGCTTTTAAGAATAAAATAACAGTTCCTTTTCCCTCTTACATTTATTTGACAAAACAGGCATTGCAAAAATACCTGTATTGAAATGATACCATGGATTTAGAACCAAAGTGTTGACTTCAGAGCAGTGACATAAAGTGAAAAGGAGGGTCATGTTGGGCTCTAACTGCTCACAAGTTGCAGTCTGGTCACGATTTCAGGGCCTAGAATGTCAGCCAGTGTCACCAGCATGATATCAAACTAGCACTGATTTTAGACATACTCACTTTGTGATTGAGAAATAAAATCTGGAGATGATCTCCCAGTATAAAAGAAAAAAATTCTAAATGTTAAATAGTCCTAAAATGTAGTCACTAGTATTACATTAAAGACTGCATATCTGAATTTTTCACACTTGTTATTTTATTTTATTTTGTTTTTGTTTTTGTTTTTGGGCCGCACCCCGCATTGCTCAGGGGTTACTCCTGGCTGTCTGCTCAGAAATAGCTCCTGGCAGGCACGGGGGACCATATGGGACACTGGGATTCGAACCAACCACTTTTGGTCCTGGATAAGGTGCTTGCAAAGCAAACGCCGCTGTGCTATCTCTCCAGGCCCTCACACTTGTTATTTTAATCCCACATTTTTTAGTTCGTTTTACTCACACATTCTATATATGAAAAAAAAACTCACTAGAGTAATTTAAATAAATGGTTGCCCATAACTGTTCAGATAGGCAGGGGTTTTGTAAATAGAAAAAAATTAATATATAAAATATAAAATTAATATAAACTTACTTTTATCCTGAAACTTTTGATTTGGATATTTGAGCACGAGGTAATGAAGAGGAATTTAGAGTATTTATGAAAATTATTGTGCTTTTTAGGATGTCCAAGATCATTCTTTGAATACCGTTTGGAACTAGTTTTTATTTAAGTTAAATGAGCATTGTCATTCAAATAATATTTTTATTAGTTTGTGATCAGATACTTTATTGGTGTCAATACTTTTGCTTGTCTAAATACATCTGAGAACATATTACAGTTAGCATTTTAAGAAATCAACCTGTAAGCAAACTAAAGAGGAGAAATTCATGGTTTTCAAAATAGACACTTTTTAAACTGAAGGAAATTATTCTATCTTCTGTTTTGTACATTGCTGAAATGAAATCTCCAGATATCTTCAGAAGAATCTACAGTACAAAGTTGGAATTATTTCAAAGGAAAGGAACTGGCAAAATTGCTTTCTTAATAAATTAGCGAATCATAAGAATAAAAACACTAGAACATAGTAAATTTATTTTCCTGTATTAATGCAAAAGTCAGAGATTATTCTCTCTCTCTCTCTCTTTTTTTTTTTTTTTTTTTTTTTTGGTTTTTGGGTCACACCCCTGGCAGCACTCAGGAGTTACTCCTGGCTCTATGCTCAGAAATCGCCCCTGGCAGGCACCAGGTACCATATGGGATGGGATGCCAGGATTCAAACCACCATCCTTATGCATGAAAGGCAAATGCTTTATCTCCATGGTATCTTTTTCAAAAATAATTTTATGTCTTTTTTTCTCTCTTATTCTAGTAAAATATTTTGTGTATTAGCTTTTGTTGAGTTGGAAATAGGATACATTTTATTATTTATGAAAATAAATAATTCAAACACCAAATGACTAGAAAGACACTAAATATCTTATCTCTGAAGGCAATTTCAAATATTAAATTATAACACTCAGAAAACTTTCAATGGAGATTTACTACATTAATAAAATGTGCCAAACTCTATCAAGTCCAACTACATGATAGCCATAAATGTTTGTCTAAGTGCAATAAACATCTTTGTTTTTCTTTTAACATAAAAAATGTATTTATTTGGGTGTCCATACCCAATAGAACTCAAGATTTATTCCTGGCTCTGTGCACAGGGATAACACCTAAAATGCCTTGGAACTCAGAGAACCATATGGGATATAAAGAATCAAAGTGGGGATGGCCCATGCAAGGTCCCAACTTTAAATTTTTTTCTAAAGCTTTGGCAAAATTTGTGAATTTAAGTGAGAATTTACTTAATATTAAGTGAAAATTATATATTAATATATATATTAATTATATATATTATATATTATATATAATAATATATAATATATATATTAAGTGATGTTACATAATAATCACCAGTTCTTTGTAACTTTACGTGAGACATCAAAGTTTGTTGGAATTAGCTGTTTGTCTCAGTACTGCAATCCATTTGATGCTTTATTAGCAGTATTTTTTTAATTTTATTTTATTGAAACAATTTTGATCTACAGAGTTCTTCATAGTTGAATTTCAGATATACAGTGAGCCATTCCCACAACCAGTGTCAACCTTTCTCCTCCAATAGACCCAGAGTGCATCCTACCCCACCACCCTCAGCACCCTGGCTCTATAACAGGACCCTTTTAGTTTAAATTGTTAAAGTTTAGGTCCCTTGGCTTGATGTTTAGTTCTGTCCTTATTTATTTCCCTGCCAATACATCCAAGACCACTTGCTATTAGCATTTTATTATTTATGAGCTACACTCATCAAAATGTTCAGTTATTTTTTTGACATGATAGCCAAGTTTTCAAAAAGAAGGAATAACTTAAGGGTATGGTTCAAAATAAGCCGTGAATACATTTTATACTTTCATAAAACATAGCACTTCTCAAACAGGTGGAAGTTGGCTACTAATGTAGTGATCCTAAAAACAGTAAATAAAATAACTTAAAAATGAGGTTTAAAAAATAGCTCTCATTGGCTTTCATCTTGAATCCTCAAGTTCCCTACCCAATAGCCACAAATATAAACAGAAAACTTCAATTAAAGAAGATATTTCTGGGCCGGAGAGATAGCATGAAGGTAAGGTGTTTGCCTTCCATGCAAAAGGTCATTGGTTCAAATCCTGGCATCCCATATGGTCCCCCAAGCCTGCCAGGAGTGATTTCTGAGCATGGAGCCAGGAGTAACCCCTGAGCACTGCCAGGTGTGACCCAAAAATCAAAAAGAGAAAAAAAAAGAAGATAATGTTGCTGTATTTAGACATATGAAACTTGTTTTACATATAACTATATATGATAAATATATGTGATAGTAATTTTGTTCATGTAATGTTGTTTAGTAGCATAAATGAGTATACAATTTTTGCTCATATGGCTTTTGCTCTTTCTGTTCAGAATATTGCTACAAGAAAAATGATTACACATATCAATTGACATTGTGGGAAATATTCTATAATTTCTTATAAAAATTGAGATTATTTTGGAGCAGGATTGATAGTATAGTAGATAGTGCAGCCAACCTGGGTTTCATCCCCAGCACTCTATGTCATCTCCCAAGCCTTCCAGAATGATTCCTGAGCTCAGAGCCAAGAATAACCTACCAACTCAAACACTGCTAATTTTGGTCAAAAAATAAACAAAACAAAACAAAAATATAGAATTGAGATGATTCAGTGGTTTCTAGTTCTTTTATACTTTCTTATAATACAATTTAGGTATCATAAGAAAAAAGTTATTGAATAGACTTACTCAAAATTAGCCTGGGAGAAGCTGGGGAAAGAGCTCAGTTTGTTGAATTCTCTCTCCCACTTATTTGCATAAAGGAGGCTTTGGTTTAATTCCTAAGACCACATGGTTTTTCAGCACTGTAGGGAGAAACCTCTGAACATAGAACCAGGAGTAATTCCTGAGCACTTCCAGGTTTGTCCCAAGGGCCATAACTCAAGTTGTAAAGTGCATACCTAACACATGATAGGTGCTGAATTTTGTACCCAGTATAGCATGCCACACTTCCAAGTACAGCATAAATCCAACTTGAGCATCAATTTGTGGCCCCTAAAAAACAAGTAAATGGACAAAATGATAGCAAAACCAAACCAAAACAAAACTACAGGGCATGTGGTCATTATAGCAAAAGGGATAATCAGAGAAAAGGGTAGTGAATGGACATGGTGCAGGGATATTGGTATTTTGATAGTGGTTTTGTATAATAATACACACTTTGGGTTTTTTTGGGGGGATGTATGGGACTGTGGGAGGACATTCAGTGATGTTCAGGGCTTACTCTTGGTGCTGTGTTCATAGATGACTCCAGCAGTGATCGGGAAATATATATAGTTCTGAGAATCAAATTAGTGTTAACTATATGAAAGGCAAGTGCCTTAACCCTTCTATTCTCTCTTAGATCAGTAGCATGGGCTATGAAGAGTGATATGATTTTAACTGACAAAGCTTCCCATGTTATTTGCCAATTATCTCCTTTGCAGATAAAAATGAGTCTCAGTTGCCACTCCATTCCTGCACACACACCACTTGGAAATTTTCCTTCTTAAATGAACAAAGAGAAAACATCCTCCAATTGTACTAAGGCTACTACTGCCCTGTCTCCATTGTGCCAGTGCCCCTTCTTCCCAGTGGTGGTTGTGTTCTCTACTGTAGAAAGACTTTTTATAGCTCTGTATATAAAAATATAAATGAATGTGGGCCACAGAGAGAGCACAGTGGCTAGACTACCTGCCTTAAATGTGGCCAGCCCTAGTTTGATTCCCATGTTTTATCCATTATAATCTTCTGAACACTACCAGGAGTGATCTCTGAGCATAGATTCAGGACTAAATCATGGGCATAGCTGGGCACAGTCCCCCCAAAGATGTATATATATTTATACACACATGTATATATATAATCACAACTTTAAGATATCAAAAATGTATCATTTAATTATGATTCTTTTTGAAAAGCAAAACTGCCACATTTGTGAATGAAACAAGTAAAGACCAGTACCTGATGTGATGTAATAAATGGTTTTGTCTCTATATTTGCTGGAGTAAGCTTCTAGGATGAAGGGTCAAGCATTGCTTGGCATTGAAACTGAGAGGAGTTTGGCCCAGGAAGCCAGCTTGAATAAACTAGAGCCTGTTCACTGGTGTCTTGGGAGAAATGGCTTCTTGGAAAGGTTCCTGGGGTCAAAATGAAGGAGCTAGAATGAAAGCAGAATGAGGAATATTCTCTGCCAGTATCTCTATTTGTGTTTTGTTTTGTTTTACTAGGGGAGAAAGATTTTTTAAAAAGCTTGGTAGAACTTTCATGTGAGTATATTTGGGGAGGAGATGTGAAAAAGTGAGATCAGTTACTGTTTTTATGGATAGTTAAAGCCTAGGGGTAGCACAATGAGAAAGGATGAGTCAGAGAAGAAAAAAGTTAGTGACATTGTTTAGGAAATAGTAGTGATAATAGTAATGGAGTGATTAGCTCAACAAATTTTCATACCAATATTCTAGGTCCTATTCATTGTGCTAAGAATTTTTACATGCATTGCATCTTAATCCACATTTACTTAATATGGTATCAAACCAACAACTCAAGTACAAAAAATATTTGAAACATATTTCTGATTCAGTGCATATGACTCAGTATATTTTCAGTTTGTCGTTGTTGTCTGTTTGCTTGTTTAGCAATTTAGGACAGAAATTCTAGTCTTAGTAGCCACTCTAACATAGATTTCTAACGTGAAGAGGTAAAACTGCTAATATCTAAGATTTTTTTTAAATTTATATTATTCTTAGTTTCTCTTTCTTGGAAAATCCTGATTCAATGAACCAGTAAGGGAGATTTGGAAGTGGAACTGTGTGCAAAATTATTTATAGTAAGAGGAGAGCTCCTGAGTGATAAGGGCTTTTGAACACTATATACATAGTGGTGGTGGATTATTTAAATGATATCATCAGAGGCCAATATAAAAAAATGAATGACATAAAATAGAGCTAACAAATTAAATATGTTTTATTATGAGTTTATCAGAGAGAGCCAAGAATTAAACAGTTCTTAAATCATGATATTTGAAGAAATTCAGATGGCCCAGAATTGTGACTTATTGGCCTTTCTCTTTTAAAAAGAACAACAAAGGTATATAATTAAATTATGAAAGTTTCCATAGGTTTGGTTTTCTGAGAATTATAGTCATGAATATGTGCAAAAAGCATTTGTAACAAGGCAGGAGCAAGAACACAGTGGGTAGATATTTGCTTTGCATGCAGCCGACCCTGGTTCGATCCTCGGTATTCCATATGGTTCCCTGAACTGGTCAGGAGTAATTTCTGAACACAGAGCCAGGGTTACCTGTGAGTGCCTCTGAGTGTGGCCTAAAGACTGAAAAAAAAAAATATTTATAACAGATTGATTTATCTGGGTAATGATGAGTAATAATGAGTCTCATAGATCAATTTTCAGGAAATCCTCCCTAATGTCCCCTTACATTTGTGCAGTGTTTTTATAATCCATTGGTTTTCATTTCTCTTGTTTGCATCCCATTCACAAGTCTAAAATCAACATTATAATGTCAAGTTCCAGAACTTCCTCAGTTCCTTTTCATAGAAGTGAATAAGAGTTTGTATTTTAGTTACCATCATATTCCTTTTTGTTTTATATATTTTTTTTCTGATTTATTTATACACAACATTTAATGGAATCACCATGAGATACACAGTTACAAAGTTGTTCATGACTGAATTTCTGTCATAAAATGTCCAACACCTTTCACCAGTGCACATTTCCCTCCACCAGTTTCCTCATTTTCCCTCCCACCTTTTCCTTTACCCTCTCCTCTGCCTGCCTCTTTTTCTTCTCTTTCTCTCTGCCCCCAAGGCCTGTCAGTATAACAGGCCATTTAAGTTTAGATGTTAAAGTTAAGGCCTCTTGGTTTTATTGTCATTGACTTTGGCTTGGATATTTAGTTTTGTCCTTTTTGTTTACTTTTAATTAAAAAATTTATTTAAGCATCATGATTACAAACATGTTTGTAGTTGGGTTTCAGTCATGAAAAAGTACACTCCCCTTCACCAGTGCAACTTTCCTTCCACCAATGTCCCCATTCCCCCTGTCTATCTTCTATTTCTCTCACTCACTACCATTGTAATGATAATTGTTGTTGTAGTTATTCTCTGACTTTGCTCACCAATCTTTGTGGTAACTCCATCAATGCACCTGAGACCACTTTGCCTCTAGCCCCCATCCTCTTTTTTTTTCTCAATATGAGGTAAAATAAAATAATTCATGTTCTAAGGTTCTTTGAAAAAGGTGGGAGCCCCTACTAGAAGATAAAAATAAAATTAAATAAAAGGGGGGTTGCAGTTTGTTTGTTTTTGCATAGGCACAGCAAATGTTGGGGGAAATTAGAAAGGAAATACACTTGGCCTAAAAAAAAACAGGGTGTCCCTACCCATGAAGCATCCTGCCTTAAGACCAACTACAGGCTCAAGAAATTGGACATATTCTTTGTTTCTGTTCTGTTAATTCAGAACATGTCTTAGCCTCAGACTATCCTCTTAGCCATTCAACAATAGTTGCCAAACAACCAAACACTTTGGATTGACAAATTTTTTTTTTTTTTTTTTTTTTTTTGGTTTTTGGGCCACACCCGGCGGTGCTCAGGGGTTACTCCTGGCTGTCTGCTCAGAAATAGTTCCTGGCAGGCACAGGAGCCATATGGGACACCGGGATTCGAACCAACCACCTTTGGTCCTGGATCGGCTGCTTGCAAGGCAAACACCGCTGTGCTATCTCTCCGGGCCCTTTTTTTTTTTTTTTTTTTTTGGGATTGACAAAAATCTTAAACCAGAATTCATTTTGTTAAAGAAGCCTTCTCATTGTATGGGTGTATGATTTTACCCTTTAATCCCATTAGTAGCACATACCCAATAATCCCCTATCAAAGTTTTAGCCACTCTTTATTAGTCAATTAGGTAATTGACTTTTTGTTCTTCTGACACCAGGTAAAATATTTGTCTTGTGCATTGGATATTCTCCAACCCTGGAACTATCATTATTGATAGCTGTTGAAGATATGCTCAAAATACGCTTATTAATTGAATAGCCTTCTAACAACATCAAAAGACAGTCTGAAAAAAAGACAGTCTGATATCATCACATAAATAATTAGATAATTTAAGCAACTCACTTGATAGCTTTGTGAACTACTTGTGTGCGTGCACAGAAAGTCTGAAAACTCCTACTGAGATCCATTTCACAGAATTAGTGTGTGTTTGAAAAATAATCAAGAGTGTTTTTTACATCTTAGGAATCCTACAGTGATGTTTCACTAAATAATGTTGACTTCTTATGATCAGATACACCTTTCTCCCAAGCCACTAGAGAAAAGAGACAAGTGATGTTTCACAGCTTAATCAGTTAAGATTTACTAAGGGGCAGGGAGGGATATGATGGAATATGTGACTTTTAAAAAAAACAAAATAAAATAAATGATAAACCGCATACACATAAATTTTTATAAGGTACTATAATTCATCCCTCCTACTCTCTCCTGCATTCTTTCAGCCTTGGAATCCTTTTTCCCTAACAGTTGCCAGTTAACTCTAAATCTGAAAAGTGCTGGATTGAATCTTCCCTTTCTCTTTAAATCTGAAGGTGCATTTCCTCTCTGGTACACTGAAAAACTCTGCATCAGGACTAGAATGCATCCTTTTTTTGTTTTGTTTGTTGGATTTGTTTTGGACCATACCCAGAAATGCTTGTGGATTACTCTTGGCAGGTTATGGGGACCATATGGATGCCAAGGATCAAACTTGGGTCAGTGCATGTAAGGCAAACACCCTACCCACTGTGCTACCTCCAGCTCATACATACTCTCTCTTTTTATCAAAGTGTTTTCTTGAATTTTTGTGACCTGTCTTCACATAAATGTTGAAAGGAATTAAGTGTACATTCAATTACTACAAACTTCATAAGGGTAGAGCCTAAACCTTAGTTGCCCTTAGTTAGTCCCAGATGATGAGAAATCTTGAAACTTATCACAATCTCTACCTCAAACATAGTCCAAAATTGAGTTCACACAACCTTTAATCAGATCAAAGTGTGAGAAGCAGAGTTTAACCAGGTTCTGAAAAGTCAATAATGCTATTTGCAATATATAATAGCACAAAGTATTTTTTTTCATCCAGTGTCTGTCCCAGACATTATCTTAGGCAGGATTTATAAGTAGGATATTTAAATGGTTGATACTGGAACTTATTCACTATCTATGTGTTTTTTTTAACTACTACTAATTTTTTATGATAGCATTTGAAGAAGAATAAATACAAAAATAAAAGATAGTGACAGAAAAGGAAGTGGATACTTGACTTTCCATACTTCAATGCTATTAGAAAAAAAGTAAATTAATGATTAGTTTAGGTAAGTCATGTAAGTACAAGATAAATCCTATGCTAAGGAGCATTTCTAGTTTACAAGTCTTGTTTGGTAACACTACAAAAGTAAAACAAACACAAATAAAAACATAATAGGAAGATCATTGATTTTAACCTTTATTGATGCTTCCAACACCAGGTATAATTTAAAAATATTATTCTTAATAATTTTTTTACAATTACCAAAGGGGTTAATTTACATTGTTGTGCCTCTTTCTGAATATTTTTCATTTTCTGTGATTCAGACTATGGTACTATTCATAAACACTTGAAGATATATATATATATGTATATATATATATATAGCTAACATGTAAAATGATGAGATTATATCAAACAAAATGAAATTGTGGAGAACACACAAGACTTACAATGGGGCTTTCATTGCACTCTTGATATCAAGTTTTCTCACTCCCTTGTTTGGTCAAGTATCATGTACATGTACATTTATGTCTAAATATATTTAGGTATTCTCAAATAGACGAGGACAGTGTGTCAACAACTTTATAGCTAGTGAGTACTAAAGATTCCTCTGTTTACTGAGATAACTGGAAGAGGTTGAAGAAGCTTATGAGAACATGTCAAGAATAAGCTACTGGAGGAGTGAAGAGCTAAATTGTAGTTTTGGTCTTTCCATCACATGATAGAAGTAACTTTATTTTTCTGTTTAGCCATTTCCTTATCAATTAGAGAAAACAATGATCAACTCTAACCTTCTTTTCAGTTCTAACTTCCTATGATTCAAAATATATCAAATCATCCCTGTTGGACATATTCTATTATATACAAGAAGGAGGGGCAGATATACAAAGTCTTAGATTATGTATTCTTCTATCCAATCAAACCATCACTGAATTCTTGCCTTGTGCCTGCTGCTCTGTTCATCCTGGTGAGATGCAGGTGATCTAGATTGACTCTCATAGTTATGTGTACCAAGAAGTTAATAACAGGGCCAGAGAGATAGTACAGTGGATAGTATAATGGGTACTTATCTTGCATGTGACTAAACTGGGCTTGATCCCTAGCACTGCATATGGTCTCTCAAGCCCTTATCAAGAATAATCCCTTGGTAGGGCAATTTGCCTTTCACGTGGCTGACCCAAAAAGGACGCAGGTTCAATCCCCAGCATCCCTTATGGTCCTCCAAGCCAGGAGCGATTTCTGAACTTGTAGCCAGGAGTAACCCCGGTGAGCTGCTGGATGTGGGAAGGAAGGAAGGAAGGAAGGAAGGAAGGAAGGAAGGAAGGAAGGAAGGAAGGAAGGAAGGAAGGAAGGAAGGAAGGAAGGAAGGAAGGAAGGAAGGAGGGAGGGAGGGAGGGAGGGAGGGAGGGAGGGAGGGAGGGAGGGAGGAAGGAGGGAGGGAGGGGGAGGGAGGGGGGAGGGAAGGAGGGAGGGAGGGAGGGGGAGGGAGGGAGGAGGGAAGGAGGGAGGGAGGGAGGGAGGGAGGGAGGGAGGGAGGGAGGGAGGGAAGAAAGAAAGAAAGAAAGAAAGAAAGAAAGAAAGGAAGGAAGGAAGGAAGGAAGGAAGGAAGGAAGGAAGGAAGGAAGGAAGGAAGGAAGGAAGGAAGGAAGGAAGGAAGGAAGGAAGGAAGGAAGGAAGGAAGGAGAAAGAAAGAGAGAGAGAGAAAGAAAGAGAGAGAGAAGGAAGGAAGGAAGGAAGGAAGGAAGGAAGGAAGGAAGGAAGGAAGGAAGGAAGGAAGGAAGGAAGGAAGGAAGGAAGGAAAGAATAAAAAAATAATCCCTGATCACAAAGCTAAGTTTATGGCTCTAAAATAAAAAAATAAAGGAATATCTCTGAGTAGCATTGTGCATATTCTGAATGATTTTTACTTCTCACTGAGCATTATGCAACCTGCATTATATTTTGTAGCTTAAATAGTGAGCCATAGTGTGCTAATAACTCCTTTCATCAGTCAGATTAGGAGGATGAACAGTAAATAAGCAATCATTCTTACAAACAAATATGATCAGTCTTATGGCTTCTCTCTCTCTCTCTCTCTCTCTCTCTCTCTCTCTCTTTCTCTCTCTCACTCTTGAGGGGGGCACATCTTGGGGATACTCCTGGATTATGTGCTCAGAAATAACTCCTGACAGGCTTGGGGAACCATATGGGATGCAGGGAATCGAATTCGGGAATTGAACCCGGGTTCGTCCCAGGTCAGCTGCATACAAGGTAAAAACAACTTACTATTTTGCTATCTCCCCAGCTCACTCTTGACTTCTTAAGAGCCAGGTTATATTAATATTTCTTCCATACAAGTTTGTCTTGCTTTAATGAATGTTCTTTTGGTTTTTTCTCCTCTCTTAATAAATGTAGCAAAAACTAGATTTTGTTCCAAATTCCTTGACTTCAAGAAAAGTTAGGAGAAGTTAGGTTTCTTGACCTCTTTATTCTCCCAGAAGTTATTGGGTTTTTTTTAAGATTGATGATTTACTACTTCTCAAGTAACTTGTGCAAAATTTTGTTATGATATTCTCTTGTTTTAGCACACAGACTTCCTACTCATATTTTATTTGTCATAGCAAATGATCACCCGTAACATTTGTAAAGGGAAAGTGCGGTAGAGACCAACTTCTGGAAAGTCCCTACTTATGTTAAATGTTAAAGAGGGACCTTATCTCTCTTCAGTAGGGAGTGGAGTGGGGAAGTAAAGGCTCTTGGAAACATTGTCATTTATGATCAGTCTTGAAAGATGCTTCATGAAGGAAGAATAGCGCATAAAGAAAGGGAGTGGGTTAATGAGTGTGAATAAAAGGGATAATACCTTGAGGGTGAAGCTCTGGGTATAGAGAAAGTCAAATTGAGCTGAACCTTTCCATTTTTGTTTGGGGGTTTTAGATATCTTACCTTTATAAAAGAAAAAAACGTTAGGTTACTTTGAATGTTTATGGCTTTGGTGGACATAGTTACTACCTCTTGCCAACACCTTTGTCAGTGACCCTCCACCAGTCTCCCTACATCATTTCTAGTTTGCTTCTTCCTCTATCACCTCCAGCCATTGCATGGTATTCTCAGTTTTGTAACCTAAAGCCAATGGTTTATGATCATTCAATGGATTTTTTTTCTCTATTTATCACAGGTGAGTGAGATAATATGGTGTTTGTCCTCCCTGTGACTTATTTTGCTTAACATGATACCTTCCTGATTCATCCAAGTTGCAATGAAGTACAGATTTTATTTTCTTATTGATGCATTGTATCTTATTATGCATATATGCTACACTTTATCAACTCATCTGTCATTAGACATCTGGATTGTTTCCAAATCTATTGCTGCAACGAACTTATGTGTATGGATAAATATATACATATATATATTTATATTAATGTTTTGTGCTCTTGAGTGATGTCAAAAAGTGGTGCTGCTAGGCTCTATAAAATCAAGTCTGACTTTTTTTTGAGAAATATCCATAATATTTTCCATAAATGCTGTGCCAGAGGCTACATGCCAACAGTAATGAATGAGGGTTTCTTTTTCCACCACATCCTTCTCCTGTACCGGTCATTTCTTTTTTTTTTTTTTTTTTGGTTTTTGGGTCACACCCGGCAGTACTCAGGGGTTACTCCTGGCTGTCTTGCTCAGAAATAGCTCCTGGCAGGCACAGGGGACCATATGGGACACCGGGATTCGAACCAACCACCTTTGGTCCTGGATCGGCTGCTTGCAAGGCAAACGCCGCTGTGCTATCTCTCCGGGCCCGTACCGGTCATTTATACTCTTTTCTTTTTGTAAATATCATTCTCATTGGTGTCTCATGAAATGACAATCATTGTCATTTTGATTTCTATTTTGTTTATAATAAGTGACAAAAATTTTCTTTCTTATTTCATTTGTGTCTTGTTCAGAAAAGTGTCTGTTTATCTATTTTCCCCATTTTTTTTTTGGCTGGGGCTTTTGTTTTGTTATTGTATTTGCAAGTGTTTCACAATTAACATTAAGCTTTCATTTGATGTATGGAGTATAAATTTTTTTTCTATTCCTTAGATTTTGTTGGTGATATTGGTGGTGGTGGTGGTGGTGGTGGTCGTGGTTTGCAGGCTATATCTGTTGATACTCAGTACTTATTCCTGGCTCTATGCTCCGGGATCACTCAAGGGACAATATGTGGTGTCGGAGATTGAACCTAGTTCAGCTGTACAAGGAAAGCACCTTATAAGCTGATGGAGGATATTTTTTAACTTGATGCTTTGCTTTCGTTTTGTCATAAAAAAGTTTTAGCATGATCTAGTTCCTTTGGTTTATTTTTAGTTGTTTTTTTTTTTGTCTTTGCCTATAAAGTTAAATCACTGAATACTCCTCTGAGGTCATATCCTGGAGCGTTCTCTCAATGATTTCTTTATTGTATGTTATGAATCTTGGTCTAATATTGAGCTCTTTTAAATAAACTTTGTATTTGGTGTCATTTTTATCTCAACTACTGTGAAAAGTATCTAAAAGCCTTAAAAATAATTTAATTCATTTCATATATTGCTAATACTTAAGTCACCATATAAATTAGATAAATAGGATGTCAGAGGTCTTGAGAACTGAGGAACATTGAGATGGAGAAGCATTAATAAGAAACAACTGTTCTTTCTTAAATGTTGCTCTTGAAAAAGGGAGGGACAGAGCTTGGCATAAGATTGGTGAGGTGAGGGTTGACAAGGCTATTTTGTGCAGAAATAGAAGGAAATGTTGAGTTGTGTGGTGGGAATGGTAAGTCAATATGTTTTTGCTGGAGTATTCTTGGGAATGCCGAGAAATGTTATGAGTCAAAAAGGGACTAAGATGATGGAGGGAGGAACAGCATGGCAGATTGCCTTGGAGATTAAAAATAGGAATTTGTCTTTCATCTTGGGCAAGTTGTATTGCTTTTCTGAACTCTGTTTCTCATTTGTAAAAGAAGAGGGTTCACATAATTAAGTCTCTTGGCTCACAAAGGTTATTTAGTGAAACAACGAAACTAATATTTGATATCTCTTCAGAATGTTCTCGGTAAAAAAAACTGTCTAAACTCTGAGCACTTTTCTTATAGAAAATTTGTTGCTTTAGTGCAAAAAATTTACTTAGACCCAAACATTGTGCCAAACTCTCTCTTCCTATCCATCATCCCTTGCACAAATTCTTTCCTTTTTCTTCAAACAAGTGTATGAGGTAATAATTGTTGCTTTAATTTACAGAACACTGAGATGCAAGTAGGGATTCAAAGGCCAAACCTATTTCTTGAAGTCATTTTGTCTCAGACCAACCCAAATCATGTTGATCTACCCTTTAAATTAGACCATAACAATCATTTCCTTTATAGTTATTGCACTTAAAACTGTCTGTCCTTTGCTCCACCCTTTGATACTAATTTTAGAATGTCTATATGGAACAAAACTAAATTTAATTAATTAAAGACATTTTATTTTAAAAATTATGATTCAAATAAAAATTATGATTCAATACTTCTATACAAAGGAGTTCTACTGAACCTATGAACAACAAAATAATATAAAATAATCTTGACAGTATCTGAATTAAGAACCAAGATATTGGGGCCGGAGATATAGCATAGAGGTAAGGCATTTTTCCTTTCATGCAGAAGGTCATTGGTTCAAATCCTGGCATCCCATATGGTCCCCTGCGCCTGCCAGGAGCGATTTCTGAGCGTAGAGCCAGGAGTAACCCCTGAGTGCTGCCAGGTTTGGGTCAAAAACAAAAACAAAAGAACCAGGATATCACTTCATTTAGCTGTCACTTTGTTCAATGTCACTTACATATGAGGTACTGTGCTAGGACTTGACAGAACAATGGTATAACCCTTGTCTTCAAGGGATGTGATATTAACCAAATTATTCCATGGAGATATTGAAACTGTGATTTTAAAATAGCATTGCTGTTTCCCCACTGTCAAATTTGAATGCAGTTATAAAACTGGGAACCAAATTTGAAAGTATTTAACTATTCGTGAATTCTGTAATGATTTGTTGAGTACTACTATGTTTTAAGCACTATTTGGGTCTTAGAAATATTGTCTTGGAAAACTTGCATTTTAGTGGAAAAAGAAAGTCAATAATGAGTTTATATTTGTGATGAATTTGATTAAGAGAGTAAAGTAGTGTGGTAGGTTAGAGGAAGACTGGAAAACTCAGATTGGATTGTTGGGGGAAGAATATCTCTAAGAAATAATAGTTAATAGTGTGGTAGGTTAGAGGGAGACTGGAAAACTCAGATTGGATTGTTGGGGAAAGAATATCTCTAAGAAATAATAGTTAATTGGAGCTCTAAATGAAAGAAAAGAAGCATAGATGGACTGTCTGCAGGATGAGCATTCTAGACAGAGAATATAGAAAAATCCTCACCTTTCTATCAAAAGATAGAAAGGAAGGCAGTGTAACTAAAGAAATTAGAGTAGAAGAAATAGAAAGCTATTATTGAGGTCAGAGACAGTATTAAGGGCCAGAAATGTAGGGTCACATTAAGAAGTTTATTACTTTATGAGAACATTATTGGATTTCTGGTTTTAAAAGAATCATGGAAACTATTTGAAAACTGAGTTTCAGAATGACAAGAGTAAGAACAGAGCAACCAAGGTAGACAGAATTAATGAAGTAGTCTAGTGAGAGAAACAGCTGGGATTGGAGTGAAGTGGTGGAAAGTATCTACGCATGGACTTTTGGGGTAATGTTTAAAAGTCATACTAGGGACTGGAGCGGTGGCACAAACTGTAAGGCATTTGCCTTGCCTGCACTAACTTAGGATGGACCGTGGTTTGATCCCCCAGCGTCCCATATGGTCCCCCAAACCAGGAGCAATTTCTGAGCACATAGCCAGGTGTAACCCCTGAGCGTCACCGGGTGTGGCCCAAAACAACAAAACAAAACAAAATAAAAGTTATACTAGAGTTTATTTAGGCCTTGTCCTGTGACTCTCACAGGAAGGAAAGTCCTCCTTTTCTCTACTTGGTTGTGAGGTGGGTGCATGCCTACCAATGGCTTTTCATTTAGTTCTTTAAGAAGGAAGTGACTTCCAGATTTAAACACCTTATAGTTGGCAGACAGGGTTAAGTTTTATCTGATAGGTGCTATTTTTACTTTGAGACATGAATTTGAATAGATGCAGAGAGAACTGTAAAGTTTTCTTACAAAAGAATGCAGTGAGAGGGCCCAGAGAGATAGCACAGCGGTGTTTGCCTTGCAAGCAGCCGATCCAGGACCAAAGGTGGTTGGTTCAAATTCCGGTGTCCCATATGGTCCCCCGTGCCTGCCAGGAGCTATTTCTGAGCAGACAGCCAGGAGTAACCCCTGAGCAATGTCGGGTGTGGCCCAAAAACCAAAAAAAAAAAAAAAAAAAAAAAGAATGCAGTGAGAATCATAACTTCCTGAAAAAAATTGACACCAAACAAAAAAGACAAGGCAAGTTGAGGGAGATAAAAGCATCAAATGAGGCTTCTCTGCATTCCCATTTTGACTTCTTGTCTCAGGATTCACTTAAAAGGAATGGACATAACAAAGCTTTGGAGGTCATTGCCAAGTCTTGTGTTTTTTAAATTTCCCCTAAAGAATTTGGTTAATAGGTTTCAACTTACAATAAACAAATGGAATTGTAATTTCACTTTTTTAATGCAACAATTATTTATTTAGCTAGTATTAAATTTTATTTTATTAAGGCACTGTGATTTACAAAGTTGTTCATAGTTGGGTTTTAGACATACAATTTCCAACACTGATCCTGCCACCAGAGCCAACTTTCCTCCACCAATCTTTTCAAGTTCCCTTTCCTACACTTCCACTCCTAACCTGCCACCTTGACAGGCACCTTTTTATGTTTGGTTGTTAAAGTTTGGTCTCATGATTTCTGTATTGTTGACTCTGTTATGAATATTTTGTTCTATCATTCTTTAACACCACCAATGTACCTGAATCTCCTTGACTCTTGCTTCCTGTTGCTTCTAATCTCTCACTTCTCTGCTCCCCTCACTACCACCACCACCCCTACCACGAGATCTCTTTCTTTGTCCTTTCTGTACTCTGGGGCCAAGGGTGATATAGGTACTCCCACCTTTAAATCATTGCATTTCCTCAGTCAATTGTTCTAAATGCCACATATAAATAATATAGTCCTTTTTTTTCCTTCTTCTTGTTTAACTTCATTTAACATATCTTCCAGTTTCATCCATGTTTCAGTGAATTGCATGGTTTCACCATTCCTCACAGATATATATATATATATATATATATATATATATATATATGTGTGTGTGTGTGTGTGTGTGTGTGTGTGTGTGTGTGTGTGTGTGTGTATCACATCTTGTTGGATATCAAGGTTGATTTCAAACCTTGCTATTGTACTGACTGCTGAGATGAATAATGGTGTGCATATTCTTAAAGGGTATATATGAAAAAGATATTAAGAATTCACAAGATTCATAGAGAGCAATTAGTCAAGACTCAGGATATTCTAACTGCTAAGTGTCAAGCCTTATTGCTACATACTGCTATGTGAATATAATGTCTGACAGCCTCCCTTTCCTTTGTATTACTCTGTCAAAATCAAACTTTGGAGAAAATACATGAATACTTTAGCTTGGATTAGTCACCCTTTGAATACATAGAGAGCTGCTAGGAGACACATCATTGGGTGACCTAAGAACCTATACATCTAATGAATCACGTCATGAGATGTGGAATTGGAAATTTAATATGGAACTGTTCTCCCACATAGAACACAGAGAAAAATACTTCAAAATTTGGACAATAATAAGATATTTGGGTTCATTATCATCTAATCCATCCAGTGGAGACATTATCACGCAATGTTTTAAATTATATATTTGTATTAACTTGGGGAGAAGGTGGAGAGATATGTGGTGCTCAGATGCAACTTCCAGGGAAATAATCAAGGTCTACTCTTGGTGCATTAATCAAGGGATCATGTGGTCCAGGACTTGAACCTGAGTCTTCAACTGATGCTTTACTTTTAGATATTTCTTTGGTTTCTATGTTTTGTCTTCCAAGGTGTGTGCGTACATGCGAGTGTATACATGCATACATTCATGGCACTTACTGATGTGTTGTGATAGAGAAAATATTGTAAAATATCTAAGGATATTAAAAAAAGGTACTTAGTGATTACAATGATTAACAGGGGTCTCAAACTCGCGGCCCACGGGCCACAAATGGCCCTCTGTACAACATTTTGTGGCCCTGCCCTAGAGGAATCTATTTTTGTTTTGTTTTGTTTTAAGTTTTCAGTTTGTTCAAGGCTTACTACTGACTTTGCACTCAAGGATCACCCCAATTTTGCCTCCTGCAGCCCCCAGGTAAATTGAGTTTGAGACCCCTGGATTACATTGGATGTGCAAGTACTTGAGAATTAATGCTTTGCATCTGTTTAATTTAATACTCTCAACTCTGTATCAATTTGGTTTATTACATTATATCTTTTACTTGTACCTACTGAAATTCCAACAAGTACAGAACTTTTCCTTGAGAATTTAGTTGATCTTAAGTTTTTATTAATGTTATAAGGTTGGTTTGTGTTGAGTCATTGAGTTGTTTGATAAATTACTAAGATATGTAATGTTCCTTACTCCTAAAAAAAAAAAAAAAGAAACCAAGATTGGTTAAAAAGTGTTATATAAATCTCACCAGGAAACAGATTGGTAGCTAAAGAAATAAGAGGGAGGGCCCCAGTTTATTTACACATGTGAACTCAACAGTGATATTACCCAAATGAATCCAGCTTAGAATATACCTCACAGTGAGCTTTCATTAGTTAGTTTTAGATTTAATTGCTTCTAGGGAAACTTTTCTCACTTCTCGTACATAATGGTTACTGACATTCACACTAATTGGTATAACCAGTGGTTAATACTATTTGTTTTAAGTTCCATACAGGCATTTACTAATTTTTTTTTTCTGTGACCCAGTTCTAGCTCAAGCAACCTGATTAGATTTGGTCCTTTGCTCTAGTCAGGTGTAACTTTGTGATTTATGACATAATCATTAGAATGGGAAAAAGTTTCTGCCTCTAGTTCCAAAGTCAAAAGTAGTAAAGAGAGGACCAGAGCAATCTTACAATGGGTAGGACACTTGCCTTTCACATGACATATGTAGATAGGTTGGATTCCTGGCACACCATATAGTCCCCTGAGTACTGCCAGGATTGATTCCTGAATACAAACACTGGAAAAATCACTGAGCACAATCAGTTGTGGCTTCAGTCCAATGAGAGAGAGAGACAGAGAGAGAAGAAAGGAGAGAGAGAGGAGAGGAGAAAGATAGAGAGACAGAGAGAGAAGAGAGACTATAGCTGACTATGTTAGATACCACATAGCGATCAAAATTTCTTGCAGTGGGAGGGCTGGAACATAGCACAGTGGTAGGGTGTTTGCCTTGCACACTTCCAAGCTCCCAACCCCAATGGACCTCGGTTCAAATCCTGGCAACTCATATGGTCCCCAGAGCCTGCGCAGGGTGATTTCTGATCTCAGAGCCAGGAGTAATGCCTGAGCTCTGCTGGGTGTGACCCATAAAAAGGGAAAACAAAATTTTTTTGGAGTATCTGTTGATTTGTCAATTTCTTGGCCTTTTAGAGGGTTGAGTTTTTAGAAAACATGTTGAGAAAATTTTTGTAGAAGAGGAATTTTTGCTTGTCCTCCAGTCCTGTTAAAAAGCCCATTCCCCATGAAACACATAGGCAAGGAGTTTCCTGTTAAGGTTTACCATCAATTTGACCCAATTCTGCCCGACTCTTGGCTTAAAACACAGACAGTGGTAAAGTTTTTCTAGGCAAACATTTTTCAGCTAGTACAATTCACAAATATTATTCTTTTTACTAAATTATTTATAAAAAAAATAAAAATGTTTATTGAGTTCTTTTTGCTTAGTAGGAAAGTGTTTGACTCTTGTCAAAGTTAGAAAATTTGTTTTGACAGTTTTAAAACTTCCAGCATGATGAAGAGCTATTGGGAATCTTGCAAACCTGCTTTCATCTTTCTTTTCCTTGTTACTATGGAGAAGATAAAGAGCCTTAGTTAATGTCCTGTGTTCACAGCCACACTCCAACATGGAATTCAGGCATGCTGCTATTTAGAACCCTGATACTAAGACTAACAGATTTAAAGTTCTTTAGTATAATCCGTAAAACCTTGGATTTGTCTGCACTTACTTCTCATTTTTCTGTGCCTCCCTACTGTCTGATTTTCAGTCATAAAAATCAGTTTGCACTTACTGAAATAATTCCTTGAGTTCACACTTAGGAATATGAAGTTTGTCTTTCAAATCTCTCACCGAAAGCATCTGCTGTCCAGGTGCGATCCTGGATCCCTGAAACTGATAGAAATGCCCCTCTTGGTGCTAGTATCCAAGTGCTATAACAATGTATTAATTATGCATAATTAATGAACAGTTATATTTACACTGATCAAATTTACTTGACAATGAAGATGGTTACCCACAGTAGACAAACTAGGCACTATGCTAAACATCCCACAGTTATAAACTCATTTGTTCTGTCAGTAATATTCTGGAATAATAGTATTTCCTTTCTGAGCAATGGAAACTGGTTTTGAGATGTTAAATTTCTTTCTCACAAACACAGAGCTAACACTAAGCAGAGTTGATTTTTCAAATCCAGATCTGTCTGATTTTATAGACTGTGATAAAGCACTAAACTGTATGGCCTCCCTTTTGTTAATAGTTCATCTATTTACTTGATTTACTGATTAAGAGCAAAGATCTTGTTTTACATGTTTATAAATAATCCTAACCTGTAGCAGCCATTCAATTAGTGATTTGTGGACTCAATAAAAAAGTTATTATAATAAGGTAAAAATGACGTTTGCTTTGTAATTAGAATATTGAGATTTAATTTCTGGCTTTTAGAGTTTTATGTATAATACATGTATGATATATTTATATTTCACATTTGGTTTTTATTTTTCATATAAATCCTTGAGGTAGATTCTGTTTAATTATTTATTTCATCTCTTTTCTTTTTCTGCTGGTTTAGCCACTTTCTTCAAATATACTTTAATGGAGTAATAGTACTAAGCAAATTAAATTCAAATATTGTTTACTTAAAAGCTATCATTTAGCTTAGGATTAGTGAATATTTATACAGTAATACATGAGTATTTAAAAATGTTATGCCTTTCCCTTTATTTATTAACTTCATGTTTTTGTACTGTGGTTAATACAAAACAAAAGAATTTCTAAAAGTTCTTAGAAAGATTAAGAAATTAAGATAGACAAGGGTGGGAAGTGCAAGGCTGTTTTGTAATGAAAGAAAAAAGATAATTAGAAACAGTGATAGGAAACAGAGGAAAACATCTTCTCTAATCCTTGTTCTCCAAACTCAAAATCAAGAAGCATATTTGGTGAAGATGCCCTGGGATAGCAAGTAATAGGACATTTTAGCAACATTAGAAAAATAGTAAAGTCATGCTTCAAAAGATGCTGAGAAGTTTCACCTGTCTGTACTGCCCAGGATGTACCAGATCATGAGCAGGGCTGACCAGGGAAGATGAGAATATCTTCCTCCCTCAGTTTTAACCTCCATGTAGTGGAAATGGAAGCTTCTACCTGGACCTGGAGGTCAGAGCCCAGAGAGAATGCCCTGAAGCAGGTGATTACCATCATGGAAATAGCTCAGGGCAAAGACCATTTAAGCATTTCTGATATTAAACAGGAAATGGAAAGGCACTGAAGCTATGCCAACATTTTTGTTTTATTTAAATACCAGTGCAGAAACCTTCAACGAATCTGACTAGTTCTAATCTTACACATCACTCTGGCATTTTCATAAAGTCATTGGGAAGCAAAGTCTATGCGCATGTACACTTCACACATGGTTTGCTTACTCAGGAGTGGGTCCTTCATCTTTAACCTCAATCTCAGATTAAGTTTTGAATGCTTTCATCCCTCAGAAATTAATAACGTGGTTTATACTATAGTTTACTTAAAATAAATTGAGGCTTAAAATGTAAATTTTTCTTTGATGCCTATCTTATGGAAAGATCAAGATTTAACAATGAAATCATTTTTTTCTTTCATGCTTATTGTAATGTTTTGAGCAAACCTGACCCATGGAAAAGAATGAAGGAGTAAATACAGATGGCCAGAAAGCTCATAAAAAATGCTCTACATCACTAATCATCAGGGAAATGCAAACCTAAATAACAATGAGGTACCATCTCACATCACAGAGAATGGCACATATCACAATGGACAAGAACAACCAGTGCTGGCATGGATGCAGGAAAAAGGAACTCTTACTCACTGCTGGTGAGAATGGCATCTAGTCCAGCCTTTTGGAAAATAATATGGATATTCCTTAAAAAAACAGGAAAATGTGCTTCCTTATAAACTAGCAATATCAACTACTAGGACACACAAAACACATACAAAACACAAAAACATACAAAAAATTTCCTCTGCACTCCCATGTTCATCTCATCACTATTTACAATAGCCAGAATCTGGAAGCAACCAAGGTGCCTGACAAGAGATGAGTGGCTAAAGCAACTTTGGAATATCTACACAATGGAATACTATACAGCCATTAGGAAAAGTGTAATTATTCAATTTATTTATACATGGATAGACATGGAGAGTATTATTCTGAGTAAAATGAGTCAGAGGGAGAGGATAAACATAGAATGATCTCACTCATCACTAGGATATAAAGAAAATAAAAGGCAGTGTGGGGATGATATTCAAAGACAAAAGATGAGAATTAGGAGGACTATCCATGGTAGAAAGCTTGCCACAAAGAGTGGAGAGTGCAGTTACAATAGGAAATGGTTTAATATGAAAGGGACATTCATGGCATCCCTTCATTAGCAGTAGTACAAAACACAATGTCAAAAAAGGAGAGAGAGAGAGAGAGGAGAGAGAGAGAGAGAGAGAGAGGAGAGAGAGAGAGAGAGAGAGAGAGAGAGAGAGAGAGAGAGAAAGAGAGAAGGGGCAAAGTTGGGGAATGTGGGTGAGAGGGAAAAGGGTATCTAGGAAAGGAGAGGGAACCTGTTGACTTTGGTGGTGGGAAATGTACACTGGTGAAGGTTGTTATACACTGCATGACTGTAACTCAAACATCAACAACTTTATCTGTGGAAAAAAACTGTAATGCCTTTAAACCAAGACATTTAAATTTAAAAAATAAAATAAATGAAAGAGTATTTAAAAAAAAACAGTTTATTTATGTTTCGTTGACCTCAGATTTTATTAAATAGAGTTGGTATGATGTTGTTCTTTGGGAATAAAAATAATAAAGTTTCAAATCTTGGGGTAGGGCAGCCTTCTTAGTTAATCCAGAAGTTCAGCATTGTCATGAAGAACCAATCTTTTCCATTATGTTGAGGTTGACTTCCTTCTATCTCCCTGTGGCTTGTTCCCCCCTCTGGTGGTAGGAAGAATGCGAGTACACACTTCCACGTTCACCTCTTGGAGGAAGAATTTATCTATGACTGTTTCTTAAAATAAAGACATTTCCCCCCAGAAGTTCTTAGGGATCTTCTCTTTTTGACTTCATTGCCCAGTGTGATATCACATTATCATAGCTAATCCAGATAGTCTGCTTATAGGTAGGGTTTGCATTAAATCATATAGGTTTTAATGAAAATAGTCTGGAGTACAGGTGGGGGTGGGGTGGGATGGAGGGAGATTTGGGACTTTGGTGGCGGGAATGTTGCACTGGTGAAGAGGGGTGATCTTTATATGACTGAAACCTTATCACAATCATTTATGTAATCAAGATATTCAAAAAAAAAAGAAAATAGAAGAGAAGTAGATGAGAGGAGAATAAGTGTCAGCAATCAATAGTGGACATTACAGTGATAATACTCATGTGGTTTAATTGAGAGATTATGTAGGGAAGAACTTTAAAAAGTATAAAGCTGTGGAACTGCCTATCCAGTGTAGTAGCCTTTTATCCATGAATAGCTAGTGGACACTTGAAACATGATTAGTTCTTCCCATCACAAAGGAAAAAGAAGAAATGTAAGGGCCCGGAGAGATAGCACAGCGGTATTTGCCTTGCAAACAACCGATCCAGGACCAAAGGTGGTTGGTTTGAATCCCGGTGTCCCATATGGTCCCCATCCCTGCCAGGAGCTATTTCTGAGCAGACAGCCAGGAGTAACCCCTGAGCACTGCCAGGTGTGGCCCAAAAACAAAAACAAAAAAAAAAAAAAAGAAGAAATGTAAGAACTGGAACTTGAAATACTTGAGTATTATGCAGGAAAAGAATGTAAAATACTTTCAGAAATACTTTTTATATTCATTATATATTTTTCAGTAATTTTCATATAAGCTTGATAATTAAATTTATTATCAAAATCAATCCTACATGTTTCTAGCAACTTAAAAATGTGGTTACTATAAAACTTAAAAGGATACATGTGGCTTACATTTTTGGCTTGAATAATTTTTCTTCAAACATTGCTGCATTAGATCAATGATTATTCAATTGTTTTGGCTAGAAAAGCTATTGCAATTAATCTCTTCAGAGAAATAAAAACAGCTGTTTTGGTTCAGTGGGGTCAAGGAACTAGAAATTTCCAAGTCAAAATGACATTTGTTTGCCAATTCCTGCTAAAATATTCTTGAAAATAATTAAATGTAGGTGTTAAAATGAAATAAGCAAATGCATTATCTGAAATGGTAAGTCCTAGGATTACTCTGATATTTTCTTATTTAATATATTCCACAGGAACCCATAGGAAAATATACTTTCAGCTAACTCACATATTAAAAACAGGGAGAGCTAATGTATTCAGGTGTTGGGGTTTGTTTATCTTCTCATAGAAATCTATAATTCTCATAGGAGGTAGACATTTGAGACATGGGTAAATAGCCTTCTTATGTTTGCTTCCTTCTGGTTCTTATTTGCTCTGCTGTAAGACCAAAATGTATAAGTCCAAAAAAATAATTAGATGAAACAAAAAACAACCTAAGGGGAGGACATACATGTTCCAACTTTCCAGTTTCCTTCATCATATTTAATGCGATATTAATCTTAAAACTTCTCTGAACTGTGGTATAAAAATTCTAAATGCTGGCTATCATTTCAGTGACTTTGCAAAGTTACATATTCTCTGGAAATGAAAAGCAAGAGTTTTGAAGAGCATTTTGAAAAATAGTTTTCCCATTTGCATATAAATATCATATGCCACTTGCTGGCTTTTATACCTGTCACATACATAGTAGATAACAGAAAAGAGTGGCTTATGAAAATGTAACATGAGGCTACTACATAAACCAGAATGAATGACTGGTTTAAAAGGGGGGGCCTATGCCTATTACTGAACATTGTAAATTATCCCTCTGTGCTTTTTCTAACTACATTCTTCCAATTGAAAATCATATACCTAGAAGGTGACAGTGAAAATCTTTTATTAGCATCAAATACTATGGCCACTATCGCTCTATGCAATAACAAGAGAAAATACAGCTGATTATTATATTGTAAAGACCAGGACTATGATAATTTTCAGCTTACAATATATTTCCATATCTGATAACTCTAGAAAAACTGTGAAAAGGATGTAAAACTCAAGTGCTTTTAGTGCTATATATGGTAGATTGAGAAGGAGAGAAAATAAGCAAAAATGGTTCAAGTTTTTCTCTCTTTCACTAAAATCAAGAAGTACAAGTGTAAATAAAATCAGTCAATATAATCCTCTTTAGAAAGTGTAAAACCAGAGGCTGAACCTTCCTAATAGAATCAGAAAAAACAATATTTTTCTGCTTAGTGTCAAAGAAATAAGTGATGGCTTTGTGGCATTTTGAGTCCCCTCATGTTGAAGATCTTGCACTGTACATTTATTTAGTCACTATTTACAGTTAACAAAACCAGAGTGAACCATAAAGAAAGCTGGTAAATTTTCTGAAGGTGTGTCTTGTGTCTGGTAAAATAAATGAATTAAATGCAATGTGAGGAAGTCTTTAAGTCAATAATAACTATTGTTAGCAGAAAAATTTGTAAGTAAATATTATTGATATGTTATCTTTTGGACTTTGAGAAATATTTTACATGTTTGTAAAACAAAAAGTGTTGCATTTAGGTATTTTATCTCTATGAAAGATTTCTATTTGCAAATTAGCAGTATATCAGACTGCACTGATTTCAGCAATTAAAGAGTACTGCAATCCTATTCATTACATATTTTATAATATTCTTATATTGATTATATTGTTATGCATATTTTCTTTTTGCCTTTCGTTATATTTGATTGAGGAAAAATATATAAATTGAGATTTCAAGGCCAGACGAATTAAAGTCAGAGCTAATTTTGGAAAGGGGAATAGAGATAAATTATTAAAATCCACAAGTAAGGAAAACTATTTTAAAAAAAATCCAAGCAGTCTGAAGTGATTAAAATATATAAAAGAGGGTAAGGAATGGTAAACATTAAAGGTAAAAAGTTTAGCAGGAGTAATGATGAGTTTTGGTTTGTTCATTTAAAGGATCTAAAATCAGAGATTCTCAAATCTATTTGGCCTACTATCCTGTTTTTAGGGAGAAAAATAAAGTTACTTGGTTCTCCCTAGAAATCTATTTTTTTTAAAGCAAACAGAAAGCTCCCCACAAAGTTTATTTGAAGCTAACTATTGGAACTCTTGATTCAGTGTTCCAGTGCCCACCCAAGGGCATTAGTCACTTTGGGAAAGAGTGGTTTAAACTATGAACTGAAAAAATACCATAGAACTTTCAAAGTGGAATAACACAGTCACATATTTTATCTTAGATGCATCTCTTAAAAAAACAGCAAGGAGGATACATTATGAATAACAAAAACCTGGATGTTTCAGACAAAGGAAAAGAGTAGTCTGAATTCAACTCACTAGGAGAAGAGATATAGGAAGTTCTATAATAATAACATTTTAGGAATATAGAGACCTGGTGATAGATGGGAAGATGGCCTTATGCAGCAGTGAGGGGGCCAGAGAAGGGAAGAAGGCCATGTGTAGGGATGAGGAGAGCAGAAAGCAGAGAGATGACAGTGTCATGGTAAGAAATAAAGCAACCACCAAAAAAATTAGAGCTGATGGCAACTTGAATATTTAGGAAATGGTAACTTGAATATTTGGCAACTTGATGCCTAGGGAATAAAGTATTTAAAAAAGTACAGCCAATTAGTTCTGAGGTAACAGAGAGAGTCAAGCAAGACTGGTAAGTGTTTGGGTGATTTCCAAACCTTAATGTTGACCTTGAGAACAGCCCTTCTGGAGAGTTTGTGTGGCACTGAAGCCAGGTGCTGGCAGTGAAGACAAGGAGTTAGACAACTCCTTTGAGAAATCTCTACTAATTTTGGAGTGAATATTCAGGAAAGTGTGGTGTTTTTACAGGTTGCATTTTGCTCAGGGTGGGAAAAATTTTTGTATGTTAAAAGATTAATGAGGAAACCTCCCTTTTGCCAAATGGAGAAAAGGAAGGAAGGAAGGATGGAAGGAAAGGAAGGGAAGGAAGGAAGGAAGGAAGGAAGGGAGGGAGGGAGGGAGGGAGGGATGGGAGGGAGGGAGGGAGGGAGGGAGGGAGGGAGGGAGGGAGAGGAGGAGGGAGGAGGGAAGATTAAAAGGAGTTTAATTGGGGCAGGGTTAGATCTATTTGCCTTGATGTGATGGACCCGGGATCCATAAGGTACCCTGAGTCTGCCAGTAAAACATTTCTGAGTGCAGAGCCAGGAGTAACTCCTGAGTGTCACCAGGTGTTCCCCCACAAAAATAGGAGTTAATGAGAAAATAATGGTATATGGAATTCTTTTTTTTTTTTTTTTTTTTTTTTTTGGTTTTTGGGGTCACACCCGGCAGCGTCCAGTGGTTACTCCTGGCTCTTATGCTCAGAAATCGCTCCCTGGCAGGCTCAGGAGACCCTATGGGATGCCGGCATTTGAACTACCAACCTTCTGCATGCAAGGCAAATGCCTTACCTCCATGCTATCTCTCCAGCCCCATGAAATTCTTGATAGGTAAGACTTAGAACATAGCTAAAATAGGAATTTTAGATACAAAATGAAATACCACTCCATTTGAACCTCTGTTCGAGGAGGTCTGAATTGTTCAAGGAAATCTGAATGAATAAGGAGGGAGGAATAGCTGCAGAGGCTGAATTTGGTAATTAGTGTCCTGCTTTCTTTATAGGCTGAATTATAACAGAGCATGTGTGAATTAAACACTGTGGGGATGGACAGAGAGGAAAGTGAGGGGGAAAAAAAGAGGGAGTGGAAAAAGGAAGTGAAGAGAAAGGCTTAGACCAAACTTGTTGATTTGGTTAAAAGAATAGGCTAGAAAATTTAATATGTCCTTAGTCACCTAGTATCCCTCCTAAATAAAAGATCACAATAAGTTTATTTGGAACTCCTGCAGAGGGAAAATCTCCCACAGCATCTATCCAAAAAGGAATGAATTGTGGATACTATCATTTTACTAAAAAATAATTTGTTAGCAAGATTTGAGTATAAGTGCAAGTCTTAAATGTGGTTTGAGCTCTGATACCACATGATCCTCTAGGAATCACCACAATTAGTCCTGAGGCTCCACCAAGACCTGGTAATCTAAGGACCTGAGCAATTTATGGGGCCCTTGCATTGAACTGCCAGCCTAGTTGTCTGAGTATCGTCAGACAGGGGCCCCCAGGTTTTCAGTAAACTGCTTGGAAGGCCTTTAAGTGATTAAAATAGAAATTACTTAATTAACATATTATGTTTATACCTAAGTTTCTATGACTCTAACTGTACTGTTTCTTTCCTTAGTGTGTAAATAACATGTTTATTGTGGGAGAACTTGGAAAAGAAAGAAAAAACATTATTGAAAAAAATAGAATATTCTTAATTCACAAACACAGATAACTCCCACTATTTTCTACATATTTTAATTGGATTATACTGTGTAATAAATTTCCTGATTTTACACTTTGGGCCTTTACTCATATTATTATTACTCATATTATTTTTTCTTTTCTTTTTCTTTTTACTTTAACACTGTGGTTTACAAAATCATTCACAATGCAGTACTTTTAGACATTTCAATGTCCTAAACACCAGTTCCATCACCAGTGTGATGGTCCTATTTCCCATCTATCCTCCAAACTTACTACTACTTATTATAACCATGCGAAATTATGAACAAGTTCAGTAAATGAGAATTTGTGAAAATTATTACATCTGACAATGGAGTTATTAAAGTTATTATCTGAAGATTTGCTGGACTAATTGTTGTTTGTTGAACCTTCTGTGTTATGGTTCTTTGCTTAGTGAGCTTAGTTATCTTCTATGCTATTTTCCTGTATAATTTCTGTGTTTCTACTGGGCTGTCAGTATGGTGGGAATTTGGAGGTGTTGCATGCTTCCGGAGCTTTGGGATCTATAGAACTGGGATGATTCATTCCTGCCTACCCCTACCACACTCAGGAGACCCAAAGTTTTCAACATGGAGGCCAGTGTACCTGTCAGTTTCATCAGCCTGGCATCTCGTCTGAGATAAGTCATTAAGCTGTGAAACTGGGCAGTTGAGATGGCCAGCAGCAGTGGGATGTGGGTGTGGCTGCTAGAGCTTTCCAATATTACAGTAGTTCTGGTGAGGTCCTGATAAGAATTGCATGTGGTACTGATGAGAAAGCATAGTCTTGAATATTTTTAGGCATGTGTACTACCACTTGAGGTACCTCCCTGGGCCTAAACATTTTAATTAAAAATTTGAGGGATGGGCCAGAGAGGTAGCACAGAAGGTATGGCTTGCACACAGCTGACACAGGTTTGATCCTGAGCATCCAGGATTAATTTCTGAACACAGAGCCAGGAGTAACCCCCTGTGTGCTGCCTGGTGTGTGGCCTCCAAAATTTGAGGGTTTTTTCTTTGGGGGGGTGGAGGAGAGAAGAGAAGTGGGAAGATCACTATACTCAGGTAGAAATCTAATGAAGACAGACACATTCTGAGGGTATTATGGCATAATCATCACCCCTGGTTCTACTTTGCCCCACTAATACCAGTGCATTTTTAAAAAATCATATAATGGTCACATGCCACATTTTTGGCACCAAAAAGTAGGTTAAATTCTTTTCCTTGGCAGCTTTTCTTTAGACATGCACTTTTTTCCTGTCACTGAATTAACTCATTGTGTAATAATAATGCAATGATCTGAGGCTTGAGAAAGGCGTGTCATGTAAACCCATGGTGCTAATTATCCTCATTTTAATTTCTGCAACAGTGCTACTTGATGGGAAAGATATTTGATAAGCTTTGCATTGTTCCTGTTTCAGAGAAGGGAGAAATTCAAATTCAAAAGTTAATTTACTACTGCTTCTACATCAGTTTAAGTTGTGACAGATTTAGAAAAGGTCTTACACATTATGGTCAATGTGTTCGCTTAATTCTACTAACGCTTCACCTATACCCTTACACTATTCACATCCTGCCTTGTAATTTCCCTCTTTCTTCTATTTTCTTCTATTTAAAGATTTGGATTATTTCCTGACAAAGAATGTTATTTTCTAGCCTGTGTGTTTTGCCTTTTAAAAACAAGCTTATTAAAACATATTTTAGTCCCTACTGCCTACCAGCATTATTTCTAGTGGCCCAGAGCCATTTCTGGAAGTGCTCAGCCATGAGGTACTTGTGGCCCCTAGAGCTACAGGAAAAAGGCACTCAGGAGGCCATATGAAGCTCCTATGAAGTTGAACTGAGGACCTCACAAATGCTAAAATGTGCTCTACTACTTGAACTCTACCTCTTTTCTTTTTCATATTACATTGCTGTAAGGTATAGTTTTCAACTATACCAAAAAGCAACTTAGCCATAGAAATATATGAGTCTCTTAATCAAGTGCATTGTTGATGAATGGATTTAATAAACAGTGAGGATATTGGCATGCAGTGATTGACTTTTGATTTTTAGTTCAGTGTTTTGAAAAATATTATAAAAATTACATATTTGTAAAGATGAAAGAACTAACTTCATACATGGTTTTACTCTTTATAAGCTGTTTATTCCATGGTTTTTTTAATAAATTAAAGCATTGGATGCTAGATAATTTGGTATCATGAAAAGAGTTGCAATCAGATGGAAAGGACTAATTATTTTTTTCAATCTACAGTGAAGTTTCCTTCCAGTGAAACTCAAATTATGTTATTAAGTGGTTTAAGTGTCCAACGTTGTTTGTAATTTGTTATAATGTGCTACCTTGGTTAAACTATAAAGAGAATTTCCAGTAGAGCAGGTTACTCCTTAAATACTAGTTTGCTGTATGTTTTTCCATACAACAAACTGGTATGGAAAACAAAACATCATATATAAGATTTGTTCATGAGGGACATTTCCTACTACACTTACATTGAGTAATAAACTGGAAACACATAAAAGTCAAAAGTCACATAATGGAAACCCAAGAACAAATAACCAATTTAACTTTCTGCTCTAAAATCATTTTTCTGGATTTATTAACATCATTTTCAATAGGTTCTCTGTGGTCTATATGCTAAAATACTTTTGAACAGAGAGTGAAAAAGAGTGCTGAAGATTTTCTTGTTTTGTTGTTTTTGTTTGTTTGTTTTTGGGCCACACCCGGCGGTGCTCAGGGGTTACTCCTGGCTGTCTGCTCAGAAATAGTTCCTGGCCAGGCACGGGAGGCCATATGGGACACCCGGGATTCGAACCAACCACCTTTGGTCCTGGATCGGCTGCTTGCAAGGCAAACACCGCCTGTGCTAATCTCTCCAGGCCCGAACATTTTCTAATATGTAGTCATAATCCTGCAGCAAGTAAAATAAAATTCTAAATGAAGAGCACTAAAATCAGTTTTTCTAGTTAGTTTTTTTTTAGCTCATTAACAATATCAGGCTGGAGCAGTAGCACAGTGGCTAATGGTGTTGTCTTATGTGTGGCTGACTTACATTTCATCCCAGCATCCCATCTGGTCCTCTGAGCACTGCCAAGAGTGTTTCTGAGTGCAGAGCCAGGAATAACCGTTGAGCACTACCAGGTGTGAATCCAAATATGTTATTATATTTATATAATAATTACATATCATATGTGATAACATAATTTATTATATTAATATAAAATATAATAATTATTATATATAATTTCCAACTTCCTTCCTAAGGATCACTAATATTCTGGTGTTCCTCTTTATCAGCGGATGCAAGAAAAATTTTCTGCTATTACCTGGGAGAAGAGAGGGCCAGGGAAAGTAACATAAAGTCTAAAGAAGATATTGGAAGAAGAGCTGTAGCTTTGACCAGATTGTGAAATAAAGCTAGCTTAGCAGGAAATGGATTGTACAGAGTACATATATATACATTTACAAAAAAAATAAAAGGAGAAAGAAGGAAATAGGGAGGGGGAATAGAGAAAGAAATATAGAAACATAAGAGAAAAAGAGAAAAGAAGAAAGAAAGAAAGAAAGAAAGAAGAAAGAAAGAAAGGAAGGGAAGGAAGGAGGGAAGGAAGGAAGGAAGGAAGGAAGGAAGGAAGGAAGGAAGAGGAAGGAAGGAAGGAAGGAAGGAAGGGAAGGAAGGAAGGGAAGGAAGGGAAGGGAAGGAAGGAAGAAGGAAGGAAGGGAAGAAAGAAAAAGAAGGAAGGAGGAAGAGAAAGAAAAAGAAGAAGGAAGAAGAGAATGAAAAGAAGAAAAGAAGAAAGAAAGAAAGAAAGAAAGAAAGAAAAGAAAGAAAGAAAGAAAGAAAGAAGAAAGAAAGAAAGAAAGAAAGAAAGAAAGAAAGAAAGAAAGAAAGAAAGAAAGAAAGAAAGAAAGAAGGAAAGGAAAGAAAAGGAAGAAAGAAAAAAAAGAAAGAAGGAAGGAAGGAAGGGAGGAAGGAAGGAAGGAAGGAAGGAAGGAAGGAAGGAAGGAAGGAAGGAAGGAAGGAAGGAAGGAAGGAAGGAAGGAAGGAAGGGAGGAAGGAAACCGTGGTGCTGATCATTAGTTTTTCTTTCCTTTATAAAGAGTAGAATTGGACTAATAATATTGATTCCAAAGGGTTTCTGCCTGTGTGACTACTTAATGTTTACAAAAATTGTAGCTGCTGTTATCTCCTTAAATACAGGGAGTCAACAGATGGGTGCTAACTTGCATTTATTTTCAAAATTAGATGAAGAATTCAGAACCCTATTTTTGCCATTTGGAAACAACAATATATCATGCTCACTAATTCTGATTCCAATTATCTTCATATTGCACATCTCAAAATTTCTGGGAAAAGCTAAAATGTCTCTCCTCATATGCCAACTTTTGCTTCAAGAGTTTGTTTTCATAATTTTATGATTACTGCATTGTCAAGAGTAAATTATAGGAAATTACAATGGGATAAGTGGAATAAGGTATATGAAACTCATATTAACTTAATAAAAATAAGTTTAATTATTAAAAATCATTTTAAATGATCAAGGCTGTGTAATATGATTTAAATCCCACTTTAGTAAATAATTTATGAATATTTTGATTATAAAATTGGAGACATCTGATGTTTTATTCTATATAATTATATTATATAATTATTATATAAATGAAGCTGAACTGAATGTTTAGCTTTTTTTTTAGTTAAGCCAAGAATAATTCCTAGAAGCTGGTAAATGATCGAATATACAAAATTATTGGGTGAAATGAGGAGCAGAAAGAACAAGATCAAATTTTTCCAATAGTTTATAAAAGAATAGAAGACAAATATTTTCCTTAAAGGCAAACAAATTGAAAGGTAATTTTAGCTAAATACACTGAATCTAACCCCTTTCATTGGAACAATAAAGTTATTTTTACATGTTGAGAATTTAAAAAACTAATTTAGACAGAAGTAAGAGGACATTGACTTTCACTTTAGATTAAGAAAAAAATTTCTAAGAAGATGAACAAGTCTGCTATAGTGTTTTGTTTGAAACCATGTTAAATGGTTTTCAACTTCATTCCTGCAATATTGTAATCTCTCATCAATTAGAGTTAAGCGCTCACTCGGTGGGGTGTTTTCTGTTTGTTTGTTTGTTTGTTCATTTCTAACTAACTCTAAAACAATGCAGATTTCTCCTAGAGCTCTCATAGGCTTCTCTGGGCTAATATCAATCAAGATGTCTAGACTCTAGAATCTAGAGGCTAGAGGACAACTTGAGAGTCATTTTCTTGTCTTTTGTTATTTCTAGAGGGTATCTACATTCTTAAACTTACCATGCACTACCTCACTCAAAACCAGCAATCTAGCCCTTTCTAACCACTCACTTTTCATTGTGGTAATGTCAACCACAGCTGGGACAGATGACACTGAGATTTCAAGGATCTATGTGATCTTGAATTCACTCAGATAATCTAGGTCCTAGATTAGCGGTCCTCAAACTATGACCCGCAGGCCACATATTGTATTTGTTCCCGTTTTGTTTCTTCAGTTCAAAATAAAATATATGCAGTGTGCTTAGGGATTTGTTCATAGTTTTGTTTTTACTATAGTTTGGCCTTCCATCATAAATTTCAACTTTAATCACAATTTAATTGTTTTATATTAAGTTATTGCTCATAAACCACACAGAAATTGTACATTGGGTAAAACACCTACCTTGTATTCAGCTGATCCTAATTCTAACACTGGCAATGTGTGGTCCCTCTCACATTAAACCATTGACCCAGTTGGTCAAAAATTGTCCAAGAGGTACCCCTGGTTTCCTGTGAACCATTTGAAAAGCCTCCCCTCAAATAAATAGATAAATAAAAAGTAAATAAATATTTAACAGAAATAAAGACACTGCCTTCTGCAAAATTCATGTTCAGTTATTTTATTTTTTTGTTTTTGAGTCACACCCAGTTGTGCTCAGGGCTTCTTTTTGGCTCTGTGTTCAAGGATCACTCCTGAAAGTACTTAGGGATTGATTATATGTGGTACAGTGATTGAAACTGGGTCAGCTGCCAGTAAGACATGTACCCTACCACTGTATTATGGCTTTTGTACTTGTATTTAGTTCTTTTGTTTTGTTTTGTTTTGTTTTGTTTTTTTGTTTTTTGGGTCACACCCAGCAGCGTTCAGGGGTTACTCCTGGCTCCATGCTCAGAAATTGCTCCTGGCAGGCTCGGGAGACCATGTGGGATGCCGGGATTCGAACAAATGACCTTCTGAATGAAAAGCAAACACCCTATCTCCATGCTATCTCTCCAGCCCCGTATTTAGCTCTTTTAACTTAATTCTTATACATGTTGTTTTACAAACAGATCTCACTTTATTGAGTTTTCTGCTGAAATTTGAGATTTATGGGTATGCATTTTCTTGCTATTTTGACAATGCCTCATTGAACATTCACTTCTATGTACAGCTGATTTTTTAACTTGTTTAATGAGCTCCTTGGAAAAAGGTTTCCTTCATTTCAACCTTGGAAAAAAGGTTTTCTTTCATAAACTTTTGGGCCACATCCAGAAGTGCTCAGCGTTTAATCTGATGCTGCTCAGGGGTGATATAGTGTCCCTGGTTTTGATCCTAGGTCAACCATGTGTAAGGCAAGTACTCAACTCTGTAATATTACTCTAGCTCCAAGTGAAAAAGTTTTTTGCAAAAAAATTACAGAATGGCCACCTCATTCTCTTCTTTTTACTTGTTCATAGAAGCAAAATTAAATTCAGGTATTAGGTAGTTATATGGTCAAGTATTATGCATCTGCCTCAGTTTGTCCTATGGGCCAAACTCGGAAATTTCCATTTTGCCAGGAATTGGTTTAGCAACTTGTGATGTCTATCCAGAAACACCACATTGAGGGCTTTATAAATAGGAATGGTTAGAGTGGGGTTGGGATTTGAACTCTGAATAACTTGTATATTTATTATCTGTAAGTGTTTCTGTTATTAGTATAATTCAGACAAGGGAAGGAGGTGAGCTCAGATGAGTTTGAAATAAAATCAGAAGGTATTGAAGAATATGAGATAAAAGACTTCAAAGATAATTGATGGAACCAAAGAGAGAGTATAGCAGGTAAGGCACTTACCTTCACACAGTTGACCCAGTTTTAATCTCTGGCACGTTATTGATCACCTGAGCACTGCCAGAAGTGATCACTCAACATAGAGTCTGGAGTGAGTCCTGAGGCAGCTGGGTGTGGCCCAGTTCTCCTTCCCCCTTCACAAGTGATGACTGATGAATTGGGCTAGATGACTGTAAAGCAATGAAAGGACCCATTATTGGGACTGTGAATTTGTGGTTCTAAATGTTTTGAAGGTTCAGGGATGTTGACTTCAATTTGAAATAGGTGACCTGAGTATATAGAACATCCAAGTAAGAGTGGGCCTAAAAAGAGAGATTTAATTCAGTAGAAATGAGCAACAAATGGTCATTTGTATAATTATATAATGTATATAAAATATATATTTATATATAAAACTTTCTAATAGTTACACCTAAAGTAAATTAAAAACAAACAAGTGATGTTAGCTTTAATAGTACATTT
This sequence comes from Suncus etruscus, assembly GCF_024139225.1. NCBI lineage: Eukaryota > Metazoa > Chordata > Mammalia > Eulipotyphla > Soricidae > Suncus > Suncus etruscus. Next base: position 24,326,568 of record NC_064851.1, on the reverse strand, counting down.
AATGATTTATATCAAAATGGTATTATTCAATGATATAATTATTACCTACTCCAATACCGCAATTTGGTCCCAGCAGATTTTAAGTACTAAATAACTTTGCATATCTGGAAAGACAAATTTAGAATCTAATTCTTAGGAGTCAGAATTTTTTTTTTTGCAAATGTGAATTATATTTTTGTTGTTTTTTTTTTCCTTTTTAATTTTATTAATAATACTGTGATGACCAGTGAGATACTCAACTTTGGAGCAGAAATTTGGGACAATATATTCCTATGAATATTATTGCTAGAATCTAGCAAATGAATGGTACCCAGTTTTCCAGCTAGTTACACCAGTTCACAGACCCACTACTAGTGTATAAAAGAGTTCTCATCATTTCACATCCTCATTAATATTAAGAATAGTTACATGCATTTATTTGTGTCAAATTAGTACATATGAAATAACTTTCTAGGCATGGCTATAGTACTGAAGTAACACCACTTGCATGTGCCTGAACCTGGTTGAATTTTCTGTAGTACATAGTCTTCCAATAATTGCAGAAAACTGCCCTGGAGGCCACTAAACACTCCCTGGGGTGACCTAAGAAGCCCTCCTCAATATAGGGTGGCCTGTATAAGCAGCACAGCTTTATCATGCACTGAAACCATTGGCCTGGTTGGGAGAATTGCTGGTGGGATCTTTAGACCTTTTGAGCATGACTTGGGAATGACCCCAAGTTCGGATTTTATCAAAGTTTTCATTATCTGATTAGCTAGATTATCTTCTTAAAAAATATAAAGATTTATTGGAGAGTTTAAGGGAAAGGATTTAGTGGAACTTAGTATTAGGCTTACCTATATTTTAATTGTATATAATATATTCATACAATATGTCATACATATATCATACAATGCATATGTATTGACAAATATTTAAGGACCTCCCATGTGCAAATATATAGTGGTAGAGCTGCTTAGGACTATATGAGTGAAAAATAAATGGTATCAAATTGTTCAATTATGGGGTCATATTTTAGTATGTGTGGGTGTGGGGAAGGAGAGAGACAATAAATATCTAAAAAGGACCAAATAGCACACTGGAAGTGCATTTGCCTTGCCTGCAGCCAACCTGAGTTTGATTGCCAGTATTCATATGGTCCTCTAAGCCTATCAGGACTAATTCTGAGTGCAGAGCCAGGAGTAACCCCTGAACGTTACTGGATGTGGCCCCAAAACAAAAAACAAAACAACAAAAAATATTTTAAAAAACTGCCTTTCATGTGTTATTAGTAAATTTAGTTTAAGTCTGACTCAACTATTTTATATTATCAAGCCTCTGACTATGCAATTAAAAATGGGGTAGGGAAGTGGTACCTCATTTATTATTTATTAGATGTATATGAAATCTTGACAGTGTCTTGGAAATCATAAGGAATTAGAAGATGTTCATGGAAATAGTAATATTATCATTGTTTGATTCTTTCTTGTTCTGCCTTTTTATAGTGCATTCCTTCATTGAGAGCTACTGAAGGATTAAGCTAAATATGTGTTGATTTTAGAGCAGTGTTGACTCTCGCTTGGGTGTCAACCTACTTTGGTGTCCTCTGCAACAAGATTAATTATTTTGACATGTTTTCTTTTCAGACTTCTTAACTCCCAAGCAATAAGGGCCTGAGAACATGCACTTTTTTGGAAAACTGAATCATGTCAAATAGCCAAAAATGTGGGAAAATTCGTAGGAATGTCTTCTAAAATTCAGAACTGTGTTCCATGACTGTAAACATTACCTAAATGAATTTTGGCAACCAATTTATTATAAACCTCATTGTATGCAAGGTACCGAGCAGAGGAGATGCAGATGATCTTATTAATCATTGGAACAATTATTTGTCTTCTTTCTAGATAATGATGCTGAAGATGATCTTCAATCAGACATCAGTTGAGCACTGTAAGATGCAGACAGAAAAGCAGACAGAATGCAATTTCTTCTTAATAGCTGTTCGCCTAGCTTCTCTGAACCAGATCTTGGATCCCTGGGTTTATCTGCTGCTAAGAAAGATCCTTCTTCGGAAGTTTTGCCAGGTAGCAAATGCTGTCTCCAACTGCTCCAGTGATGGTCAGAAAGGGCAGCCTATCTCATTATCCCATGAAATAATACAGACAGGAGCATGAAAAAGAACACTTGCACAGCCAACTTGCATGTTCACAGCTTTTGGCAACAAATAGCCTAAACCATACTGTGAATTGAGGCATGTCAGGCATGCCACGGTTTATGCATTCAAGTGGAATTTTTACTATAAGGCTAAATGTTCTTAATATAGATAGTACCCTATGTGCCAAAAGTATTTAAACACAAAAGGAAATACATTAACAACAGTTTAGGGCTTAAGTGGTTCTCTGTAATTTGTAGCTGAGTATATATACGATTATTTATGGCTGAAAGTTTTTTTTTTTTTTTTGTAAATTAACTTGGTCTTGGTGGCATGGAGTGGGGAGAATATCAGTCTTCCCATATATTAAATACATAGAGTATTGAGTGAGTTAGTCATGGAAGACAAGACAATGGTTTGTTCTTGTAAAAGGCTTTTATTGTTTAATGTTTCCTTTCTTTCTTTTTCTCTCTCCCTCAGTGTCATTCTCTTTTCCCTTATGTTTTCCAAAGTGGTGAACTATGATTTTAAAAATTGTACATAAATCAAGAAGATAACTCAAAGCACCAGAGTAATTGCTTTGTAGAGGACCTGAATTCAATTCCTGGATCCTCATTGTTCCCCAAATACTACCAGGAATAATCCCTGAGCATTGAGGCAGGAGTAACCTCCTAGCACCACCAGGAGTTATCCCAAAATGATAATGATAAAAAGTAGAATATATGCACAACAATCATTGATACCAATGCTATTTAAATGTTTGTCAATATATGAATCAGTTGTTAACCTTATAAAGTGACATTTATAAAATTTGATTTTTGGTTGGGTTGATAGCTAGCTTTACTGCTAGTTTTATTAACTTCAAATATGAAAGATTTGGTGCCTAAAATTGCTAAGTGTTTATTCTTTTGAATACATTTTGAATTTCTACAAGCCTAGATCAGATTCATAAAAATGATCTGAGAGTTACTGAACTGATTTTACAAAAGTCTGTGTGTTCTACTCTAAATGTAGTAGTTTTCTCTTGTGCATTCTCTCTCTTTGTATGTGTGTGTGTAAAGATGTTTAATTAAATTTCATTATTTTTTCCACCTAAGTTATTTTCTACTCTTTTGAATATTTACATAGCATTATTATAAAACCAGTATGTTTTTTGAGGTTTCTATAAAGTTTTTCCATATTTTAGCCTGTTTGTAAAATAAGAAAAATATTGACCCCCTTGACACAAGTTCTTTCCCTGCCCTCATTTCCCCTCAAAATAGTTCTAGCCAAATATTTATTATTAAATATTTTCTTGTAATCTTTATGTATACAAATCTTGATAGTTCAACTTTATAACTTTGTGACATAAGTAGATTATATTGTTTTGAGAATTTCACTTTTTAAAAACATCTTCCCAACAAATGTTGCACTCATTTAATTCAAATTTATACAAATGATTCTCTCTCTTTTCTTTTTTTGAGCATTCATTTTGCAGTTTCACTAACAATTTCTTATGCAGATTTATACTTGTAGTTAGTTTACTGCTTTGTTAATTTATAAAACTTGACATATTTATGAAAATTATGTTTGCTTTTGTGTTCAGTAGACATTAGGGGTAAAACTAACATAATGTTTCAATATGTCTGTGAGATTTATATGAACATAGACGAGATCAATTAAGAAAATAAATTTTTATAAGTAAGTTCTTTAATTGAATCACCATGAGGTATCACAGGTTATAAAGTTGTTCACAATTGAGTTTCAATCATACAATGTACAACACCCTTCACTAGTGCTCATTTCCCACCATCAATGTCTCCAGTTTCCCTCTAGCTCTCAATCCTACTCTCTGGTAAATATTTTTCTTTTCTCTCTTTCTTTTCACAAAATTAATTTTAATAACCATGTAAGATTAAGTGAGAAAACTTGATTTCTTAAAAGTGCCTAATTCATTCTTAATTTTATTCTACTCTAAGTTTTATGAAAAATATTTAGTAAAGTCTTATATCTCTGTGCCATACGTAGACTGGATTATCCCACTGGTCACCTCAGTGGGATCTGACATAAAACCAACTACTTTAAGTGCTGCTAAATGATCTAATAATGAAGAGGTCTTACTTCATGAGTTATCTTTTAGCATTAGATAATAATCAGATTATAAGCAAAGTATAATTGAGTGGTGTAAATATAACTGGCTATTCCTTTCAGTACCTAGTCTAGTTACTTCGAATATAGAAAGTGTCCAACAGATACTTGTTTACTGAATCAAGAAACAAAACTCTGCATGAACATAAATTGGTTATTTCCCTCTTGATAGTTCAAGTGCCTCATCCCAGTACAAGTCCATCAAGCTGATAAAGTTAATGATCTCATTTAATTGTAGAAATACAAACTTATCTTCAAATGTATAGTATCATATTGCTGCAAATAGATCACTTATTTGAATTAATAATTTAAAAGACTGATACTTTCTACTGGTAATGGAAATTACTGTCCAAGAAATATTACTTTTAAACCACAGACATTTATGAAGACAAAACAATGTGAAACTTCTCTTTAATTACAAAGTAAATTTCTAGTAATAAAAAAAGAGAGAAACCCAGGAAACCATATGCAAAGAAGCAAGTGAGCATACTATAGAAATATATTTTTACTTAAAAATATATCATTATAAATGTATAGATTATAAATCTATACATTTATAAATTATAAAATATACAAATTTATAATATAAAAAAGTTATTGTAAATTTTACCAAACAGTATTGATTTTCATATACTTAATTTATAGAACAATACTCTTTCATAGAGAAGTATAGTATCAAAATAACCCATAAAAATATTGATTTTCCAGTGAAAAAAATATAATAGACATCTTTAAAATATTTCAAGCCAGAGGAACAGAATGTATCTTCTCAAGATTTGACAAAAAAATTTTTTTTTAATTTTTGGGCCATACCCGGCAGTACTCGGGTTACTCCAGAATCTGCACTCAGAAATCACTTCTGGCAGGCTCAGGGGACCATTAGGATGTTGGAATTGAACCCGGATTGGCTGAATGCAAGGCAAACACCTTATAGCTGGGCTATCTAACCAGCTCGAAAATTTGCCACCTACTATCATACACCAAGATATTTGTACACCAAGAAATTAAATCATTTCAAATTTAAATGGGTATGAACCAAAAAAGAATATAAGGTTGTCTGCTTAGCTCTTTGGTATTATAGAAAAGGTTTTTTGCTATGTTTCAGAATACAATTGCAGAAATTTAAAACCTTGACAACATTAACATTAATATACAAATTGAACACTGATAAAACACTTAAAAAGTGATCAGTCTGTGATACCATTTTAGTATTATACTTTCAAGCAAAGAAGGCCTTTTATTTATCTAATACCTCTTACATTTTGTTCTTTTTGACCCCAAAATAATAATCAACTTTCCCATGTTAACATGGAAAATCAGTCTTGTTAATCAGTCTTCCCCATGTTGACATCACTTAATAGTTCTTTGGTTTTTTTAGAGACAGAAGGTAGAAATTGTTTGTTCTTTGGAAATTTTAGAAGTAGATTATCTACTTATTTTCATATAATAACCCACCAGTTTTTTTTGAATAATGACAGAGAGCACAGGAATCTTATTATAAGCTTATTAAAAATATGGAATAGTTAAAATTTCTATCTTACCTTCCTATGTATTTAAAAGCTTAAGGTAATCAAAATGCCAAATATTTAAAGTTCTTTATGGCAATACTGGTTTTGTGCTTCTGTATATTTCAAATATACTAAAATTTAGATAAAAATAAATGTACAAAATTGTGCAATGAATAATATTGTATCTGCTTAGAACTGAAAATACATAGCGTATTGACTAAAAAAAACTCTGAGTTGCAATAAAATGCAAATAAGAGGCTACATATATTTGTGATGTTTCAGAATAGTATGGTAGAACCCAGTTATGAAATTTAAACTCAGACATGCATTTGTTAGAAACTATTATCACCTAAATAAATATTTGAAGAAAATAGGTATAGATTACATAAGGAGACTGAAACAGAAATAGAGACACATTTTAAAATCAAACATTTAAAATCAAAGCATTGTTATAAATATTTATTCCATGCCAAAGGTCATATTTATCTGAATTATTCTCACCCAAAAGATTTCAGTTGATGATTAATTGAATAACTTTCATGTCTGTTCTAAATGCATTTTTAAAATTGAGTTTACTTTTAAGCTAAATGAAAAAAGTAAAGAGTAGAGCAAAGGTGACAAAAGATGGCTGCAAAGTTACCTATGATTTATTTTTAAATTCTAGACTCAAGTCTTTTTGAAGAAATTGGTGCTTATTTTTTAAGTAAAACAGAAAAGTACTGGGACCACAGATCAGAGACATAAAACACTGGGTAAGGTGCCTTGTACATAGCCAACCAGGGTTTTAATCCCTAATACAACATATGGTCAGTCCCCCAAGCACTGCTAGAAATTATCCTTGAGCTCAGAGTATATCTTAAGCCTGTTCATTTCTAGGTGTGGTCCTGAAACAAAACAAAATAAAACAAAATAGGACAAAACAAAACAGAAAAATACCATCAAGCACCCTCACATTTTTTTCTGTGACCTTAGATCTATATTCTTTTAAACAATGAATGCACAAATATTTTCCTATGTTTTTGCATAATTACTAAGATGATAATTTTTAAAAGAAAATGTATGCAAATCATCTTACTATAAATCACATTTTGATTCTTGACAAATGCAAATCATATACTTACCTTTTTTTTAGGCAGCACATATTTTCTCTGTTAATAAAATTACTTTATTTTCAGAACGTTACATCAATCAGTTTCATATCCTAAGAAAAGCAAATATTGGCTGGTTTATGCAATCTTCATCAGGAATGCTACTTTTCCCACAGTCTCCTTGCCTCCAACATGTTTGCTCTCTCACAGAGAAAGTAACAGAAACATTTATATGGGGGAAGAGAAGATTGTTTTTAATAGGAGAAAAAAAAAAAACAGCTTTGTGTTTCTAACATGTCAATGTCCAAACTTTTGAAGTGGATCTGGCTTGTATGCTAATGTCAGCTTTGATGAAAAATTTTATTATGGGAGTAAAGATAGGAAAAAAAGATATTACCATCAGGAAGAAATTAGTCCTTTATACCTTATGAGGATTTTTTGGAGATGATTTTGCTACTAACTTGATTTTTAAATGTGTAACTATTACATTTATTTTTCAGTTGCTTCATAATTAGAATATCTTTGCTTTTTAATTCAAATGATCCAATATCTAGACATAATGTAGACAACTGTTACAATTTACTTGAAAGTTTATTTAAATAATTTTTTCTCTCTGTAGACATCCATGTGATCAATTAAGCAGAGAATAAAATATGACTCACCTAATACACTTTAATATCTTTTCAGCATCTGAAATGACATTTACATAGAGAAGGCATGGAGGATGAGGTAGAGAATATCCAGAGAAAAACTTGTATATTCCTGGCTTAATTGAGTCTTCATTTTTAGTGGGGGCAAAAACTTTCTGCACCAAAAACATAATTATAAGTGTTAATGTTCTTGTAACCTTGTTGCCTCAACTGCAGTAACAATTTCAAAACTAAATATGTTTGAATTTTTAAAAATCTGTTACACCACCTACAGAGAGGGGAAGTGATTGTATTTGTCTTCACACACCTGAACTTTATCAGATGAAGCAGTCATCACCAGTGTCCTTTTCACTGTTTGCTATATTTTCCTTTCAATCTTCTTTTATATATATATGTAAAAAATATTTCCCCTTTGCCCCTTCTTTTATCAAATGCTCTGTGTTCAAATATCATCAAATCAAATACTTCATTAAGCAAACACATTACCAATAGACTATAATTAACTTGATATTTTCTCACGAAGGAATTTAAATACTTTTTACGTGGGCTATCTAAGAATGAACTGAGATCATTCGTACTTTAACAAAGAATGTAAAGCTCAGCATAAGTTTCTCTGCTTTTTCAACTCAACGTCCTTCCTTACGAGTGCTTTTGTCTTCCATGAAAACTTCCATGAAAGTTTATTAGGGTGTTATCATAAATATATTTAGACATGTTTCCTAGTATGTCATAGAGGTTGGTCAGTGTTGAATATTGTACAAACAAATAGTGACTATAAAAGTAGATCAGAATTTTGATGGCACTCAAGTCATAGTTTATGTATTTAATAAATGTATGTTATTTATATTGTGTTTGTTAATGGAAAATAAAGTTGAATGTTCTGAAATGTTCCTGTCTTTATTTCCTGATATCAACTAATGTCAGGAATATTTTACTTATAAGTGTATCAAATATTTTATTGAAACCCTACTTTAACATGATTTGCCAAAATGACAGCACAATGTGATACAATATTGTGCTCTCTGAATCAATTATTTTATATTCTATAATTATTTTATATTCTCTAATATATAATATTTGACAGAGCAAAATAGTATTGTCTTGTTAGAAACACATGAGGCACATTCCCACTTTCTTTTTCATGTGATAGTCCCAGAAATTTTTATTATAAATTCTTTTTGTTTTGTTTCTGGGCCACACCCAGCTGCACTCAGGGGTTAATCCTGGCTCTATGTTCAAAAATCACTCCTGCCAGGCTTGGGGACCATATGGTATGACGAGAATCAAACTCATGCCCATCATGCAAGGCAAACGGCCTACCACTGTGCTGTCACCCCGGCCCCACACAATGTTTTATTATATATCTTCCAAATTTTGTTCACTTAAAACTAAAATTTCCATATAACCAGAAGACTGCCAACATATGGAATTACCCTGGCTTAGACTTTTCAACAGTCTTGTACATAGGTATTGGTATGAGACCATTTACAGGTAGAAATAAATGAGTACGGGGCTACCCCACTACCCTGTTCTGTGCAATTATTTAGCAAATTAAAGTGACTGTATTTTTCCAGAGGAAAAAGTTCTGTGAAATGTAGATTGCAAAGTCACACATAAAAGTAACACATCGAGCTTGTCTCTTTTACTCTTAAGAAAAGACATTAAGGAACAACTTTGTCTTTGACTCCTCCCTTCTAGACCTTCTTCCTCCCAATACTACCAATTCTGCACCAGATTTTAAGGTAACCACAGACTGTTTTGTAGCATTCCATGTAAAGATTACTCAGGCTGCCTTTTAATAAACCATGAATTTCCACCACAATGATAGTGAACCAAGATGCCATGAACAAATATGGCATTGCCCCCCAGATGACCTGGGGTTCTGACATCCTTCCATAACTTTGAAGACTGATATGCTCATGTATATCAGTCTTAAATAAAACCAGTTTGGAGCACCTTTTCTCAGAAATGTACTCAGTCCTCCAACTTATTTCTTCCTTCTACATGCTTGTTTAATATCAATCATTCTCTAAACGCTAAAATACAGGATTAAAAAACTAGCTCTTAATGAATTTCTAATTTAACAGGGGAATAGGAAGTAATTTGACTAAAGCTGCAATTAGGGTAAGTACACAAGAGCATATGGGGGAAAGCAATGCTAATAGAGAAAATTGCTTTTAGAGGAGGTGAGATTAGTCTTCATTTCAGAAAAGGACTAGGTAATAACTGAAAAGAGAAGCACAGTTTTGAAGACAGTTATTCCTGCATCTGGTAACCCTGTGGTATTTGTGGTCCAAGTAACTCTGCTAGACTCTCCCATAACTCTCACCCCTCCCCCAGATTTTATGGTGCCCACTGGCTACCATCCAATGTTTGGTAACCCCGTGATATTTGTAGCTCCAAATAACACTCCTCTATAACCTCTCAGATGGCACAAAAGTGCCATGGGCTTAGGCAGTATTTCACAACTTAAGCATCTGTGTCAGATACTGTTTTAAAGAAATGTCCTATGCATTTTAGGCTGTTTGGAAGCACCTTTGGTCTGTACTCACTAGATGCTAATAATTCTTAGTGGTATTTAAAAAGAAAAAGAAAAGTATCCCACATTTCCACATGTACTACAGCTGGTGTATTTGCTTATAGCCCAGAACTTCTTAGGGCAAAATCCAATGCCTCCAAAGGGATTCTATGTATCTGAAGTTTTCAGGACAAGAACAGGTGAGGAATCTTGGTGCCACTAGGCATTATTCTGGCATTTCCCAAGGTCACAGGCAGAGTTTGTGTCTGACTGCACAAAAATGTGGCACTACCACTCCAACAATGCTGGGATAACTAAAGTCCCTGATCCACTTCCGTAATCACATAGACCTGCCTATTCATAAACCAGGAGGTACGGTTTCTCAGAATGTATTGTCTTTCTATTGATGTCTCCAATACCTATTTTGTTCTTGATAAGAGGCCTTAGGGTTATATGCCTCTCAATGATATATCTAAAGAAAATGAGCCTATTTCTCTCAAGGCCTTTAAAAAAATCTGTAAAAAGTCCTCTTAATTAATTCACATCTCTGGATAGGTAGCTTAACAAGAAAGAACTAATTTACTAATTTTTTAAGACCATGTCTGGAACAGAGCAGTAGCAGGCTTATTTAATCTGAAAGGTACTTTTGATCAAACATCAGTCAAATTCTGGATGAATATCTTTTTATTAGCCTGACTTCCCTGAATTCCTACATGTCTGCAATACCTCAGGTCTAAAGCATTTCAATGACAGAGGTCAAGTCATAGTCTCTAGTATCAACATTACATTTATAATTTCAGGAATTGGAGTTTCATTAAAAATGTAAAAGACTGGGCCGATGAGATAGCATGGAGGTAATATGTTTCCCTTGCATGCAGAAAGTCAGTGATTCGAATCCCAGCATCCCATATGGTCCCCTGGGCCTGCCAGGAGCAATTTCTGAGCATAGAGCCAGGAATAACCCCTGAGCATTGTTGGGTGTGACCCCAAAACCAAACAAAACAAAAATGTAAAAGACTAAGACAAAAATTATACAACTCTCCTGAAGTTTACCTACAGGCATTATGGAAAATTATGGACAAAGGTTAATTTTTCACACTTCAATAAAGTTTTTATGATTCAAAAAACATAAGTTTGGGACTGGAGAGATAGCACAGTGGCGTTTGCCTTGCAAGCAGCCAATCCAGGACCAAAGGTGGTTGGTTCAAATCCCGGTGTTCCATATGGTCCCCTGTGCCTGCCAGGAGCTATTTCTGAGCAGACAGCCAGGAGTAACCCCTGAGCAACACTGGGTATGGCCCAAAAACAAACAAACAAAAACCAAACAAACAAAAAAAAAAACATAAGTTTCTTTACTTGGTTAGAAAACTAAAATCTTAAAACTAAGTCCATGTAGTTATTTCCTTGTTAAAATATCAGCATTTCTTGGCATCTCATTATATGTCTATGATAGTAAATCAAGATAATAGTAAGTGGAATTATTAAAAATAACTGCAATCACTTTTTATTGCTCTCTCATGAGGGAAAGAAATAACAATCCCAACTAGAAGGATGCCATGATTTAATAGTGAGTAATATGGTGTTTTTCTCACCAAAACTGAATTGGAAAGTGAAAGGACCATTTTTTTATAATATGCTATCTAAACAAGCATTTGCCTTCCAACTAAGTGCTTGTTTTAATTTTATCTTGTACAGACATAGCAGGAAAAATTGGAAAGGAAGCAATTTAAAGTCAATTTAAAAAATTGCCCCATCTTTGAAAATGCAATTTTTTTACATAAACAAGCTAAGTGATAGCATGCTACCTTCTGCTACGTTAACTTTGTTATGATGTGTGTACACATGAATACAAATATGTTATATTTGTGAATGTGAATCTCTGCATTGCTGTTTTGAATTGAAGCAGCTTTATTGATTGAACCTTGTAGTGGGAATGCAATATGTCTACTTAGAGATATTACTGATATAAAATTAATGATTCTTTAAGCCAATCCTTAAAGCTGTGAATAGAATCCTGTATTGATGGTTGTAAATTATACTTCTCTATATACACTATAATGTATATTTTCATTAGATCTCAATTTTACATTTCTGTTTAATGTCATTTTTTTAATATTAATAATTTTTATTTTGACCAAAGTGGATTACAAATCATTCACAGTAGTATTTCAGGTACATAATTACATTGAATCAGGGGCATTCCCACCACCAATGTTGTCCTCCCTCCACCCCTGTTCCCAGCCTGTATCCCATATCGTCCCTCTTTTACCTCCTGGGCTCCTAGTACAAGTGGTCCCTTCTGTGTATATCGGGTATCGTTTCTGTCGTAGTTGGCTTTGGATTTGGTGTTCAAGTCTGATCATTTTTTATTTCTACTCAATGTTCATATGACTGTTTGGTCTTGGTGCCCTCCTAAATGTTATATTTTTAAATCATAGTATCATGATACTAAAACAAATGAAACCCATATACTCACCCTAACACCACCCCAACTACTTTGTGCTGTAGATATTACTACTCAGTTTTATTCCAAATATTTTTGGTATGAAATAGCATTTTACAAATGTACTATTCATTCTACCATTACACTTACAGCATAACTGTAATAGAATCATTATTCACTTTTATGACAATGTAGATGTAATCTTGTTGGTTTTTTTTTTTTTTTTTTTTTTTGGTTTTTGGTTTTTGGGTCACACCTGGCAGCGCTCAGGGGTTACTCCTGGCTCCACTCTCAGAAATCGCTCTTGTCAGGCTCGGGGGACCATATGGGATGCCGGGATTCGAACCAATGACCTTCTGCATGAAAGGCAAATACCTTACCTCTATGCTATATCTCCGGCCCCAGTAGATGTATTCTACTAAGTCAGTGAAGAATACTGTCACTTCCATTTTCAGACACTTTTTTTCTAGAATTAATAATATCAAGTTAAATTTGTTTGATTTTTTTTGTCAATAATCAAATTTTAAGTTTACCATGTACCCAAACTTACCTGATAATCTTTATGTTTTAAACCATGGTATTTCAATAAAACAATTTAAAAAAATTTTTTTTCTAAAGTACAACTTTTTTCTAGGTTTCTCCACAAGTCATAGTTTTGCTTCTCTTTTATCAGCGGCTCTTTTTTTCCTGGAACTAAGGTCTTCCTCTTTCCTAAATTATTCAATCATTTTAACTCTACCTACTTTAAAGTGAGCTTTTAGTAAAATAGAAACTGACTCCTAGATTAAAAAGAGAATTGTTTTAAATAAATCTGTGAGACATTATAGTGGATAAGGCTCTTTCCTTGTATGAGGCAGACCTAGGTTTGAGCCCTTGCATCCCATATGTTTTACCCAAGCATTACTAGGAGTAATCCTTGAGTGCCAGGAGTAACCCCTGAGCACCACCAGATGTGGCCCAAAAAATAAATATGAGGTAAAAAAAAAAGAAAAAATAAGGGACTGGAGCGATGGCACAGTGGTAGGGTGGTTGCCTTACAAGCAGCTGACCCACAACGGATGGCAGTTTGATCCCCCAGCACCTCTGAGCACTTCTGAGCGCAGAGCCATCTTGGATGGCAGATGTTTGTTCAAGAATTTTATGCTGGATTCAGTAATTTCTGAATGTCTGGATGTTCATTGTTGGATTATGCACACTAATAAAAACATTCAGACCCATCCTTGTTATATGCAGGTCCAGTTTTGCAGTGGAGAAAATATCATCACCTGATAACATTTGGTGGCTCAGGAAAACTGCTTCACTTCTTGTCCAGGCCTGTGGGCTTTGAAGAAATGTAAGGGTTTAATCATGATTTGGCTTATTAGGTATATATTGACTTCAGTCCTTTAACTCTTATTTATTTGTTTCTTCTTTTTTCAACCTCTCCTGCTAAAATACATAACTGGAAGTTGAAAGTAAAAATTTTGTTGGCTTCTTAATAATAAGGGGCTCCTGAGAAGGTGCCAATGATCTTAATACAGGAGAAGGAGCAAAAAGGTTCTGTCAGTAGTTAAATTTCTACATTCATGCGCTTCTCTTGCTTAATGTTGAAATGTGCTATAACTTTCTCCCATAATTACATTGCAATTTCAAACATTGAAAATCAATTTCAGCAATTGAAATTTCAGACATTCTCCTTGAAAAACCAAAAAACCTTGAGAAACACAAAAACCTTTTTTCCTCTGATTCAACTTTCTGTTTTCTCTTATTGCTAGTAGGCAAAAATCTCTTTGAAATTATATGACCTGTGATTTAGTTTGCAATTTTCACTTAAACCATCTGCTCTAATTTCCCACAGAACTGGTTCAATTGACTAGAGCACTGCAGAATATTTTTTTCTCAGGGAAACAATCAGCCTATTCATAACTAGAACTCGGAAGTGAGTTAATAAGGCAGCCCATCCATAAAAGTATAACTTATAAGTTGATACTTCCTGGAGTACCTTTAGTATAATACAGTTTACTAGAAATACAGTTTCAATAATAGTGAACAATTTCAGGCATCTCATGAGCTGTTTTTCTTTTCCTTAGAAGAGGCTCAACCCAACTAACATATCAATCTTTATTTAAAAAATGCTTTATTAACCTGAAATTAATGAAACCAAATCAAATGAGTGTCTACTAAGAGAAAACATTTGAAGGATAAATATCTTATTATTGTCTGCTTTTATTCAATTTGCATGAGAGTTCTTAATAATGTTTGTTATTAATAATAGTGTTTTTAAAATAATGCAATTAGTAAATTTTGTTTGATGAAACTAAATTATAATAAAAACATTCATGAAAAAAATCAAATGATTAGAATAACCAGAAATTCTAATGGAATGTTTATTTTTCATGAAAATCCTGTTCTCCTTTCTTTGGGTGAAGAACTATTTAGTACAATTTAGAGAATATTTCTCATTTGTCAGTCATTTGGGAAACAGAGAAAAAGATATCCTTGAAGATACCCAAGAGGCAACCTTGTCTGATTCCTCCATTTTTAACTTCCTGCCTCTGGAATTCAAAGAACAATATGTTCTCTGTTTCTATAATTTGGCTTTGTTTAGATCCCATATACAAGTGAAATTACACAATATTGGTCTTTGTTTATTTTATTCCTCTTAGTATAATGCCCTAGTTCACTCATGTGATCATAAATAGCATTATTTCCATGTTTTTGTGATTAAATAATACCCTAATTCATTATGTAAGTAAATATTATATTTTATGTATTTGTCAATAAATATCTAGGTTGCTTCTAAATATTGATTATTGTAAATAATGCTGTGATATATATGAAAATACAAATGTTTCTTTTTAAGAGGCATGATTTTAATTCCTTCAAATATATACTGGAAAGTGGAGTTGATAGATCAGTTCTAGGCAGACCTACCATATTTTCCGGGGTATAAGACGACCGGGCGTATAAGATAACCCCGTAATTTTACAATTAAAACATAGGTTTAGGCCTATTTTTGCTGTATAAGACAGAATGTTCCTGTGCTGCAACTGTATCTTCCACAGTGAGCCAATCACAACAAGCAAAGGTTCAAAGGTTATACTGTAATAGATGCCCTCTCTGATATTGGCCAATCTGAGCAGGCTTTTTACAGTGTAGATTCGGGTACAGAACACTGTATAATTTGCATGCATAAAAAGTCTGCTTAGATTGGCTAAATTAGAGAAGCGGTCCAAGCAGCCTGGCAGTGATTGGCTCAGGACCAAGTTGGAAAATTCGTTTTGTGGCAATATTCAAACAATTTTCATTTAGCAGCATATTGAAACATTTTTCGGGATATACTCGGCGTATAAGACGACCCCTGATTTTCGGTTGACTTTTTTTGTTTCAAAAGTCATCTTATACGCCAGAAAATACGGTAGTTTTTTTATTTTTTGAGGAATAGAAGAAGTATTTAAAAAAAATTCACTACAATCACTTCCTTCAGTGGAATTCAGGGAGAGAAGTGAAACTTCAGATGACAACTCTTGTCTAAAAAGCAACCAAGAGAGAATCCGTTCAACTGGTCAATGCAATCTCATCACTATTTAATATAAACATGCTTTTGCTATCTCAATTCCTTAATCTGTAAAAGACTGTGACAATAATAATGTATAGTATCTAGGGCAGTTGTAAATACTGGAAAAGATAATACATGCTGACTATTATTCATGTAATTCACTTTAATTTTCCTCATCATAATAATCATAACATGCACAAAATGCTTATATATCGTGGTTGTACAGGCAGAAAAATGATTTATTTAATGTCATTTTATTGTCATTTATTTTTGTCTTAACAGTAAAATTATTTCAAAATGGAACTACCATAGAACCTTTAAACTGTGATGCATTTGGACAAAATACATAGATTTAAACTAGAAGTGATCTTTTCCTTTGTAGTAATTGAATTCAAAGCAAAAACAACTTAGTTTTTGATAAAGCCATTATTTCTCTAGTGATATCTACTTTTCCAAAGAAAGGATAATTAAACTATTTAAATTTTTGATAAATTTTGCTCACTAAATGAATAATTAAATGATTAATTTAGTCATTCACATTTATTTAATTAGATTAATTCATGTGAGTCTAGGTCCTAAGAAGACAGGTTTATCATTTAGAGTTTCCAGATTTGAGTCTAATATTTCAATATCAGTTTTAGTCCAAGGTAATTAGGAGTTAACTATTTTCCAAATAAATGATGCTATTTTTTATTCTAATTAGATGACATACTCATGTATATTTTTTTTAATTTTCAACATCTCATGTTTATTATCTTTAGAATAGTTGACTTCAAGCATTTGTCACTTTGGATATAAGGCAATAAACATGTAACACTTAAAAAAATGTAACACTTAATTTTTGAAGAATCCAATAACTATTGAGAGTTGAACTTAATATAATTCCCTAAGGTAACTGTAGATTAAAGGCATTAGTTGCTAAAATTTTTATAGAACTAAAATTTAAGATGTATTCAATAAGTAATGCCCCCTCATCAAATAATGTCTATTTGTTGTGAACTTAACACAATAATCTCATGTTATTTGCTATATGAGTCTCCTCATAGGAACCAAAAAAAAAAGGCAATTTATTTCACTTAGAATTTGAAACTAATTTAAAAGCACCATAACATTTGTGATTTATCAATAAAATATAGATGTATGTAATAAAGTACAGTGTTTTTGGGGAAATAAATGAAATGCTTCATCATATTCTTAACAAAAGTTATATCTTAATGAATAGCTATGTAAAAATAATGCCTTACTTTTATATTGATGGATTATTTTATATTCAGATATAAATTGTGGTAAAGTTTAAATATGAAATGACGCAATTGTTAGTAGATAAATTATTTTTTCTCCAAGGGAGCCTTGCATATAAATATTTTATAAAACAAATGAAAGCATGTTGGAATAGATTTCAATTCAATATAAAGTGGTACTTATTTGAAATGCATGCCATACCATAATTTTAATGTAAAGAATAAAAATTTATAGAAATTAAGCAAATGGTAAAGAAATTATTTTTTCTTCACATAGTTAATATGAACAGTAAGTGATAATACTTGCCCTTGTAAAAATTTATTTAACACTACTATTAGTAGTGGTATTAGATGTTAGTGATACAGATGTTAAAAATACCAGTAAAATTAAATAAATGACTGACAATAATTCTTCTATAATTTTAAAACATTTTAGTAGGATTATTTATAGTATTATTTGATCAAACCTTTATGGTATTATAAAGCCCTTTTATTATTCCAATTTCACAGAAAATATATCAAGACTACGACAAGGTGGGCATATACTTCCTTTTATGAATAAGATACACTGTATAGATAAGTACAATGTATAACATGGTGATTATAATTAATAATATTGTACTTATATTTGAAGTTGCTGGGAGAGTAAATCTTAAAACAAGACATTTAACTGCATGTGGTGACAGATGTTAACTAGCTAACTAGACTTATTGTAATAATAACTTTTCCATTTATAAAATATCAAATCATTATATTTCACACAGAACTATTATATGTCAGCTATATTTTTAAAGTAGAAGACCAGGTGTAGTGTTTGGAGTTAAACTTCAACCTACCTGTGCTTTTCATTGCCTGTTTTAATTTTTCACTTAAATAATGAAGATAATGGCCTTAAAAATCTTTGATGTTCCCATGAGTACTCATTACACAAACCTTGGATATATTCACTTACTCAAAGTTGCTCATTTTATTTGCTTTTCAGTATTATGCTTGCAGATTAATCTGGAAATTGAGAAACTTAATTAATCTGGTAATTGAAAAAATTTTACTCATTCAATAAAATCTAGCCCAAGTGACAAATGAACAATTCCTGGTTTGGTGCTACAGCTTTACCTTATTAATGTCTCCATGATAACTTCTTATTGCATCATTTGCATTTTAGACAACCATGCATATTTCTAGCCCTACTAGGAAGCTGTAAACTCCTTGAAGGAGAGAACACATTTGTTATTCTTAGCATCCAGACCCTCCAATTTTCTCTCCTTCACCTCCATGGCAAGATCAAGCCAATAAAGACTTTGAAGTGCAAAGTATGGTAGATAGAAATATCTTTCACATTGATTTTAATATGCATCATATGAGTTGTACAAATGAAAAATGTAAAGATGAGTAAGAAGAAGTTTTAGTTTATTTTTTCATTTCTGAGTTTCTTTATTTTTTAAAATTTATTTTATAAAACCATTGTGATTTACAAAGTCCTTTATAGTTGGGTTTCATATATAAAATGAATCAGGGCCAATCCCACTACCAGAGTCCACCTCCTTCCACCAATATTCCCCAAACGCCATATCCCCATATCACCATCCTTGCCCCCAATCTGCCAGTATAAAAGGCCCATTTTAAGTTTAGATGGTTAAAGTTTGGATTTCTTAATTCCATTTGAATTACCATATGTCTTGGTGTCTTGGTGTTGTTCTGTTAGGGTATATTTTGTTTGACACTCTTTTTTGCCTCTTGGATTTGTATGGCAGCCTCTTTCCAGAGAGTGAGAAAGTATTCTGCTATTGTCTCCCTGTTGGGTTACTGATCCTACCCTAATCAATAATTGTACTCCACCCTAGGGTGTGATCTGGTGATAGTATATTGGATTAGTATATTGGATAGTATATTGGATTATATTGGATTATCCCTTACTTGGTATTCTCCCACCCTAGGTGGGACCTGATTCTTGTCAGGGAGGCAGAGGCTCATTCTTTGGTCTTTTTCCACTGAGCTGCACTCCATTTTAGTAGCAGAAAGCTTGGGTGGTTTGAATTCCTTGCTTGAACACTGGATTTCCCGAACCCATTCTTGTACCTGTTCACT
Source organism: Suncus etruscus (assembly GCF_024139225.1). Classification (NCBI taxonomy): domain Eukaryota; kingdom Metazoa; phylum Chordata; class Mammalia; order Eulipotyphla; family Soricidae; genus Suncus; species Suncus etruscus. The sequence continues at coordinate 24,307,239 of NC_064851.1, read as the reverse complement.
GTGTGAATTATTTTCTGCGGATCTCTACAACTGGAACTCTTCCCCCCTGTCCTAATCGGACATGGTAATGGGAACTGCCTTTCCTGTCTGGAGGCTCGGTGGAAATCAAATCAACCAATCTCCTAGAGAACATCTCTAACTACATCTAACTTCATCTCCCTAACTACAAGTTCTTCCCCTTTCCCTTTTTACTCCCTTTCTGTTATTCCTATAATTCAGAGATTATTTCTCTTGTTTTTATTCATTAGGTACCTTACATTTTCTTCCATTGTTTTGCCTTACCTTTCTTTTTTGTCTTCTTTATCAATGCTGGCTTGCAATTAGTCAAGTTCATCTAGGTGGCTGCGGTCGGGGCTGGTCTTTGAATGCCCTATACTGTCTTGTATAGCAACACAGCTGTAAGTTACAGGCTGACCAAGTATAACATAAATACTTCCAAGAACTCTCTGTTCTCAGTTTTTAGTTAAATACCTTTTGACTTGCAAAAATGCTGAACTAAGAACTATCAATACATTTAAGACTTAAGACTAAGGCTTGAGAAAGCTTTGCAGCTCAGGCTCTGCACTAGTCTAAAGTTTCCCCATTCATTCTTGTCGCTCATCCAATCTACTCACTCAGCTTGTATTCAATCTCATTTCTCTTCTTGCAGAAATCTCTGCAAAACAAATTGCAGTTAAAGAGCTAAGCATTCATTTGCCTCAAAGACTGAAAAAAATCTGAAGCACTCCTGAGCTACATGATTTCTGAAGTCTCTCCTTTAGTTTTTCAGATAGAAAATATAGATCCTATTTTCCCTAAGTCTCCTAACTACATCCTGGGCTTAGTAATGTTCTTTTCTGCTTTGGTTATTGGTTTTTATTTTGGGGCCACACCTGGTGGTGTTCAGGGGTTACTCCTGGCTCTGCACTCAGAAATTACTCCTGGCAGGCTCCAGAAACTATGTGGAATGCCAGGGATCAAACCTGAGTTGACAGTGTGCAAGGCAAATGCTCTACCCACTGTGCTATTGCTCCAGCACCCTTGAGTTTATTAATAAAGTGCAGGAAAAAATATGTGTCAAATAGGTTTCAACAAATAAAAGTTAGGTTTTATATTAAGACCAGTTCATTTTTCTGTGCTTTGTGAATTTCTAAGAAAATGAGTATTTTAGTGAAAATTCTCTAGTTCTTTGTTGTTGTTGTGGTTGTGATTTGGGGCCACACCCAGTGGCACTCGGGCTTGGTGTCCAGGAATCACTCTTGGCAAGGACCAAGACCATATGGGATGCCAGAGATCCAGCCAAGGTTGACCATGTGTAAGGCATATGCTATACCCACAGTATTATCACTCAGCCTCTTAAGGTATCACAAGTTTCCTATCACAAAGATTATGTTAACTAGTATTTTCTGTATGCACAAAGGATGAGGGAGCTTTCTTGGACTCTCTAGGAATTTTGCTTGACATTATCTATGATACATTCCACTTTGGGTGATGATAGAGGTGGTGATATACTAGACCTAGTACAGTGATACAAAAAAAGAAAGTAAATTAGGGGCCAGACCAGTGGCACAAGTGGTAGGGCATTTGCCTTGCATGTGTTAACCTAGGACAGACCACGGTTCAATTCTCCAGCATATCACATAGTCTCCCAAGCCAGGAGCAATTTCTGAGTGAATAGCCAGGAGTAACCCCTGAATGTCACCGGGTGTGGCCCAAAAACCAAAAAAGAAAAAGAAAGTAAATTTAAAATGAATATGTTACACTGTATATAAAAGAAAAGGTTAAGTCCTTAGAGGCTGGATATGGAAAGGAAGGAAATATACTTAGTTTGAATAACCACATTCACTGTTAGAAATGGGAGAGTGGTCTTATATGTATATTCATTGCAAAAAATTTTTGTTATAAATTCATTTTCAAATATATGATAAAATTAATTTCAAAGAGCACTTCTCAGAATCAAATAGTGATCATTTGAGTCATATAATTGTAATATTATTTGTTTTCTGGGGGACATAGATATGGAGGCACAATGTGGTAGTGCTCAGAATTTACTCCTGGCTCTGTGTTCAGGGGTCACTCCTGGCCAACTCAGGGGAATGCATGGAGTGCTGGGTAATGATCATGAGTTGGCCACATGCAAAACAAACACACTACTTGCTGCCTTATTACCCTGTTTTGTAATAATTTGAAGCAGTGAATATCACTCATCAAATGCTTCTAAGATAACTGTCACTATGCTAAGTGTTTAGAAACTGCATTCTCCTCTGAAGAAAAATCACAGCAAAGAATAAGGCTCCAAATTAGTATTTTCTTATTTGCTGAGTTCTTAAAAATTTAAGTGAAATGATTAAATGTGTTCTTATTCACTGCAGCTAATCACTTTAAACACATCCTGTTTTAACCCCCAGAGCACAGCACCCCGATTTCCCTAATTTCTTTGCCCTATTTCCTAAACACAGAGGCACACACCTGCTTTATGCCCCCCTAATATAAATATCAATTTCCCACCAATAATAAACTGAGGTACTCTTCCAAAGTGGCTGGTGGCTGCTTCTTTGTGAGTGCTTGACTGGCTCAGAATTTGGCTTCACCAGTGTCTTTTGTCTTGGGATCTGACTTCACCAGTGTTATTTACAATTCACCAGATTCAAACCTAACCTATTCATTTCTGATTGAGCATTCCCTCTCAATCCACCCAATTTACATTATTTAATTAAGTGTGTTCACTGCCTTTCTATTTCAATGTGCTGATAGTTGGTAAAACTCCAAGTTTGTTTTTTTTTTTTTTGACACTCTCTCTCTTCTACCTTGAATGTCCCAGGCACATATAAGGGGAAGAATGGCTTCATGACAAGTGAGCCTAAACTCTACTATGGTTAACATATTCTTATATCATGTATCAATTCTTTTTTATTTGTAATTTGTGAAAATTATTTTATCTTTCTTCTTTTTTTTTTTTTTTTGGTTTTTGGGCCACACCCAGCGGTGCTCAGGGGTTACTCCTGGCTGTCTGCTCAGAAATAGCTCCTGGCAGGCACGGGGGACCATATGGGACACCGGGATTCGAACCAACCACCTTTGATCCTGGATTGGCTGCTTCCAAGGCAAACGCCGCTGTGCTATCTCTCTGAGCCCAATTATTTTATCTTTCAATGAAGTTATTGTTAGAAGGTTTACTAAGCTATTTCTGAATGATTTTTATGTTTTCTTTATAAAAATTGGTGACATTGAATCAGCTTTGACATCAAAATTGGTGTGATCCTACTGGGATAACAGTATTGAAAAAAATTTTTGTACAGAATTTCAAAGTTATGTGGCTGATATTTTGGTATTTGTGGAGTGTGGCTTTAGCTGCCAAGTCTTCTGAAAGTACAAGAAAGTGGAGGGAGGGTGACTGCATTCACTCCAATGAAGTGCTAGTCCTAGTCAAAGTACTAGTCAGTACAAATACCAGCACAAATCAGAAACTTGAGTTTTGATCAGTGATGAAGATGATCCATTGGTGAAGTGGCAAGTGTGGATACAGCTGATGAAGTTCAGCAGGAGGATACTTGGCCAACTTTTTCTCTCTCCTGTTTTCAGCTATGAGGCCAAAGTACCCATGCTTTTTCATGGATTGGTTTACATGTCTTTCAAGAACAGAGTGAGTCTTTGGAATGAGCTAAGTGCAGACATGGTGATGACATTTGTGGAGTGTGGTTTTGGCTCTATTTTTATAAATGGCAGTTCCATAAATGACAAAGTGTGCAAGAAAACTCTGCTTGCTGCTCTGCTAAATTGCTGGAATTATTTTGTCATAGTATCCAATTTCTAATGTACACTCATTCTTCTTGAGTATACTGTAGAAAGTATTTTGAGAGGTGTCTTTTATTGTTTGTTTGTTTTTTGGGCCACATCCAGTAACGCTCAGGGATTACTTCTGGCTATGCTCTCAGAAGTCGCTCCAGGCTTGGGGAACCATATGGGACGCCGGGGGATCAAACCATGGTCCGTCCTAGGCTAGCGCTGGCAAGACAGACACCTTACCTCTAGCGCCACTGTGCCGGCCCCGAGAGATGTCTTATTATGCATGCATAATGTTACATAGGCTTCTAGAGCTGGAAGACCAGTTAAGACAGTAAGTGAAGAGGATTCCAATTGAAGTCAACACACCTCATCTCTAGGGACATATTGTGCTGGCTATCAAAACAATATCAACAACAACAAAAAAGAATCAAATACACAAACCATGAAAAAGAATTAAAGTACATCAAATATATTCTAATAAATAATGAATATCAATGAAATTAGAAGAAAATTTAATAGAAGAAGGAGTTCTTCACCACATATTGAAATCATAAAAATATTTCCAAGGAAGACTCTGAATATGAAAACCAGCAAAAATTTAATAAAAAACTTTCACAAAAAGCACAAGATGCAGATTCAACTTCACAGAGGAAATAATCAGTGAAGTTGATTATTAGTGACTATCAATAAAGATGATTATCAGTTATGGTTTAAGTAGAAGAGCAGATTAAAAAATTATATTAGAAAAATAGAGACCTTTTGAAAACTATCATACAACATTAGAATAGGAAACATAAAGCTAATATGTGTACTAGAAAGTAGTGGTGAAATATTAGGAACAAGGCATTTTTCTGTAGTAGCTGCTTTTGTAGCAGTAGCTATTCAGACCTAAAGATAGTTCCATAAATGACAAAGTTTTCAAGAAAACGTTGCTTGCTGCTCTGCTAAAATTGCTGGGATTATTTTGTTATAGTATCCAACTTCAGAGAGTCATATGGAGTAATCTGTCATCTGTGAAAGAGCTTAAGACAGTTCTGGTGTTGTGTCTCTCTAAAAGTTTTGGGTCTTCCCTTAATTAGGGGTTTATGCTGCTTTGAAACTCCCTCTGGTGGGCTTGAACTGCAAGGCAGGTTTCTGGAGTTGATGGCTAGGTGACAATGTCTATTTCTCAGAATTATCAAGAGGTGGATGAAAGGACTTCAACATGCCATGCTATGACTACTAAAATTTATGGGGTTGTGTCTGGTCACAGCAAATAATTTCAGGTGGCCACATTTTTCCTTCTGAATGAAGGAGCTCATTAGATTTTTAGACTTTAATGTCATGAGTCCTGGTTCTCCTTTTGCCTGATTTATGGCTTTTTACTTGACTGTTACTGGCTGCAGCTTCAACCTCCCCGTCCCTATTCTATCAACACCATGAGTTATTTTTGTCTCCTATCCTCAAAAGTGCAGGTATGTGGGTTGATCAGGTACCCGCCAGTAATGAATCAATGTTAGCTGCATTAAATATTTAGTTGGTTTCTGGTTGTGAAATAAGAAGTTATATTCTTGGTGTGGTCTGGTGGACCATGTTTTTCTGTACATGAGTTATTTTATGTCAGAGAATCTATAAGGATCTTCCTTGAAGATTGTAGTTATATCTTTAGAACAAAAGAAGCTTACAAATAGTTTATTATATTAGTTTGTATTTGAAAGTAACCACCTAATTTAATTTTTTTGATGGGGTGGGGGAACACCCAGTAGTACTTTGAAGTTACTCCTGGTTCTTCATTCTGGCAGGCTTAGGAGATCATCTGGGATGCTGAAGATTAAATTGGGGTCGGCTGCATGCAAGGCAAGTGCCCTGCCTATAGTACTCTCACTCTGGCCCCATAATCACTTACTTTTTAAACTACTATTATAAATAAATTTCAGGAGCTGGAGTGGTAACACAGTGGTAAGGTGTTTGCCTTGCACGTAGCCAACCTGGGATGGACTTGGGTTTGCTCTCCAGCATCCAGTATGGTCCCCAGAGCCTGCCAAGAGTGATTTCTGAGTGCAGAGCCAGGAATAACCTATGAGTGCCCTTGGGTGTAGCCCCAAAACAAACAAACAAAAATTCCATATTTCACATGACCAAATTATGACTGACAGGACTTTACTCATTTTTTCCTTACTCTCATCTCAGAGGAATGGGAATAAATTTAGAATTAGGTCTTTGCATAACCACTTAATGTATGTAAATCATATAAATAATAAATGCTATTAATTATAGACAAATTATAATATTTATATTGGTGATAGAGAAAGCATAGAACATTTTTAGATATATTTATATGATCAATGAGTGCTAAATTAATTGACCTTCTTTTCTCATTTGGTTATTTTCTTGATATACAAAATAAGCCTTGACTAGTACACAATCATAATCAGCAGTGTCACAGTGATCCTTGTTTAATTTGATTGTTTTTGGATGGATGTTGGTAGTTACTATGCAAAGAACATAGAATAGCGAACCAGTTTACTTCCTAAATATGTGTTTTTGCCTAAGAGAGTGACCTTACTTGCTGTTTCAAGGATTAAGAAATCCTCCAGAGTATTGAAGTGCACAAAAATCAATCAAATCAGCATGACTTGGAGAATGAGCATTGATTTATCATGAAATTCATTACTTAGTGCAATTACCATGCGTATGAGCATCTTCGATCTTACTTTATCCTTCTTAACTACTTGGTAATATACTATGATTGTGAATTGTATTTTATTTATTTAAAAAATTTTACTTAAAGCATTGTAATTTACAAAATTATTCACACTTGAGGTTTAGACTTACAAGGTTTCAGCACCATTTTCACTACCAGTATCCAATGTGCCCAGAGCCTCAACCTGCCATTGTAAGAGACTGTTTTTAAAATGGTTTTGTTGTTAAGAGTTTGGGTCTCATGATTTTATTACTGTTGTCTCTGTAGTTGACTCTGAGCTTGGATATTTTATTCTCTCCTTCTTAACCCCACAATGTACCTGAATCTTCTTTTTCCTTATTCCCCATTATTTCACATTTGTCTTTCTCCTCCTCCACTCAATGCCATTCCTTCTCTCACTACACGATGGGGCCAAGAAGTTCTTGACAACCACCATCTAAATCATTGCATTCCTTTATACAGTTATTCTAAATACCACATCTAAGTAACATCATCCTGTATTTATTCTTCTTCTGACTTACTTCATATCTTCTGTTCCATGTGATTTTGATTTTCATCTAAGGCACAGGTCCTGTGATTTGTCTTGGGTATAAAAGAGGCCGGAGCAATTGCACACGGCCAACATGGGACGGACCCTAGTTCAAATCCCTGCATCCCAGATGGTTCCCAGAGTTTACCAGGAATGACTACTGAGTGCAGGGCCAGGGGTAAACCCTGACCGTAGCCGGGCATGATACCCCACACACACAAAATAAGAAAAAAAATTTGGTATAATGTTGTACTGACAATTCTACTAATAATGTTCAGTTACATATGGTTATGTCACAGGATAGTACTTAGAATTATTAATAGATTTAATTTGTTTTTAGGCATTAGTGCCTCTCTTGTTTGTAATTAGGATGGTGGTTTTCTTTTGTTTGTTTGTTTGTTTGATTTTGGAGCCATACCCGGTGGTGCTCAGGGATTACTCCCGGCGCTGAGCTCAGAAATCACTCCTGGCAGGCATAGGAGACTAAATGGGATGCAGGAGTTTGAACCTGGATCAAGGCAAATGTCTTACCTGCTGTACTATTGCTCTGGTCCCAGGATTGTCTTCTTTTGTTAGTCATTTTGGCACTGTTTCAGTTTCCTTCACAGTCATCTTTATAATGTATTAATCTAAAAAACAAAAAACTAAGAGTCTTCCCAAAGTGGTACAACCCTGGAAGGTATTGGATGATACAGGGTAACAATAATAGTACTTGATGAAATTGGGGTCCACTTACGTAAGGTATATTTCCGATACATAGGGAATATTTTTTGAAAAGAGGTAGCAGACAAGAAAATTTGGGGAATATCCTCTCTAAATAATCTCTCTACTATTGGAACTAAGAGGACACTCAGATCCATCACAGCCTGTTCTCCACCATTTTCCTCTAAAGTATTCATACATATCTGCCAGCCCTCTCGGTGAAGCTGTGTCTATTCCTTGTTTGAATTTGAGGTTTCTATTCTTTCATTACTCTCCTGTGTCTAGGTGTAAAGCTGGAGCAACTCTGGTTGAAAAGTGGTGGAAAAATGAGGGCAGTGTCACCTGTTCATGTCAGATATGCTCCCCTCCTCTTACCAGGATAAAATCATCTGTCTTAAAGGTCCCCTTCAAAATTGTATTATAGATACAAGACAATAATTAGAAACACTTAAAATTTTTAAAGAATAGTATCATTTTACTAAATTTTATTTTCCTGCTCTTTTGAACTTCACAATTTCATTATATATCACCTTTGAATATATACCTGCTTAAAAATACTTCTTTTTTAAACGGTAAGTTTTAAATTTTTATTACACCATTACTCTTTAATTAATAGAGAATACTTTTGAATAGTTAATATAATTTTATTTTAAATATTATGTTATCATGTAAATCAACTGTTACCTTAAATTATGAAATAGCTAAATCATACATATGCTGTATATCATAGCAATATTTTTTCATTTTTCATTCCTCAAACCACAGATACTTGTGGATTTGAGCCAGTTTATATTCTGCATAACCATAGTGCCTAACATCCAGAATCTTTTAAGAACTATGATTTGATTTTAGTTCTAGGGATAGTTCTGGTTCTGAGAGTCAGAGAACTCCAGTTGTGAAACAAACTAAATTCACTGACAATGAGCATCAAAAAATTGTACAGGAGAGAGTTAATCTCCAGTGTACTGTTGATAACAATTAATTGGTCTTTCTTTTGCATGATTTACCTTTGCAGAGACAAGGAGTACATAAAAGATAAAGCAGGATGTGAATTTTACCAGGTGTACTTGGTTTTCAAGTATAAGGGAAAAACCTCCCTTGGGCATATGCAGTACATCACAAAATTAGCTCTACAATGCTAGTTTTACAGCAGATATTAGGCTCAAGTCTTTGAAATTAAAGAGTATTTTCAATACAACCTCAAATTTCAAAAAATTTGAGTCTTAACAAACAGATTATTATTTCACTCACTCAGCAACTGTTTATTGGGTCTATTCTTTATACCAATTATTAGAATATATGGTATAGAACAAAGGGCAAGATACATATATAAATCTTGCTTTTCAATCTATATCCAGTTATTTTCAATTATAGCTACATGAAATTCTTTGACTTTACAATCACATAAAATAATTCAAGTACATTCTAAGTAACACAAAAGATAAAGCACTTTCTGAATCTTCTCATGGATTAATTCTCTTTCAGAGCCATTCACAAATGGACACCATAATTAGTTCAGCTCTATTCACATGTTTGTCATATTGATCATATTATATTTGATTTAGGGTACTCTCTGAGTTCTGGGACTGTAAATCTCAAGATCTACTCTAACACTTAATGCTCCCAATTTATCCCATTTTACACAAAACACACACACACACACACACACACACACACGCACGCACATAGGAAGCAATGAGAAAAGCAGTGTTTACATCTCAGGAATATTATCTTGTCTACATGAAGGCAGCCTTTTAGAGTGGTCTGGAGAGTACATGTCTCTATCTTAACTCTTCTCTTCCTAGCTCGCTGACTTCCACTTAACAAAATGCAAAAGATACATTAAACAATTTTTTCAAGCAACAGCAACAACAAAATTGAACTTCCCCAAATGAATTACACTGCTACCTCTGTTTTTGCTGAATTGCTTGCAAGGAGAGGCAATAATAAGACTCTCCAGAACATGGGTCATCAACATGGTCAACATCAGAAAATTAAGAAAAGGTTTCTAATAGAAATAGTTGGAAACATTTAGGACACAGGGAACAGTATGAAAAGTATCCTCAAGTTTCCAAAAGACACATATTTCAAAGAGGAGCAGAAAGGAGCAAATGTAATGAATTGTGAAAAGTAGATAGGATCCCTGTATGCCATGAAATAGATTTTGATTTCAAGGGTAACAGGAAAATAACAAGCAATTATATGCAGCATCTCTGGATGCATATTTATCTGTAATGAGATGTCATGTCACTTCTTCATAGATCTGTCACATTTGAATGTAATAAATAGGTTTTCTTTAACATATGACCTATGACTTTAGAATATACCAGACACTAAATAAGTAGGAGTCATGCATATACTGGTTTTTATCTCAACCAAATGTTGGATATGAGAAAATGCTGCCTGAAATTCTGACCCTGCTGCTAACATCTTGATTTTCTCAGGTGTCAGGAGGAGGACTACTACAATGAGTCAACGAATGATAGTCCCACAATGGGAGGTAGAATGTCCAATTGTGATAATTGTAATATTCAAACTGTAAATGTAATTCAAATATTGTAAATATATCTGGCAGAATAATTTCAGAGGGCAAAGTCATCCTAAGACACTGACATTTAAGTATCAAATTGCACAAGCCATTTTCTGGGTCCTAGGTCTTGTTTTCTATTCATTTGATATTCATATATTAAAGAATAGTGTGTACATTTTAAGCTGCACAAAATACAGATTAATGTGGTATGTTGTGATACCCAGGTAATCACAGGAAGATGAGATTTGAATTTTTTATTTGAATTTCTTTTTTAGTTTGGGAGCAAAACCTAGTGATTATTTAGAGATTAGACATAGTTTTGCACTCAAGGGTCACTCCTGGTAGGGCTTGGAGGACCATATGGGCTGCTGTGGATTAAATCTGGGTCAGTCACAACAAACAAGGCAAGCTTCTTACCCATAGTCTTTTTTCTCTAGTCCCTAAACTTATTCTTGAAAGAAATTAAAACTGTTTATATGCTGAAAAAAGTAGGAGACATCAGTGGGGACAGTGTAGAGGGTGAATAAGAGACAAATTGACTGATAGACATGGAGACAGCTACTAAAGAAGATATGATGCCTCCAATGCAGGGCCATTTCTTTAGTTATTTAATTCCTTTGGGAGATGATAAATGCAATGTGTCCCTAGTTACCTCAAGCAAGGAGGTGTTTATTATAGCAGAACATTACAGCTTAGAATACATAAGTTGAAGGATATGTAAGAACCTAGGTAAGAAGGGTAAGTAAGAATTAATAATTAGGATTAATAATTTCTAAATAGTCTTTCACCATTGTTAGACACATAGCCATTGTTTCTCCTCTAATTTTTATACATTTTCATAATTTTTACTTGTTAGAGTATCTGCTTCCTCAAAATTCTGATCTTGCTGCTACATATTCATTTTCTCAACTTTTCCAAATTTATTTTTTCTATAGAGGAAATTGCTTTCATATTAACTCATTAGTTTTTGATCAGAGGTGATCTATACTATAAATTTGCATACTTTGTCCAATTTGGTATGTTTGGGATGTACAGACTCAGTATAAATTTGGTGTCATATTGACTTATCAGCATGGTTGTACAGAGGAATTTCTCTTACATGGGCCTATAGATGGTGCCTGGTTACTGAATGACATATCCAATTTAACTGGTAATAATGTATATGTACTGAGAGCTTACCTTGTGTTAGTTTGTCAAGTTTTATATTTCCCATATACTATAACTTAATTCTACCCACAGTTAATAGATAATTACTACCATTGTCTCTACTTAGCTGAGAATAAAACTTGAAACTCGGGGCCGAAGAGATAGCACTGCTGTAGCGAGTTTGCCTTGCACGCAGCTGATCTAGGATGGACGGTAGTTTGAATCCTGGCATCCTGGCATCCCATATGGTCCCCTGTGCCTGCCAGGAGCAAATTCTGAGTGCAGAGTCAGGAGTAACCTTTGAGTGCTGCCAGATGTGACCCAAAAAAAAAAAAACCAAAAAACAAACAACAAAAATTAAAACTCAACAAGTTTAAATAATATGATCCAGGTCACATATCAAATAACTAGTGGGCCCATGATTATACCAAATGCATAATTGAATCTCTTTTCTTCTATGGCTAACTATGAGATTTTTTGATGACTTATAATAGTAGAAATTAGAGATACAGAAGTAACTTAGAGGACCAAAGGAGTTACAATGGGTCATGATAAAGGAAAATGTAGAAAACAAGGAGCAGAAACAAGATGCAGTATTATAAGAGAAGCATATATTTTCCAGAAACATTAAAAAATACAAGAAGGAAAATATACCTTGGGTTTGGTGATAAGTGAGAATAGGGATTTTAAGACAAACTATCAAGTTATGAGGTATAACACATACTTTCTTAATGAGAAGTAATTATCAAAAATATTTCAAATTTTTTTATTTAAACACCTTAATTACATACATGATTATGTTTGGGTTTCAGTCATGTAAAGAACACCACCCATCACCAGTGCAACATTCCCATCACCAATGTCCCAAGTCTCCCTTCGCCCCACCCGACCCCCGCCTGTACTCTAGACAGGCTCTCCATTTTCCTCATACATTCTCATTATTAGGACAGTTCAAAATGTAGTTATTTCCCTAACTAAACTCATCACTCTTTGTGGTGAGCTTCCTGAGGTGAGCTGGAACTTCCAGCTCTTTTCTCTTTTGTGTCTGAAAATTATTATTACAAGGGTGTCTTTCATTTTTCTTAAAACCCATAGATGAGTGAGACCATTCTGTGTTTTTCTCTCTCTCTCTGACTTATTTCACTCAGCATAATAGATTCCGTGTACATCCATGTATAGGAAAATTTCATGACTTCATCTCTCCTGACAGCTGCATAATATTCCATTGTGTATATGTACCACAGTTTCTTTAGCCATTCGTCTGTTGAAGGGCATCTTGGTTGTTTCCAGAGTCTTGCTATGGTAAATAGTGCTGCAATGAATATAGGTGTAAGGAAGGGATTTTTGTATTGTATTTTTGTGTTCCTAGGGTATATTCCTAGGAGTGGTATAGCTGGATCGTATGGGAGCTCAATTTCCAGTTTTTGGAGGAATCTCCATTTCGCTTTCCATAAAGGTTGAACTAGACGGCATTCCCACCAGCAGTGGATAAGAGTTCCTTTCTCTCCACATCCCCGCCAACACTGTTTATTCTCATTCTTTGTGATGTGTGCCATTCTCTGGGGTGTGAGGTGGTATCTCATCGTTGTTTTGATTTGCATCTTCCTGATGGTTAGTGATGTGGAACATTTTTTCATGTGTCTTTTGGCCATGTGTATTTCTTCTTTGTCAAAGTGTCTGTTCATTTCTTCTCCCCATTTTTTGATGGGGTTAGATGTTTTTTTCTTGTAAAGTTCTGTCAGTGCCTTGTATATTTTGGAGATTAGCCCCTTATCTGATGGGTATTGGGTGAATAGTTTCTCCCAATCAGTGGGTGGCTCTTGTATCCTGGGCACTATTTCCTTTGAGGTGCAGAAGCTTCTCAGCTTAATATATTCCCATCTGTTAATCTCTGCTTTCACTTGCTTGGAGAGTGCAGTTTCCTCCTTGAAGATGCCTGTAATGTCCTGGAGTGTTTTGCCTATGTGCTGTTCTATATATCTTATGGTTTTGGAGCTGATATCGAGGTCTTTAATCCATTTGGATTTTACCTTCGTACATGATGTTAGCTGGGGGTCTAAGTTCAATTTTTTGCAAGTGGCTATCCAATTGTGCCAACACCACTTGTTGAAGAGGCTTTCCCTGCTCCATTTAGGATTTCCTGCTCCTTTATCAAAAATTAGGTGGTTGTATGTCTGGGGAACATTTTCTGAGTATTCAAGCCTATTCCACTGATCTGAGGACCTATCCTTATTCCAATACCATGCTGTTTTGATAACTGTTGCTTTGTAGTACAGTTTAAAGTTGGGGAAAGTAATTCCTCCCATATTCTTTTTCCCAATGATTGCTTTAGCTATTCGAGGGTGTTTATTGTTCCAAATGAATTTCAAAAGTGTCTGATCCACTTCTTTGAAGAATGTCATGGGTATCTTTAGAGGGATGGCATTAAATCTGTATAATGCCTTGGGGAGTATTGCCATTTTGATGATGTTAATCCTGCTAATCTATGAGCAGGGTATGAGTTTCCATTTCCGTGTGTCCTCTCTTATTTCTTGGAGCAGAGTTTTATAGTTTTCTTTGTATAGGTCCTTCACATATTTAGTCAAGTTGATTCCAAGATATTTGAGTTTGTGTGGCACTATTGTGAATGGGGTTGTTTTCTAAACCAGACAGAGACGCTACCAAAAAAGAAAATTACAGACCAATATCACTGATGAATGCAGATGCAAAAATATTTCAAATTTTATAGCAATTTAAACTTAAAGAGGTGAAATAAAGGGGGGAGTGAAATACTTGAAAGTATAAGAAGGAATAGTGGTTTCTTCTTAAATAATGCCAAGAAATAAAGTGCCTACTGTGTGTATTCCCAACATTTCCCATTTTGCTGAGGTATTGTATCTAGCTTTATCTGTTACATAGGGTAATTAATAATTTCTTTTTTCTTATCAGAAAGTTGTATTTTCACAGTAAAATAACAAATTAGGAGTCTAAAACTTAGTCTCTAAACCTGGTTTCTAGTTTTAGATTAGAGTAGGTTATATAATTTTTCTCAGCTTTATAATTTTGTCATTTATGAAAATGCAATAACTCCCTATTTTAGATTTCTGCAATGTTATTTTGTGTGTTTACTTAAAAACTTTTATCGTCAAAGGTGTGTTTAAAATATAACAAAAGTACTAAAGAGATAGTTTATGGGTTAATATAATTTTTCTTAGCTCTATAATTTGTCATTTATGAAAATGCAGTGATTCCCCTATTTTAGGTTTATGCAACATTAATTTTATGAAAGTGTTTACTTAAAAACTTTTATTGTCAAGGGTGTGCTTAAAAGTATACCAAAAGTACTAGATAGATAGTTTATGGTTTAAGGCTTATAACTGACTCTGGTTCAATATCTGACATCCTGTATGTTCCCCCTTGGCACCACCAGGAGTGATCTTTGAGCACAGAGAGCTTAGAGTAAGCTCTGAGTAGTGTATGGTATGTTCCACATCCCCAAAGAAACTCTAAAAACAATGAAAGTGAGACGAATTTATATATTGGCTCTTGGGTCTAATGATGGTATAGGCATATGCTAACAAATTATGAGATTATAAAAAGTAACTCATATCTTCATTTGTAAGTGGAACACTTGTATTATAGGATGCTCATTACTCATTTTAGCTTTAAATTGTGTGATTTTTCTTACTTCTACAGTTCTTTACCACCATTTTTGTGTCTAGCATTACAAAAGAATTCTCCAGCTTGCAGGGGACTGTAAATTCTAATCTGTTAGATGATCACAACATCCACTATCTTCTACCCTGGAGCATTCTTTACTTAATAATTCAACTTCCCCAATTGATCAAAAATTCTTTCAAGGCAAACATTAAGAAGTACCTGACAAATTTTATTACTGGGTCAGTTCAAACGAATTTGATATCAGAACTTTGCATTTTCAGATTTACTTTTCAACATTTAGTAAGTGTATCTTCCTCAGCATCACATGACTAAATCAAATTTTGTCCATCTTACTGTAGTATTTTGCCCATTTAACTGTATCACATTTGAAAAAATTATTTAATTTTTATTGTGGCCGAAGTGAATCACAATTCTTTCACAGTAATATTTAAGGTACATAGTGACAACGAATCCGGGGGCATTCACACCACCAGTGATGTCTTCCCTCCACCCCTGTTCCCAGCATGCATCCTATATCACCCTCCTTTACCCCCCCCAGAATAATAGTATAACTGGTCCCCACTTATACAGTTTGCTGTGGGTTAGATATAGGTTCTGTGGTCATTGACTTTGGGTTTGATGTTCAGGTCTGACCAGTTTTTATTTCCACATATTGAAAATTTGTTGATTTCAGATTAATGATATTTTATTACCTTCATATAAAAGAAGAGGGACAAACTTAAAAATATTATATGTTAATTGTAGTACAAGTTTTAGAGTTTTACAATACCAGAGATGAGAGTAAATACTAAGTTTTAAAGAGACAAGTTCTACAGTCATGAAGATGGAATTCATTTATTGGTTGTTGAAAATGGGAGGAAGCCTAGAGCATGTATTCTGCAACTAGATAGCCTAAATTTGAATCAGAGCTCTGCTATTTACCCCTAATTACCTATGAGTGAGCTTGCAGAGCATACTTGTTCTTTATGAGACTCAGTTTCCTCTTATGTGAAATGGAGATGATAAAAGTATCAAATTCAGAAAATAAAAAGAATTGACATTTGTAAGATAAAATAAATTATAACGACATGACTTTTTTTTATTGGTTTTGAAGCCACACCTACACGTGTAATCAGTTCTTACTTGCTCTTCATTAAAAGATCATTACTGAAAGGGTCAAAGGACCATATAATTTGCTGGGATTAGAAGCCAGGTTTGTCGAATTCAGAGAAAGTGCCCTGCCCAATGTATCATCTTCCAATTCTTGGCTTTGTTATTTAGGGAGAAGGAATGGCTGTGACAGATACATTGCGTAGGGAAACCATTGGTAAAGCAAGGCAAGAATGAATTGATCTGCCTTTACAACAAAGGGAAGAGTCCAGAAGTCAAGCACAGGTGTTTGTGTGTACTTTATTTCCTAAGATAAGGGAAATCTATGACTATTAAAAGTAGACGGAATAGAGCCAGGAACAGAAAGATAGAAGAGGAAAGGGAGCTTTGGGATCAAATGATCTGTAATATGCACACAGGTTATCAGAAGTGATGAAAGGTAAAGTGGATTTCTTCTGTTCCTCAGGCATCTAGTTAGCCTTTTTTAAGTTATTACAAATCTGACGTCGAAATTCTGATGACAACAGCACAGAATTTCATCCAAATTTTTAGTTTTAGACTTTAGCTGGCTAAGAACAGGAAACAAAAGAGAGAAATTAATAAGTTGATGTGGTGAGCAGCAGGAAATCTACTTACTTGCTTAAGATTAGCTATCGGATCGCCTTGTAATGCAACTTTACATTCTGGAAGTATCCTCAAAGACAATACTCACTGGACAGAGAGAATGACTCAGGATTATTGCATCAGGTACCATCTGCCAGACAATAGATAACCTGTGGTTTACTAACAAGTTATGGTCATAGACAAAAAAGAATATGGGTTAGGTTTAGGTATATATCCAGTCATGTCAATCTTTTTACTATAGTCCAAATAAAATAACTTGATTAAAAATCAAATTGTAAAAGACAAAGCGCATATACACACATACGTACATACTCCCTCACATAGTTATTCTATGTAAACTAGAATCTTTAAATATATTCTACAACATGCTTAATAAAAATAACTGGCTTTGATGAACTCTTTTGGGTCTTATGTCCAATGATCAGACTAATATTTTTGCAAGAAAAGTGGGAATCATACATACTTGACAACTTGTAAAGAACACAGCAAACATAGGTGTTTGACTGAAACAAGGAAATTATGAAGTGTTTTAAGCAGAAATGTCATGAGCAACATAAAAATAATCGCATGACAACAAGAGCTAAAATAGTCAAGAGAACTTCCTTAGTGTTGTTCATCCTACAATGAGAAAAGCACTAGGCTTTGGTGTGAAGTTTGTGTATTTAAGGCATCATTCATTAAATTGATATAAACTAACTTATGATTGGTTATAATTTAATGTTTTTATACTTTACCCAAGATAATTAATTTTCTGTTAAAAGATTGCTTTTTAATATGAATTCAAAGTCCCTCAAACTAAAGTGACACAAGGCATCAGCAATGAGAATGAAGTAGATTGCTTTCCATAGGACACCCTTCCTGTTGCCCAATTTATACATGTGAACAGCCTCTTCCAGCTTCAGCTATACTTGATATGCCAAATAATTGCTTCGTTTTACAAGCCACACAAATAAACCACTTAGAGCCTTTATGTATGCCTGGTATACCTGTATAGATCATCTTCTTTTTTTAGGGCTGGGGTTGGGGCCACACCCCTTGACGCTCAGGGGTTACTCTTAGCTATGTGCTCAGAAATCGCTCCTAGCTTGGGGGACCATATGGAAGGCCAGGGAATCGAACCATGGTCCATCCTAGGTTAGTGCATTCAAGGCAGACACCCTACTGCTTGCGCCACTGCTCCAGCCCTCTATATCTTCTTTATTTCATTGCTAACTGGTCACATGTGACTTTCAGAGAATCACTCACGAATAGAACAAGAAAGTTTTATTCCACCTTGCTACCAATAATCTCAGACTACTATTCCGTAGATGGGATAAATTTGTGGAAGGTTGTACATATTACACTATGTAATATTCAGGGCTTAATCCTAACTCTGTATTCAGGTATCACTACTGGCAGTCCTAAGTGAACCATATGGGGTACTAGGTTTCAAACCCTGTCAGGCAAGCACCCTACCCACACTATCTTATACCAACGGCTCTGAGATAAATTGAAGTGTAATTTATGCTCCAGTTTTTGAATGGTTTAAAATGAATCTTGAAAAATATAAAATTTCACTTCTGCTTTGCTCTGATTTCTTATTTCCTTAGTGGTTTCTCTTGAGAACACAAATTTAATCAGTTCCTTATATAAAATATAGACACATGTTCTTCATCTGTGGTCAGTCAATTATTCAAAAATGTATACTGAGTCACTATGTGTTTTGATCCTAGTTTAGTGGAAAAGAGCATTATGTAGTTAGAACAGAACCAGGAAGTCTCAAAGTATTATTTGGGTATATAAACCTATCATAAACCCATCCATGTCTAAAGTCAAGGGAAGCATACAAGTTGTAAGCACATCACCATACTTGATGGTCCAAAATGCTAAAATATCTGGTTATTTCCTGCTTTTGTTATGTTGACAATTGAAAAAGAAACAAATGGAGAAAATTCTACTTTAGTCAGGTTTATTACAATAAGCCAGCATATGTGAGACTGATAACAAATAAATAGAATATTGAAGATATTCAATATTCAAATATATGAAATATTATAAGCACTGTTATGTGATTAATATAGGATTGAAAGAATAAAATTTTTCTAAAAAATTGAAAGATATGGATAAGTGTTGATGTGGACAGAAGTAAAAAGAGGTGTCTTAAAAATAATGCTATGTCGGGGCCGGGCGGTGGCGCTAAAGGTAAGGTGCCTGCCTTGCCTGCGCTAACCTTGGACGGACCGCGGTTCGATCCCCCGGTGTCCCATATGGTCCCCCAAGCCAGGAGCAACTTCTGAGCACATAGCCAGGAGTAACCCCTGAGCGTTACTGGGTGTGGCCCAAAAACCAAAAAAAAAAAAAAAAAAAAAAAAAATAATGCTATGTCAATTTTACGGGAATTAGTTATAAAAGAAAGTTAGCAGCTCTCCTAAGGAGTGAGTACTTTTAAGATATTAAATAAATATTCACATGAAAAGAAATATAGAATAGACTAGAAGTTTAGATTTGAGTCATTCAATGATTTACCCTAGGTATTTCAGAAATTTATCCTGTAACAACGAAGAACTTTCAAAGATAGTTAGGATTTGATAAGGTTTGCTTAAGAAATAGTATAGTCTTAGCACAAAAACTCCAATCAGACACATTGGAGGTTTTTAATTAATATGTCAAATAAAATGTAATTTCCAAAGCACAATAATTTGTATAAGCTTTATTTAGTTACAGTGGGCTACAAAGTTATTTGTGATTAAATGTTAGACACTAAATATTCCAACATTAATCCCTTAACCCAGGGGTCTCAAACTCGTGGCCCACGGGCCGTTAGCTGCCCTCCGTACAACATTTTGTGGCCCACAGCTGGCCTTCAAATATCGTAGTATTCGCGATTATTCACTTACCGAATAATCGTAATAAAAATCGCATTAGTAAGAAAAAAATCGCATTAAACATTCACATACCCCAGCAGTTCCATTCGGGGTATGCAAATGTTTAATGCGATTTTTTGCTATTTTTTTCTTACTAATGCGATTTTTTATTGCGAATATTCGGTAAGCGAAATCCCTTATGCGGCCCTGCCTCACCCCAACTTTGCCTCCTGTGGCCCCCAGGTAAATTGAGTTTGAGACCCCTGCCTTAACCAATATTCACTTCCCCTATCAGTATCCCCTTCTCGTATTATCAGTATTTCTTTCTCATCCTCCAGCCTGCCTCTATGATAAATAATTTTTGTATAACTTTTGGCACTGCAGTTTAGAGTATTGTTACTCATATGATTGCATGTATAGTACTTTACCACATTTCAGCACTCCTCCCCTCCCAGTTGATCACTTCCCTCCACCATTATCAGAATACAATCATTTTAAGTAAAAAAAATCAATTTCATATAAGTACAAACTGATATGTTAGCCAAGAAGAAAAAAAGGAAGAACCTGAACAGTACTATAAAGTTTAAAGACGAAACATAGTATAAAAGAGAACTATGACAATAATTGACTGATTCTAATGTCAGGGTAAGCCATAGATGTTAAGTGAGATGAATGAAGTTAAAATTCCTAGTGAGAATGACAGATGTGAAACAAGTAGAATATCCACAACAGTAACAATACCAGAGTGGAAAAAAGACAACAGGCAGCCAGCCACATGCCTACCTCTTCACAGATTACTTTGCAATCCCATATTGCTTTAGACCTTCTGCTATTTGACACTGGAGGGGCATATGATTCTCAATTATACCTGATGCCCAAGTTGAACCAACAAATAGTACAACACAAGTATATTTACTTAGTTAAAGCCAGCCTCTAAACAAGAACATAAGTAATATAACAGGTTAAGAAACTTGGTGGGTGTCTAGAAGAGTAACCCATTCTAACTAGTTTGTTTATATTTATTTATTTATTTATTTATTGTTTTTTATTTTGGGAGGAGACCTCCCAAGTGGTTCTCTCAGGCATCCAAGAAACTTCATTGAAGGTTCTCTCCAACCAGGCCAGAAGTTCAATGCCAAAGCTCCAAGGTTACAGGATGAGGCTCAAAACAAAATTGGTATTACAAGTCAAGGCCAGGCAGTACCTATGACCTCAAGCTCACAGTCTGGTCTTTAACAACAAAAAGTCAATGAAAGTTGCTGAATGAGAGAATTAGATTTACTTACACCAATCACTTTCATTCACTAAGTTTGTATTCAACATAGAGCAAGGAAAGTTATAAATGCCCATGATATTAAGAGTCACATGATATATGGTCTTATTCTCAAGGAATATATGGTATGAAATATGGAAATAATTTAGGAAAAGTATGGGATCATAGCAGGGGGAAAAGAAAGATCATCTAAAATATCTTGATTTGCTTGATCTTAGATATGTGTGCTGATATATAGATTTTGATTTGTGTTTACTTTATGATGTTCACAGGAGTGTCATCTGACAAAATAGAGCTATAACCCAAGATTCTGTCCACTGAAACCCTCTGTCTATTCACAGATCAGGCACCACACAAACAACTATGCATCTAGTTCCACCTCCTTACCACACCAGTGCTCCTCGACCCTGATGTGGAGTGAATATTTGGAAAGGTGAGAAATAGAAGCTGCTTGGATGACCGCATGACTTTCTTTTATCACTTTATTATGATCTGAGTTCATGTTGAAAATAATTTCAACAACTCAAGATGTAAATTAATCATAGTTACCTGATTAAGGACAAGATTTCTTAGAGGAACTGTCATTTTTACAACTTCACTTAAATTTCTTTCAACTAAGATTTCTTATTTTGGGTTCTAACCTAATATAATTACTGATTAACTCTCATAAAAGACCTTGCATGACAGTTTTTTATATATAGTAAAATCTATCTTTAGGGCTAATTTATTTATTTTATATATTTTTTAATTTTTAATTATTTTTATTTTAGGTACTGTGATTTATAACACAGTTAATTATATTATTTTAAATATACAAATATTCTAATACCACACTCTCCATTGGAACTATTTTAAGGCTAGCTTCCCTTGTTTTAATCATCAGAAGTCAGTGTGGTCTTGCCTTTTCATTGGCTGATATATTATAGCTTAACCTTTTGATGACATCTATTTTGTGAAAATGAATATTTCCATAAGTGAACATCCTAGAAAATAGAACATAGTGTCAAATATGACAGATGGTTGGTCATATTAATTTTGAACATTTTATTCTTTGAACACCTCTTTTCAATATTTCTGGTAATGACAGTAAGTTAATGAAATGAATTCATATTGTTCTGGGAATATTGCATTCTGTGATTTTTTTTGTTTTAAATGAGAAAAGGGAAATTTTCCAATTTTTTTCTAAGATAGCACACTTGAGTTTTCAGATAAGTGGACTTCTCATTTTAGTGAATTGTGAACATGATCATTTTGTTTTATGTCCCTGAATTATATTTGGTCCAATAATTTCTCTTTTCAGTATAAGTTATAAAGGTTGTAGACAATCAATAAGCCCAATTTCCTTGACCATTTATTTTTTCCATTACTGAAATAACCAAAATATGATCAGTTGTGCATCTCAGAGAAAGATATAAATGTAGCTTTGATGGCAATAGAGTATTGATTAAAGGGATAGAATATGATTAAAGGGAAAACGTAAACTGATTCTGTAATAGAGTTTAAAATTTTTAAAGGCCAATAAGATACAGGCAAACTCAGTTCACCTTTATGGGCTTCTATACTCTGCCAAATATATGCATCTAATGCAAGTTTTCCCTATACTGCTTTGCTATAACACAGAGTCTCTTGCAAGCAAGAAAAGAAGAGAGATATCTTGATTCCATCTCATTAACAGTAGAAACACTCCAATTTGATTTTTAATGTTTCAAAGTAAATGTTATTATGCTTCCCCTAAATCTCATTATACTTTACCCATTATAAAAAAATAGGCCAACCTCTCTACAGAAACTTTGAAAAGTACATGAAATTAGAAAGAAACGCAGCTTAGTAAACTTTACTTGCTCTACTCAGAAGTACCCACCATTATTTCAGTGGATTTCTTTCTCTTCACTTTTCCTTGCAATTGCCTTGATTTTATTTGCATACTCATGATAATATTGTGCATGCATAATTAAATTTATTTTATTTAATTTAAAATAAACATTTAAGGCTATTTGCAAGTTGTTTAAAATAATGTTAATGTTTACATGTTAATCTATTGAAAGGATTCACCATAGCTTATATAATCATAATATTTATTTAAATTTGGCACCATGACAAATAGAACTATATCATCATGCAGACTAAATTTTTAAATATCCATGTTTATACAAAGTATTGGTTTAATTTGTATATGTCTAGAAGGGGATATTTAGACCACATCCATAGGTGCTTAAGGCTTACTCTGTCAGTAATGATCTGTGCTCAGGGATCATTCTTGACAGTGTTTGGGAGACTTTATACAAAGTCAATGATCAAACTAGGTTTAGTCATAAGACAAGCACTTTAATTACTATTTTTCTGATTCCTTCTATAACTATGCTTTAAGAAGCAAATAATATGAATACATTTATTATTTTAAAGTCTATGTTTTTTAAAGACTATATATAGTTTCACTATTTACCAGAAGAATTATTGAAATTAAAAAAATTATTATCAATGTATATGGATCTATGCTTTACTTCACCCTAACTTGAGCTATATTATTGTTGTTGTTGTTGATTTGGATTTTGGGGCACACCCAGGTGTTATAAGGACTTTCATTATTGAGCTCAGACCACAGGATCACATGACTCCTCAAACACTACTGGGTATAGCTGGAGTAGCCTCAAACACCATCAGGTGTGGCACTGTGTTGCTTCTTCTCAAAGCCAAGTCGAATCACATTGGCTGTTTGAGTGCACAACAGCCAAGCTGATACTGACAGCTGAGTATGGCTGTAAATATTCCCTGAAGTGTTTAAAGTAGCTCTAAGCACTTTAGGACCCTCCCCTATCAGTAAAAGATATATTTCCAAAGAAATTAACTACAGACATACCTATTTCTAAATCCAGTTATCAAATTGCTTTTATTTGTTTGTCTTGTTAGCTTTTTGTTTGTTTGGGGGAGACATGCAATAGTGCTCAGAAGTCACTCTTGGCTCTTCGCTCAAGAATCATTACTTGGGGGCCAGATCAGTGGCACAAGCGGTAGGGCTTTTGCCTTGCATGCCCTGACCTAGGACCGACTGTAGTTTATTTCCCAGGCGTTCCATATGGTCCTCCAAGTTAGGAGCGATTTCTGAGTACATAGCCAGGAGATACCCTTGAGCATCACCGGGTGTGGCCCAAAAACCAAACCAAACAAACAAAAGAACCAATACAAAACAAAAATCAATCACTACTTGGAAGGCTTGAGATGCCAGAGATTGAATCCTGGTTGGATGTGCTATATAGCTCTGACCCCTTTTTATATTTTTACTTTTAAATACATAAATAATTTCTTCGGACAAAGACTATTTCAATGTCTATATAGATATCAGAAAAAAAACATAAAAATAGATATTATAAAATCATAAAAATAGATATAAAAAAAAGTGCCCTTACCTATACTCAGAACATTTTTTTTTCTATTCTAACAGGCAATGAAGGAACAAAGTTGGACTCCTCTCTCACCTTACACCGTCTTGCAATTCTACCTTCATTTGTATAGTTCTTCTCAATTAAGAAGGGGAGTTTTATATTTTGATTTGGATTCTTTGTTCATTTTTATTGTTTTTTATTTAATGGCTACATTTTTTTCTTAATAATACTCTCTGAGACCAGATTTATTATTGTAATTTGTAGTCCTGGGTGTTCAACTGTTTTTTTTTTTTTTCAGAATGAAATTTGAGTACATATTTAAGAAATTTGGACAAAAATTTGTAGACACTGATTGGTGGAAAAAAAAAAAGAAACAAACCCATCTTCCAGGAATTTATCTCCAACTTCAAACTGATATAGATATCTTTATATTTTACTTTAGATCTTATATTATAAAGTTGAAAATATTTATAAGTTTGAAAGTGAGAAGCCAAACATAATGAGGGAAGAATTTAATAAATAAGAGAACTAGAAAGAATGTTTTGCAAACATATGTTAATGTTTTGAAGTCTGTGATCTTTTTGCTTTCAATTTGGAACTAAAAATCCCTGTTTGTGTTCTTATTCTGTACTATGAATAACTCAGAAATCAGTATAATTGTGATCTGTCTTTGATGCCTGAAGGAGTCTCTTGAAGTGCCAAACAATGGGCCTAGAGAAGTAAAAATTACTTGCAAAAGGCAAAAATTAATAAGTGGCAGCTATGTAATAATAGACTTTTTACTTATTTTTGCCTTTGGGTCATACCAGGAGATTTTCAGGGGCTACTTCTGGTTCTACACTTAAGAATAACTCCAGGTGGTGCTTACAGGACAGCTCGGTGGCTGTGTTCAAGGCAAATGTCCTATCTACACAACTATTTCTCTGGCCACAAATTTTATTGCTTTTTAATGAAATAAGGGGATAGATTTTGTTTGAATGAAGTAAGAGATTATGTGAACTTAAAATAAGTACTTTGTTTTATCTATTATCTTTCAGCATATACCCTTAGTTCCTTAGAATTTAAACATTCTCTGACCTTTCTTCCTCCTTTGTTTTTCTCTTTACTTAACTCAATACAACTTTTTTTGTTGTTTAGTTGTGGTTTTTTGTTATTGTTGTTGTTATTGTGCCCTTTCTTTAGACACTGTGTTGTCATTCCAACAAGGACATTTTGGAAAGAGATGGCAAGTTTTCAGCAATCTTGTGAATACTTGTACTCCATTAACAATTCTATCAAATAGATTAGTCTGTCAAATAAATAAACCAAAAGAGTTGAGTCATTCTTCTTGAATAGCTGAGCCAGTGACTTAACTGTAAACTACCATTATTTTCATTCAAATGTGTGTTTGAGGAGACATGAAATTAACACAGAACATACTTCTTTTATTCAGATTTAAATTTGATGTAACTATTGTGCATGTAGTATTTGCCAACCTTAATAAAATTCATGGTCCTGTTATCTCTATCTTTCCATGATCTATGCAGCTGCTGTCAAGTATTTTATTTTTACAAAATAGGGACAATTTTACAGAGGGCCTGCCCCTATGGGTAACATAGGTAAAAATTCAGATTTGAGTTCAAGATTTTTTATTTTACATTGATAAAAATTACTCATCTGCTACATGTTTATATATATCCTTGACCTTAAATTTTGAACAATCAAAGTACCTTTATTATTTTTTTATCTCTATCCTAAACACTGAAGTTATATGGTATGTGTTTTGATGTCTACTATATTGTATTATTTTTTTCTTAAAAAATATTTGGGCCACACCCAGTGACACTCAGGGGTTACTCCTGGCTATGCGCTCAGAAATTGCTCCTGGCTTGGGGGAACCATATGGGATGCAGGAGGATCTAACTGTGGTCCATCCTAGGCTATCACGAGCAAGGCAGATGCCGTTCCACTTGCACCACCACTCCAGCCCCTGTATTGTATTATATTTTTAGCAATTTTTATTATGTATATCTTTCTGATAAAATTCTATTTTGCAGGACCCCTTTGGTATATTTTCTTCATAGATTTATAGTATTCAGGCTGTTGCTTGACACCTCTAATCATACTACTTATTTGGTGAACTCTCAACACAATAACATTTACATACAAGATTGGCAACTGAAATATAAATAGGTGCTAAAAACCCATTGTTTCCACATGATTGTTCAATTTGAAAAATTCCATGTTAAAATTATATTATTCACAATATGCAGCCAGGCAGAATAATCATGAGTAATTTAATGTGACACTATATTAAATCCCTATATGTGAAAATAATAATAATATTAAGGGAGATATTGTAAGAATTCACTATTTGGTAGAGATTTCTCAGGCAATTAAGAATGACCTTTGTTCAATAAATTAGAAATGTGAATCTGATACTTTTGTATTTAGCTGACAGAAAACATATCCTTTGCTTAAAAAATTAGCTCAAAATAAGCAAGAAAAGTTGAGATATATAATGTAAAAAGGCATATGAAATTTTACTAATATCTAGGAACCAAGATGGAAAAAGATGGAAAAAGACAATGGGGAATAAATATTAGGTCTATAAGACCGAACTTTCATCAAAAGCTAAATTATCCCAATTCTCCCATAGAGAAAGGAGAAAATGAAATTAGTCATTATTTTTATATGTACATGTGTGCATATAAATATTTATATTTATACAAATATAAATATGTTATATGTACATAAGAACATTTAAGTGGATTTTGGTCCCTGAAACTTGGATATTAAAATTCAGTTGGATTAATATTCACTTTTTAATATATTTTTTATTTAAGTAACATGATCATATTTGGGTTACAGTCATAACCAGAACACCACTCTTCACCAGTGCAACATTACCCCCTCCCCCTTCCCATCCCCTGCCTGTATTCGAGACAGGCATTCTACTACAGTAATTTGTTTTTAAGTTCAGTAAGTTGTATTTTTTTTTCCTTAAAGGATAAGAGTAAAAAAATATAGTAAAGGTGTGAAAGTGGCAATCGCCAATGTTTGCATAGGTCCAGAAAAATGGAGAAAATGGAAAAAAAATCCTTGACCTGATTACAAAAAGGCCTCACCCCAGAAGTTTATTGGCATAAGACAGACTCTGGGTTCCAGGCATACCAGTCTATCCAACTCCAATCATTCTCAAGGTCCCAATGAAACTTTTTCACACTTTAGCTATTGTTGGTATCAGACTCTTATATTTAAAGACTCTGGATTCTGTGCATTTTTTTCATCGATGTCTGACTGATGTGGAGCATCCTCTAGTTTCAGCATATCATTAAATGCGGAGCGATCTGCCCTGCATGCAGACTGTTGCTGAGTCACCTGGGTGTTGGGAGCACTCTTTGGAGTAAGTCAATGCCAAAGCAGTGGTAGGTCTTCTCTGGTAGAGGCTTGGATCCTGGTAATGTTAAAGACAATTGTGGTTGTTTCCATAGATGGTATCCATTGTTCAGGTGTGTGTGGGCGATGCCCATTCTTCTGAGGCCTGAGCCAAATCATTATGCCAATGTTCAGGGTAAAAGGTCTAATTACATTACCAAATTTGTGTTCCCATCTCTATTAGATAAGAACTTGTTTGCATATGTATTATTTTCCCATTTTAATGTGCCTATGCAAAAGAGAAGCAATGCCACAATATATTGTTGGTGCATCTGGGGGCCGAAGAATAAAGTCCAACATTTTCCGTAACTTGGTATAACCGTGAAATCTATACAAAGTTACTCTTATACCAGTATTGCTTATAAAACAGATCTCACAGGGGAAAAATCAAACAATCAAATAACTAATCTAGTGGGCAAAATTGTCACTATATGAGAATATTCAAAAAGAGTTATAGATGTTAAGGGAATACATCTGAGATATACAAAAGAAAGATACATGTGACCCTTTTATCTTTTAAAAAGAAAAAAAAGAAATAAAACAAGGGTATTTGAAGACAACAGGTGATAGTTGAGTTTGAGACATGTTTTGCGGCATTACGGAGCCCTATATTGTCCTTGAACTAGGGGTTTTGCTGAAACTGATTCCGGTATCATGCAACAGTCCATAATTTGATGGGGGCATGAGGGGCCACCAAGCATGGGTCAACAGGCGTGTTGGTTGTAGTTATTTGTAGAGGCTAATATTCACTTTTTATTGCCTATAAAATTTAGTTTAAAATTAAATAATAAACTTCAACTTATAAAAAGCACATAAACAGTTGATATAATTTTGGCAATATACTAGGAGTTGGAAACATGTTAAAAGAAATGCATGGTAATATTATTATAATAACTTGTACACCTTAAAGATATGTATAAAGTATAGGTTGCCTAATGTTTTTCATTACTAAGAATTTCTTATTTTAATTTTGTATGTATCAACCAATGTTTTAACTGAGTATTTTGTTAACTTCAAATATCTGTAGGTTCATCCCATGGATAAAAATGTTTTTGTTTTATTTGTATCTTAAGATTGTATTTACTTTTTATTACCTGGCATGCTTTATATATATATGTGTTGTAATATGTATTTTAAGAGCTTTTGTAGGTTTTTTTAAGTTAATTATATTGTAAGCTCATTTTGGGCAGGACCCATATATACATATCTTGTACCTATAATATAAATAAGCATCAAACATTTATAAATAAAAACTGGATGAGAAGGCTGTGATTAGACTACAATCTATGGGAGTTGACATAAGATGACTAGCATATTATATGATGGGTAAAACTGATGTTAAGTTGGTAGTTAATTCTCTTCTCTTTTCCTTATCAATGTATCATTGGTCAGTCTTTACGTATGAACACAAGTGAGACAACATTAGATTTTAGAGGAAAGCAGTTGTAAACATTTGTTGACTATGAGGATGATTGCTGTTAGAAGAAAAACAAATGAGATAAAAATAAACCTACACAAAAATCCCTTTTGGGGCCAGTGAGGTGGCGCTGGAGGTAAAGTGTCTGCCTTGCAAGTGCAAGCCAAGGAAGGACCACGGGTTCGATCACCCAGCGTCCCATATGGTTCCTCCAAGCCAGGGGCAATTTCTGAGCACTTAGCCAGGAGTAACTCCTGAGCATCAAACGGGTGTGGCCCGAAAAAACAAAAATAAATAAATAAATAAATAAATAAATAAATAAATAAAACAAAATTCCCTTTTGTTTTAACACGTACATTTTTTTCTTTTTAAAAAAGTTTACAGTGCTTTAGCCTATTGCATAAATTGTGTTTTATTTTAACACGTACATTTTTTTCTTTTTAAAAAAGTTTACAGTGCTTTAGCCTATTGCATAAATTGTGTACAGGGTAGAGAGTACAGCTTCATGTCTCATCACTGAAAATACTACACCACACAATCCGAGTTACCATCTACCATTGGCCAACCAAATCCCTACCCCATGTCACTTCTACTCCCTTTCCCTCTAGTATCCAACATTCTGTTGCAGAATCAAAAGGTTTGCTTAGGTTTTCTTATATTTCAAATGAGTGAATTTCATGCTATTTGTCTTTCCTTTCTGATTTATTTCACTTGGTATAATTTCCCCAAGATCCACCTATGCTGTAGCAAAGATAAAATTACTTTTTTCATCTGAATGGTATTCTGTTGTGTACACATAGCACATCTTTAATGGTTAACTTATTGGGGAGGGGTACATAGGTTGTTTCCAGGTCTTGGATATTAAAAAGGGTACTGAAATAAACAGAAGATATGGAATTGCTGGAGCGCATGCTAGTTCCTTTTTTTTTTTTTTTTTTTTTTGGTTTTTGGGCCACACCCAGCGGTGCTCAGGGGTTACTCTTGGCTGTCTGCTCAGAAATAGCTCCTGGCAGGCATGGGGGACCATATGGGACACCGGGATTCATCTTTTATGTATTATTTTTTCTTCATTTATTATTATTTTTTTATTTTGAATTATGAGAACAAAAGATGCAAAGAAAGAGGACAAGGTAAAGTTACAGTGGAAGGACAATCACCCATAACATAATTCTCAGAAGAAGTCCCCTTGCTGATATCTTAACTTTGAACTTTCAGCCAAAGAATGTTAGGATAAATAAAACAGAATCCATGTACAATTACTTTGTCCTTCAAGTTCCCAGATTGTAACACATTATACTATTTCTTAACAGCACACAAGGCAATCTAAAGCCATAAAACTTACATAACTCCTTAAACATAGAGGCCAAGTAATTTTTACATTTCCATGTACATGCATATTAGCTTAAGTTAACCTCATATTTTAAGTGGTTTTTTTTTTAAGGATTAAAGTCAAAGCACAGTAAAAACGGTTTTAGAGTGGCAACTGTTGTTTGCATAGGCCCACCAAAATATGAGAGGCATGGAAAGGAATAACCTTGGCCTAAATACAAAGAGATCCTATCCCTGAAGTTTCCTGGCATAAGACCAACTCTAGGCTCCAGGCAAGTTAATCGTCCAATCCAAGACATTGTCCATAATGCCAACACACTTTTCACAGTCTCTGTTGTTGGTATCATGTTTCTGTATTAAAGATCCTGGACACTGGGATTCGAACCAACCACCTTGGTCCTGGATCGGCTCTGCAAGGCAAACGCCGCTGTGCTATCTCTCCGGGCCCGCTAGTTCCTTTTTAAAATCTTTTAAGAATCTCTATATTTTTTTGAGATAGTTGCTGTACCAATTTGCATTCCTAATGACATTTCATATACTCACCAGCACTATTTGTTTCTGGGTTTTTTATGTTTTAGGGGGCCACCTCTGCTGGTCTTCTGAACTTACTTCTGGCTCTGTGCTCAGGATCACTCCTGGTGAATCCAGGTCAGCAACATGCAAGGCAAATGCCCTAACCACTGTACTATCATTCTGTTTATTTCTTTTTTAAATGTATGATTCTTTTTTCTTAATATGTAGAGTGCTAACAGGTATGTAATGACAAGTCTTTTTTTATTATTGTTGTCCTGGGGTCACATTAGGTGGTGCTCTGTGCTTAGGAGAGACCTTGGCAGTGATCACATGATTTGTGATGTGGACCAAACTGTAGTTGGTGATATGCAAGCAAGCACCTTACCTCCTATACTATATCTCCAGCCCTTTGGTTGTCATTCTTTTCATCTTGGCATAGGAGCTGAATTTTCACTCTACAAAGAAGATACTGATAAATATGTATAGCCTATGGGATAAAATGAAACTAACACGCATAAATGAGAACTGTATAAAATTTTCATGTTGAAGATCTTGAGCAAAGTATTGTGTTTTCTCTTCAGAAATGAGCTCACGAGAGTCTTAATATATATTTGATTTTTTTCTTCTTATTTTTGGAGGCAGGAAGTTCCGAATATGACCACACTACCACTGTGAGCCATTTTCCTTATCTCCTTAGTTTGTGATTGATGATTTTGATTTTTATGAGGATTTATTAGTTTAACTCAATTGAAATGTTCTCTCTTAAGAGTGTACAGAAATTGTGCAGTATTTTTTGAAAATAATAGCAACTAAAATGGCAAGCGTACATAGAAAACATAAAATTTTAATAAGCAAAAGAATTACAGAAGGAAATTACAAGAAACCACAATATCATTAAATATAATTAAAATACAGAATGAAAGCATGAGCATAGTACAGAGAGGATATACATTTCTTAGAAGATAGGGCAACGATTAGTTTAGGTCTTTTTATTCTATATACATTTAGTGTGGTTTCAGTAAAGAGATGCTGTGCCTGCTGAAAAGAATAATGACTAGACATTCAGTAATGAAGTAGATCTCACATAAATAATATGAGGGAAAGTAGTAAAATAGTTTTAAATAGTTTTAGGGGAAAAAGGAAAGAAGATAAATTTATTAATCCTTCTATAATATATGTATATATATATATTCTTTAAGTTCAATTCATCTTATTTATCTTACTCAGTTCTTTACCTTTATCTTCAGTACCATGGTTTAAAATGAGATTTTCATCATTTCCCACTGAGTTATCCTAATAGCCAGTGTCCTGTTCCAGGTTGTTTTTTTTTTAAAATAATATTTTACTTAAACACCTTGGTTACAAACATGATTATGGTTGAGTTTCAGTCATATAAGAGGACATTCCCCATCACCAGTGCAACATTCCACCACCAATGTCCCAAATATCACTCCACCCAACCTTGCTCCCGCCTGTACTCTAGACAGGCTTTCTATTTCCCTCATACATTATCATTGTTAGGATAGTTCTCAATGTAGTTATTTCTCCAACTAAACTCACCACTCTTTGTGGTGAGGTTCATGAAGTGGGCTGTAACTTCCAGCCTCCCTCTTTTTTGTCTCTGAAAATTATTGCAAGAATGTCTTTCATTTTTCTTAAAACCCATAGACGAGTGAGACCATTCTGCATCTTTCTCTCTCTCTCTGACTTACTTTACTCAGCATAATAGCCTGTTATAGGTTTTAAGATACACCCTCCCCAGTAATCCTCCATATTTGCTGCCATGGTAACATTTTTATAATAAAATGAGTAGTTTCTTATTCTATTTTCCTTCTTAATATTCTCAATATTTTATATGTCCTTGAGGATAACATTAAAATAACTTTCTAGTCTGTGGGGCAGCCTAAGCTCTCATCTCTTCTACACAGATAAGTATGACCCAAGCTCTCATCTCCACTTATATAAACCAAACTGCTTAATTCATATCTGATTGTTTATTTCTGTCTGAACAGCTCCTACTTTTTTATTCCTATGTGACAAACCTTCAATCATCTTTCATGTTTTAGTTCAAAACCATTGCTTTTAGAAAAATTTTCCATACAAAACATTGATGTGTGTTGTTGGTTTATTTGCCAATTTTCTGTTACCTAAGATGAAGACAGTTTTCATCTCCATATCTATCTATGGAATAATACAACAAATCCCTACCGGTAAATGAAAGGTAAATATTTTCCATATATATCTATGACATAACACAACAAATCCTTAGCAGTTATAAAAGAATAAAAAAATGTACAACTATTAGTAGAATATTTGCTCAAAAAACAATAGTTCAAGATAAGTCAAGGTCCAAACCATCCTTATATTACTATAAGTAGGCAATTAGATACATTTTTCTGGATAACTGTCCAATTGTTGACTTTCCTGTTATCTTTATATTTATAGGTAAAATTGCAGATATCCTGTGGAGATTATAGGCAAAATTTGAGTAACCATACCATGACATTATTTTGAGTAAAAAGTTTAAAGTCCATCCTGAAACTTAAAGAAAAATAATAAATTGAAGTGTTTATATCAGCCTTGCTTAAAGACCATCTTGAAAGCTCAAGAAGAGAAATCGAAGTTTTTTTTTTCATCAGCTTGGTTTGTATTTATTTTTGAGGTGATTAGTATAACTCCACAGAACCACAGCTCAAGCTTTAAGATCTTAGCTTTTGATGTCATTATATGTAGACACACCACATTCTCAGAGGTATAAGTTGGAATGCTTCAATTTTAAAGAAGTTACTTGTTTATGTGTATATTTTGTTTGGGAACACACCCAGTTGTGCTCAGGTTACTCCTGACAAGGTTCGGGATATTTGGGATTGAACCCAGAGTGGTTACATGCAAGGTAAAACCTTACTCACTTTACTATGTCTGGGCCCTCTGTTTATTTAAATATATTTTTCTAACTAGTGGTGCTCAATAATTACTCTTAGAACTATGCTCGAAGGTTATTCATGAAGGCTCAGAAGGGATAATAAAGTAATAGGGATCCAATCTGGGCTCCAACATGTTAAAAAAAAATGTGCTCCAACGCTTTACACTATCTCCCCAGAAGCAAAGGTTGGAATTTGGATTTTAGAAACAGGAACTTCAATTGTTCTTGACTAGCATATGGGCATATTAGAGTGCTAAACAACTGTACTATGAGCTTTTCACCAATCTTCAACCATCCTTTAAGAGTTTAATTACCATGGCACCTGCTGAACCAGTAGGATTTCCTCTGCAGGGACCAGCAAGAACATTCCTGGTAAAAATGAGTAGGTAATTTTGAAATAAAACTCCCAGAGCATAGCTCACACGTAAGTATTTGCGAAGTTAAGGAGGAAATAGCCTGAGGGCCCATTAATATTTAGAATGAGATGAAGTTTATGAGACAAGAAGGATAAAATAAAGGACAGTTGCCATTAAAGGATAGATTTCTGTGCTCATTTCAAGTTCCAAGTTCAGCTTGTATTAAAAAAAAAAGACCATATTACAGGAAACTTTTCATGAAAGGAGTGGCTTCTCTAGTTAGCCTATAGATTCAGAGGATAAAGATACAGAACCTAAAGTTTGGGTTCCTCTTAACTGACCATGTAACTACTGCTAGATTAAAAAGCTCATTTTCTAGAATTTTATGGGAGAATAACAGATAGCAAAAGGGAGCCCCGAGAAACTTGATGTAGCATTTCCCAAACTTTTCCATCACTAAAATTGAAAAACCTAGTTTCTGAGAATTATTAATCAGAAAGTCTGGCATAGGCACTAAGATTTTTTGTGTTTTTTATTTTTGAATTTTAGTTTGGGAGCATACCTGTATGCTTGCTTACTCTTGGATTTTCACTTGAAAGCACTGCTGGTGTGCTTAGGATCAAACCCAGTGCTGAGAAGAATATGATAATCATCCTACCTCCATACTATCACTCCAGCACTAAGATTTGGTGTTTTCAAATAAACTCCTCTCAGGTGATTCTTCTCATTAGGCAAACTCAACAACAATGATGTAGTAGCAGCATCACCTCAACACTTGCTATAAATAGATTCTTTAACCTCACTTCAGACCTACTACATAAGAAATTGTGAAGTCGTAGTCCAGTAATTTGTATTTTATAATCTCTCCAGGTAAAATTTACAAACACTAATGTATGACAAACACATATTTTTAATATAATTTTAATTTTGATCATAGTGGCTTACATATTGTTGACAATAATATTTTAGGTACATATTAACATAATATCAGGGGAATTCCCATCACCGATTTGTCCTCCCTACACCTCTGTTTTCGTCCTACCTCCCATATCCGCCTCCCTCACCCCCGGGGCTGCTAGAATATGTGGTCCCCTCTGTACCTAGCTTACTACTTAGTAGTCTTGCACCTGTTTGGTCTTGGTGCCTTCCTTATTTCCCCCTCTAACTGGGAGGCAGGACTAGATAGTTCAAGTTATGTGGTTTTGTTTGAAGAAGAGAAAAGTAATAAACTGGGGTAAAAGTCTAATACACTGAAAATGGGTGGAATCCTTCTAGAGGCTCTCATCATCGTTTTGAGAGACGAAGGAGAAAAAGAAGGTGAAACACCCCAACAATACAATAAGAAGTGTCAAATATCCAGTGAGGACTCCAACAATAACAATAAGCACCACAAAAAAGACCATGGTCTTGAGATAAGAAACATGGCAGAGCACATAAAGAAAGAAAAGAAGAGGAAAAAAATATAAATGGGGACAACAACTTCTATAACCACACCAAAACAAAGAA
Source organism: Suncus etruscus (assembly GCF_024139225.1). Lineage (NCBI taxonomy): Eukaryota > Metazoa > Chordata > Mammalia > Eulipotyphla > Soricidae > Suncus > Suncus etruscus. The sequence goes on along the minus strand of NC_064851.1, from coordinate 24,271,554 downwards.
ATCAACAAAAAATAGATAGGTAAATAAAAAAATAAAAAATAATAATAATAAATGAAGATTAGAAAAATAATATATAAAAAAATGTTTTGTGCTTTTTGCCTTTTTTTTCCTTCCTGCACTGGCACAGTAACTATTGGGGTCATTCGAAAAGGAATTCACTTGGCCTAAGAGATATGGGGTTTCTCCACTCTTGGAGTATATTGTCATGGGATTAACTATATACTCTGTTCAGGTTCATTTACTCTACCAGTGGTGCTTTCGTGGTGTTTGGAAGACTTCTGCTCCTTCCTGGGTGATAAAATCAGACCTCTATATCTAGAGATCTCAGTATCTGCACAGGTCCAGGAGTGGGGCTTATGATGAAGTCTTTCTTTGTGGTTCTAGAAGTTCTGTTCCCTCAGTGTCATTTTAATCCATTTTCTGTGGTTGGTGGTCTTGGTCTTTGCACTGATCCTAGGATGGCACCTAGGATAGCATCTTTCATTGTGTTTCCAGAAGCCCCATTCCGTTGCAATTGTCTCTGCCAGACCATTGGAACTGGGGATCATGGGACAAACACATATTTTAACTGTGGCTAGAGAAATGGAAAGTGACTATATACCTATAACGTAAAAAATTCTTTTAGAACCATTAAAGCAATGGCTACAAGCCAGGTGCAACTTCAAACTATACTACAAAGTGGTAGTAATTAAAACAGCATGATACTGGAAAAATTAAAACCTCAGATCAATGAAATAATCCTGAAACAAACTTTCATATGATCAGTAGATCTTTGATAAAGAAAAAAAATTATGAGGTGGAGTAAGGAAAGCAATCTTCAACAAGTGTTACTGGGAACATTGTTCAGCTACATGTACACAAATGAACTTGGACCTCTTTCTAATACCATGCACAAAAGGCAATTCAAAATGGGCTAAAGACCTTAATGTCACATCTGAATCTATAAGTTATGTAGAGAAAAATGTAGGCAGAATTCTCTGAAGCATTGTTACTAAAGGCATCTTTAATAATAAAACACTACTGACTGAGCAAGTGGAAACAGATCATCAAATGGGACTACATTAAATTAAAAAAATGGATTTAAAGAACATTTTTATTTAGTAAGAAAAATACCACTTGAGGGGGCTGAGGGATAGGACAGGGAAAGGGCAACATCCATGGTGGAGGAAGGCATTCCACCAGGAGGAGGAAGTGGTGCTAACAAGTAGTAATGAGTAAGGAATGAAGCCCTATCAGCAACAGTACTGTAAATCACAATGAAAACAAGGAGGTGGGGAGAAGAAAACAGGGACCTCTCAAGAATGGAAATAAGCAAGCAGACATAAGCAAGCAAGATACTTGTTCAACACTACTTTTAGGTGGTGCAAGTTTAATGTAAAATAGCTGCATGATGATTTTTAATGATGGACATGTGAAACTTGTATATTGTTCTCTAACAGTATAACAGTTTTAAAAAGAATAGTAGAAATTGTACCTCTGCTTTAGCTGCTAATAAAGTATTAGCATCAACTAACTTTCCTAATGCCTTTGATATCAAAGTCCAGCTGTTGTAACCAGCAATGTGGCCACTTTGGAGTTCATCAAGGGCTATTTGAGATCACAGAGTGCTCTTCTGTGCTTGTTACTAATGCAATATTATTCTTCTGATCCTGACTTTAAATTGTGCCAGTAAAATTCCATTGACTGTAATAATTCATTTCATCACTGTATTATTTATTCTCCTAAACTTAAGAAAGAAAAATCATAGTTAAAAAGACATGTTCTATGTTACTAGGATGTGATGCAATTGTTTTTGGAAAAAAAAGTGGACCTTTCACCATATTTCTAAAGTTCTTTTCATATCAACACTTCTTGCTGTCCTTTCGTAGTGAGGAATTTTTTTGACAACATCCAACTCTTAATCTGGTAAACAGGTTAAGATCAAATTATTTTCGTGAAATGGTTTCCAAATAGAGTTTGATTATATGTATAGTTATAAGTTCTCCATATACTAATGTATAGTATACTAATATACTATACAAGATAGTTCTCCATATACAAATAATTAAAGGAAATAGAGGAATAGATTTATAGGATCCAACTGAGACTATGCATAATGTACTGTAGTATCAGAGCCCTTAGGATGGGCTTGGATGGAGGGGATGCATGGAGGTGCCTTTCTCTGCCATCCCAGGCCACGTGGCTCTGCAACCCCCTTCAGGTGGCAGGTATCTGGGTCTAGGAGAGCGGCAGGTATAGAACTCACTTATAGGCAGGCTTCCAGAGAGATAACATCTTTATTTCTGGGGGGGGGGGGTCTTGGAAAGGTTAGATAAGGCCTTTGAACGGAAGGGCAGGGGGATTTGCCTGGATGCAGTATGGAGGAGAAAGCAAGGTAGAGAGATGGCTAAGGAAGAAGGTACTATGCAGGGCTGAATACAGCATAAATGGATATGATATAGGCCACACATGTTGGTCAGGGCAAATAAAGATGTTATCTTTCTGGAAGCCTGCCTGTGAGTGAGTCCTATATCCGCCACTCTCCTAGACCCAGATACACACCGGCTGAAGGGGGTTGCAGAGCCACGTGGCCTGGGATGGCAGAGAAAGGTCCCTTCATCCATCCACCAACAGCCAAGCCCATCCTAAGGGCTTAATTCTACAATGTACTTCATAATTTCACATTTAATACTTAGACTACATAAGAAATATAATCTTTCCTCATACTGGAGATAGTGTTGCAAGCATGTAGAAGTGATAATGGGAAAGCTATTTAACTGGCATATAGCAGAAGTGCAGTGAGACCAACCCTAAATTGAATTTTAGAAATCTGTCTTTTAACATTCTTGCAATAATAATTTTCAGACACAAAGGAGAAAAGAGCTGAAAGTTACAGCTCACCTTATGAAGCTCACAGCAAACAGGGATGAGTTTAGTTAGAGAAATAACTACGTCTGAACTATCCTAATAATGAGAATGTACGAGAGAAATAGAAAGGCTGTCTAGAGTACAGGCGGGGGTTGGGTGGGGAGGAGGGAGATTTGGAACATTGGTGATGGAAATGTTGCACTGGTGATGGGTGGTGTTCTTTACATGACTGAAACCCAAACACAATCATGTATGTAATAAAGTTGATTAAATAAAAAAAATAAATTAAAAAAAGTTAAAAAAAAAGAAATCTGTCTTTTAGATATACCAAAAAAAAAAAACATTCAATAGTCTAAAAATTAATTCTACAAGGATACTAAAATATATTTATTTTTTTATTTTCATCCATGAATACATCTTAAAAATAATATTTCAATGAGGGTGTTCCAAAATAGAAAATAAATGTCCAATCTCTTGCAATATTTTTGGAACTTTATTACATATTCTTTATTAATTCCTCTCTCTTTCTTCTTCCTTTCTTCTCAAACGCTTATTAACTAATTAATAAAACACACTTAATTTTCCGAAACTTGGGAATAGAAATCAAAGAATTATAAGCTTTTATCTGATGTGAATAAAATTCAGAAGTAACTTTTAAGATTGTATTCTGAAAGTGTCTTGTGTTTACGATCCCATATAAAAATCAACCTCTTTCTACAATAACATCCTAGAAACTTCTATTTTAGCAGTGAGAAACTTGAGCACTCTAACTAAATTATGACTTAAATAACTTACCATCCCAAGATCTATAATTTTAAGTAATAAAACTAGTATTTAAACTCAGGTTTATCTGAGAACAATCTTAGTTTTTATTATAACTTTCAGGTTTTATTCCATGCTTAAAACTGACTGAGAATTGTTAGTATCTTAGAAATTATATTAGTAAGAAAGAACAGTTAGTTCATTTTAAATTGATTTAAAATAACTAAATGGTTTAAAATTAGCATTTCCCCCACTTTCTTCTCTTTTTATATAGAAAAATTAAAATCCTCAAAACTTTAGGTATAATTCTTAGCTAGAAACCATAGGACTATGTTGAGTACCTCACCTTGAACTCTCTTTTTAGAGCATGTTTGTGGGCTGGAGAAATAGCACAGCAGTAGGGTGTTGCCTTGAACACGGCCACCAAGGACCGATGGTAGTTCAATTCAAAGTATCCCATATGGTCCCCTGAGCCTGGAAGGAGAAATTTCTGAGATCAAAGGCAAGAGTAATCCCTGAGCGTCGCCGCATGTGAACACCCCCCATCCCCAAAACACGTTTGTACTGTTCTGAATCCTCATGTCCTCTCTCTTTTTTCTTTCTTTCTGATACATACAATGTATGTCACAACTGTGACTAAAAATAAATATTTAGGGAGTGACACCACAGTGGGTAGAGCGTTTGCCTTGCTTTAGGCAGAAGAGGGTTCAATCCCAAGCATCCCATTTTATATGGTCCCCAGAGCTTGCCAGGAATAATATGTGAGCACATAGAAAGGAGTAACACCTGAGCACTGCCACAGGGCATGGCCCAAAACCACACACACACACATACACACACACACACACACACACACACACACACACACACAATACAAAGGAAAGGAAATAAGTGAGAAAAAAATGCTATAATAAGCTATGCTGTTAGAGGTAAGTGACCATTTCAAAGTTTTTCTCTAGAAACAGAAAAAAAAATATTGCAGATAAAGGATATGTAATTTAAATCAGAAATTCCAGTTTGGGATTTTACTCTTAGACTTCCTAATCATATAAATTTCATTAATTATGGTAAAGCTTCATGCTTTAGTTTCATCATCTGCAACAAAGATGTAATGCTATTTTTTTTTCAGTTTTCCATGAAATTACATAAGAAGTAGCAAGCATAAAAAGACAAAGTCATCTTCTAAGAGACACATACAGAATTAACAATTTCTACTCTAAGTCATAGAAGGTCTTATCAAACATTCATGATACTTTACCCAGAAGAAGCTGGACATCTTCATAAAAGAAAACTTAATGAAAGTCTTCCAGAAGATAGGAAAGTTGGCAGAAATGCTTAGTTTAATGTACTTTTCATCCCATTTTGACATCCTCCCATATAGAAATTATATTAACAATTCTTAGTTTTTGAGAAACAAAAATGACTACAGCATGGATCTCTAATAAATATAAATATAAATAAAATGAGTTTTAAATGAAAAATATTTGGTGTTGAAATATTATATACCTAAACTCAACTATGAATAACCATAAATGACAGTACTTTAAAAAAACTTTAAATAAGCTTCCATAAATATAGCCTTGGGATATATATTCTGCTTAATGCACCTGATAAATTATAAAATCCTCCTTACCATCCTTGTTTCAGGTGAAATGTTGCATTTTGAAAACTTAAAATACTGTTTATAGCTTTAGTTCTTTCATGCAAGTAAATTCCTGTTAAAAATGCAACTATATTTGTACATGATTCAATGAGTGCTGAACACTTTCCCAGGAATAGTTTGTGAGAGAGGACTAGGAAGAAGACACAGGAAAATAAATCAAGGTACAGTGAAAGTCATGCTCATGAGACTTATAAGGAAAGAAAAAGGAACAAGGAAAAAAACAACAAAATGTTCCTATTTCTGTAGCTTGAATTTCTCCTTCTAGACTTAAAAAATATTTACCATTAAGTATCACAAAAATAGCATTTTTTCTTTGAACATCAACTATGATTGGCCATGATATAAGCATGCTAGGAATCTAGGGGACTTAGGTAAATGAGTGGTTTTAGAGGAATGGTATAGTAATATTTCCAATATCAACGTCAACAATACTGAAATAGTAAAATCCAAGCATCTAAAATTAAATCAGAAAATGTGCTTGTTAAGATGGTAGACTTGGGGGAAGAACTGAGGGAGTGTAACCTGGGGCCATTGGTGGAAGGAAATTAACACTGGTGCTGGGCTATTTTATGCATAAATCTCAACTTTGCAAGTCACAATGTATTTATTAAATAATATTTTTGCTTTAGCAAAGTATTTTTTAACAATTAATCATTTGGCATATTAAATTGTAATGGCAAATGTGTGCAAATATCTTTTTTGCTGCTGAGAAAAATAACTTGTAGACAGAAAGGAGTGAAATTACAACCGGTAGGGTACTTGCCTTGCATGTAGTCAACTGGAGCTCAATCCTTGGCACTCCATATGGCCCCAGAGTTCCTCAGGTGTGGCACCTGAGCACAGAGCCAGGAGAAAACTCTGAATATCACCTGGTGTGGCCTGAAAACCAACAAACAAAAAGAAACTTGAAAAGATAGCTTGAAGAGCAAGTCAGATGCAAAGACTGGATTAAAACAGACTTGATTTGAATCCAAACCTCATTTCTACCAACTACACATTCATATGGCTTTATTTAGGAATCTGTATTTTTCCATCTTGTCAAGAACATGAAGGTACCCTATGCTAGTCAAAAAAATAAGGTTATACATTAGCAGTCGCAATAACTGAACTTCAAATTTAATGTGTTAAAACTACAATTTCTTTCAATCTTACTGAGAGAGAGTTGGATTAGAAATTTAGGCCACTGGTGATTCTTGTGAGAGATACAGATTCATAAATGCTTTAAACATAGCAAGACACGGTAGTAGAAAAAAAGGAGAAAAATGGCATAATAGCTCATACATGCTTCCAGAGCAAGTAGAATATGGCGCCAATAGAAAGTTGAGTAAATAGAAATCCACCATGTGCCAAAAAAATGGAGAAATAAAAAGCAGTGATGAGGAGCCTGAGTGCTAATATAGTGGTTAGGCGTTTGCCTTGCACACAGCTGATCCAGGATGGACATGGGTTTGAGGCCCAGTATCTCAATGGTCCCCCAAGCCAGGAGCAATTTCTGAGCACAGAGGGTGTATCAAAAAAGAAGATAGAAGTAAAGAACAAAAAGAAAGAGAAAGGAAGGAAGTCTTGCATTAAATAATTAACGATGGGGCTGGATGGCGGTGGATTTCTCTCCGTGCCATCCCAGTTCATGTGGCTCTGCAACCTCCATGCAGTCGGCGAGTCCCAGGCCCAGGTGAAATCACTCACTCACAGTCAGGCGTCAGGAAGCAACAACTTTATTCAAGCCCTAGCCATCACGTGTGTGTGGCCTATTCATAACCTTTCAAGCACAGCAATATTTTGCTAGCCCTGCATCTTATTTCCTGTTAGCCATCTTCCCTTTGGGCTCCATGCTGGTCAAAGACCAGAACACAGAAACCCAGAAGCCAGAGCGCACAGCAGCGCAGACAGGGCAAAGAGCCAAAAGGGCCAAATTCCCTTGGTCCAAGCCTTATCTAACATTTCCAAGACCCCTCCCAGGAATGGGAGGGTCTCGCAGGTAAGGTTACACCTACTATCTGGTTCCCAAGACCCCTCCCAGAAATGGGTGGGTCTCAGGGTCTCAAATAGGTACACCCACATTTCCTCCTTTTTTAAATATTTTTATGCACCAACGTAATAGAGTGAAAATTAATATACCAGCCCTTTTTAAAAACATATTTTTGCAAAATATACTTTACACCTGTAACCTAAAATTCTATTAATGCTTTTTTATCAAGCACTATTTCGGAACTTTTATGTTCCTATACTTTTAAACTATATTGGGGGAACTTTATTGTTCCTATACCTTTTTTATACACAAGTACTGCAGCATACATGCATAATATACATTTTAAAAACAGGCTAAGTACATTAAAATACACAGTAAAACATTTTGCAATTGAAAATATTAACTATGAAAGACAACAAAACACATTTAAATCATAAAGAAAATGACTAAGACAAAGATGCAGGTGGTTAGAAATTAGATGTTAAACTGTATTACCTCCCTATTTTTATTTTTTAACCACTAACTAACTAAAACTTATCCCATTACCAACTATGAGTGAAATATATGACTATCCGCTTAGTCCCTACACCTAAAATCACAGTTTAGATGATTAATTTGTTTCACGCTGATTTCACCACGTGGCTTTTGTAAACTTTTAAAGTTTAGATGTTGGTTTGTTCCACGCTGATCTCACCACGTGGCTTCCTTTCATAGTTTCAGGCCCCGTAGACGGTTCTGTTGACCATGAGGTTGCAGGTTTCGCTGCCCGCTGCCGGTTCGCTGGAGGGTGGATTTCAGGTTTTTCGCTTTTTCGGGCCAAGCTGAGCCCAGCCCAGCCCAGCAAGCCAAGCCGCTTGGAGCTTTTCGCCGCTTCTTCCCTCTGGGCGCACTTTGGAAGCAGTTTATGGCCCACCTCTTTACAGGGCGCTTTTGGATGTTTAGAGTTCCAAGTGATTTAAACTAAAAGTTCAGTTCGAAATTTCCAAAGTTGAAATCCAAATTTAAGCCGCAGGTCATTTTCAGAAAATCAGTCCACTTTAAATACAGTCTTTTTTCTCCTCCGTTTCCAATTTAAGCTTTTAATCAGTTTTTGTACAGGCCGAGGTTTTTGTTTCTTGTAACAAAGTTTCAGTTCTGGGCCTGGGCCTAGGCTGGAGGTGATGCAAGCTTTCATTTTCCTACTTTCATTTGCCCTTTTGCCCCTAGAAGGGGTTGCGGCCATCTTTGAACATGGCTTCACGTGGCCATACACTTTGGGCTGACTGCATGTGAACAGAGCGAAAATTAAACAGAAGAGCAGAAATCTTACCATATTTGCTGTTTTCTTGGGTCCAGGATTTAGGTCCCTGTTCGGGCGCCAATTCTTGCATTAAATAATTAACGATGGGGCTGGATGGCGGTGGATTTCTCTCCGTGCCATCCCAGTCCACGTGGCTCTGCAACCTCCATGCAGTTGGCGAATCCCAGGCCCAGGTGAAATCACTTACAGTCAGGCGTCAGGAAGCAACAACTTTATTCAAGCCCTAGCCACCATGTGTGTGTGGCCTATTCATAACCTTTCAAGCACAGCAATATTTTGCTAGCCCTGCATCTTATTTCCTGTTAGCCATCTTCCCTTTGGGCTCCATGCTGGTCAAAGACCAGAACACAGAAACCCAGAAGCCAGAGCGCACAGCAGCGCAGACAGGGCAAAGAGCCAAAAGGGCCAAATTCCCTTGGTCCAAGCCTTATCTAACATTTCCAAGACCCCTCCCAGGAATGGGAGGGTCTCGCAGGTAAGGTTACATCTACTATCCAGTTCCCAAGACCCCTCCCAGAAATGGGTGGGTCTCAGGGTCTCAAATAGGTACACACCCACAGGAAGGAAGGAAGGAAGGAAGGAAGGAAGGAAGGAAGGAAGGAAGGAAGGAAGGAAGGAAGGAAGGAAGGAAGGAAGGAAGGAAAATGGAAGGAAGGAAGGAGGAAGGAAGGAAGTAAGGAAGGAAGGAAGAAAGAAAGGAAGAAAGAAAGGAAGAAAGGAAGGAGAGAAAGAAAGAAAGAAAGAAAGAAAGAAGAAGAAAGAGTAAGAAAGAAAGAGAGAAAGAAAGAAAGAAAGAAAGAGAGAAAGAAAGAAAGAAAAAGAAAGAAAGAAAGAAAGAAAGAAAGAAAGAAAGAAAGAAAGAAAGAAAGAAAGAAAGAAAGAAAGAAAGAAAGAAAGAAAGAAAGAAAGAAAGAAAGAAAGAAGAAAGAAAGAAAGAAAGAAAGAAAGAAAGAAAGAAAAGAAGAAAGAAAGAAAGAAAGAAAGAAGAAAGAAAGAAAGAAAGAAAGAAAGAAAGAAAGAAAGAAGAAGAAGAAAGAAAGAAAGAAAGAAGAGAAAGAAGAGAAAGAAGTGAAGAAAGAAAGGAGAATGAAAAGAGAAGGAAGGAAAGAAGAAAGAAAAAGAGCAGTGATGAGATGAACAGGATGAATACCTATCCTATATATATCTCAATAATAATAAAAAATGAAAAAAATAATTACAGAGGTGTAAATTTTAAAAGAGCAGGTTCATTTTCTCTTAAGCTATGCTGCAAATCTTATTAATTTGAGTAGTTTTTCCATGTTGACTTGGTGAAGTGGGGTCATCAGCAACCAGGACAGGGCCATTTTAAATATGGGGATAGACATTTTAGCAAAGTTGACAAAATAGATTTGTCATTCAAAGTGCCTCGGTTAGATGATGGAAAAACATTGTTCAAAATTGCTGCTATTGGGACCCTAGCTGGGGCACAAGTAGTAACCTAGGAATGACCGCCGTTAGATTCCCTCGCGTCCCATTTGATCCTCCCCACCAAGCCAGGACTTACCCCTGAGTGTCACCGGGTGTGGCCCAAAAACCAAAACCAACCAACCAAACAAACAAAGATTTAAAAAGAAATTGCTGCTGTTGCTGTTTTATTCCGTGGAAAGACCTTCCATTTGCATAGTGTTAACATAGCAATTCATTAGAATACCTACAAATGTATTTTGACATTTTGTGTAAAAGATACATATCTGAGTGCTTGAAGAATTTGCACAACTCTTAGATAAAATGAAATTATTAATTTTTATGTATATAAGATGCCCTAGTTATTGAAATAAAGCACATTCTAATTCAAAACCGTTAAACTGGCAAAAATATATGTTTTCTATTAAGAGTCTACAAATGCTACATTTCCTAGTATTTAACACTATTTCTCAAATATTATGCAGAAGATATTAATAATTAAATGTAGCAACTACAACCACAAAATGCATCTGTGTCTTTAAAACATATTTTTATGTTGCTCACTTTCATTCATTTACATGAAAGAAGAGACTCTTTCACCAATAGCTGTCAATAATTTTTCCACTTCAGTTCTCCCTACACCATTCATCTCTCTGGAGACATAAGGCCCTTTCTTTGGGCTGTTGATTATTATGTCCTATTCTAATTTTACATGGACAGAGTATATTCTACATAAACATCTTCATTTACTCATTTGATTTTTAATAGCTTAAATATCTTCTCCACAAAATATCTTCCTACCCCAAGAAAATTTCCTCTTATCTATTACTGCTTATTTGTTCCTTTATGGTGCTACCTTAATTTGTAATATTTTCTTTTTTGGTAGTGGTGGGGGAAATACTATTGTGTGATACCTCAGTACTCAGGGAGTCCTGACTAGTTCAGTAATCACTATCTTCAGTGGTTACTCTGTGAGGCGTTTAGGAGTCCATGTGATGGCAGGGGTAGAATTGAACCTGATAGGCACATACAAGGCAAATGCTTTAATACCTGTATCTTATCTATTTTCCCCTTAATTTGTGATTTTTTTTTCTGGATCACATTTGGTGATACTCAGGAGTTACTCCTGGCTCTGCACTCAGGAATCACTCCTTGCAGGGCCCAGACCACCATATGGAATGCTGGGACTCGAGCCCTGAATGACCACTTGTAAAGCAAGTGCCATACCAGCTGTACTCAAACACATTAAAGTGTGTTTTAATATTATTTTATCTCAAAGAAATAATAAAGCATACTCCTTTTACTCTTAAAAGATGATTTCATGCATTCCTTCTGTTTATTTAGATGAAAGTTAACACTTAATGAAGCAATGATATCAATCTTACAGGACTGCCTTAGTCTTCTTAATCAGTTCTATGAAACTTTTTGGGGGGAGGGCTACACCAGGTGGTGGTTCTCAGTGGATATTCCTGGAACTCAGAAATCACTTTTGGTGGACTCGCAGGATCACATGGGATGCAGAGGATCTAACATGAGTCAGCTGTGTGCAAAGCAAACACTCTGGCCCTCTTTGAAACAGTTTCTATTGCTTTATTTCATTTGCTAGTATTCCTTGGAGCCACTCACACCCAAGATATCATACATGCAAGGGATGTGCTCTACTTGAGCTATATCCCTGGCCCCAATTTTCTAAATTATTTCCAATCTAAGTGCAGGCAGAAACCAGTATTAATGTAAAAGGAACCCCTGTAGTTCTATATTAAAATTCATTTATATGTAGTATTCCCATTTGGAGTAGGAAATATTCATTAGTGTAGAACAATAAATCTTGTTATATAAAAACAAATTGTCAAAATGTCTTAAATTTCCCTTTCCTCTTAAGTGGTAGATTCCTACATAGGCAATATTGTTTACTTATTTTATTTATCTGTTAAGAAGATATTAAAGATTAATCATGGGGACTAAACTATGTGTTTTTCTAAAACAACAGTCTTAACAAATAAAATCCAGAAATATTTTTCTGACTCTCCTACAAACCTGCTGTTCTTTTAGTTTTTGCCAAATATTCCTCTGGAACTTGTCACATCTACTCTTTATAGTTGAAATGACCTCCAGTTGACCGGTTTTCTACTATTGGTCTGAATTTGTGGAATGTAGTTTGGAATTATGCCTATATGGGAAGCATTTTATCTCCTAAAGGCTATCAATGTTCGTGCTTTATTATTCATTGCCCTACAGTCAATTACCACTTCCTTTTACTACCATTATATCCAATTCTTAATAGCCATAGATAACAATTGGCTGCCAGAGAGTAGTAATTTGTATGAACTAATGCTGTTCTGGTGCCTGCAGTTCTCCACTCTGTGCTATTAAGGAGGGACCCCTTAATTTTCAGACACAGACACTTGAACAAAGACTTCGTATTCCTAATTAAACCAAAAACTATAGGCATATCAGAAACTATTTTCAATTAGATTAAATGCCACTGATCCCTTTTCTTGCAAGAACTGCTTCAATAAAACATGATTATCTATTTTTGAATAATTGAAAAATACCTTGTACAAGGAATTAAGTATGTAAATGGATACTCAGACTCACTTCCCAAATTAATTGCCTGTGGAGTAATATGTGCAGTAGTCTTCAGTCTCTGTGATTAGATTCTGTCTCACCATTTACTTTAAAGATCACACACCAAAAAAGAGTAGAAATGAGTATGTAGCCATTATCCTTTTAGTGACATGTAAAGCTCAAACGCTCATGTTTAATTTTGCAAATAGTGTTGGTTTTGATGACATAGTTATGGCATTCTGCAAGCAATGAAGCATTATACTGACTCTTTCATAGACATTACAGGAAAACCCTACTTTGCGCTGTGTTCACTATGTCTACATCACTAATTAAATCCATGAGTGCATTCTCTGACACTTGAATTATGTTTTTCTGGCTCTATACTCCCCTTCCCAACATTTGCTTCTTAGTATTCTCAAGGACAAACAACCATGCCCTTAGTCAAAACAGTATGAGCCATAACATGTATCAGAATAAACTTTTTAGAGCATTTTACATCGATAAATAAATGAAAGTGCATGGAGTGTTGTTGTTTCTAACTAGTATCATGCTGCTTATTAAGTGCAAGTACTAAACAATGATGCAAGCAATTCTGATGAGTTGAGAAACCCAAAGATCAGGAGCCCCTGTTTAGAGCACTATCAAAGCACAAGTTTATGCAATGTCTGGTACAAAGTTCGACTTGAGTTATTCTCTTTCTTTCTTCTTTCTTTCTTTCTTTCTTTCTTTCTTTCTTTCTTTCTTTCTTTCTTTCTTTCTTTCTTTCTTTCTTTCTTTCTTTCTTTCTTTCTTTCTTTCTTTCTTTCTTTCTTTCTTTCTTTCTTTCTTTCTTTCTCTTTCTTTCTTTCTTTCTTTCTTTCTTTCTTTCTCTTTCTTTCTTTCTTTTACTTTCTTTCTTTCTTTCTTTTTCTTTCTTTCTTTCTTTTTCTTTCTTTCTTTCTTTTTTTTTTAATTTTTTTTATTTTAATTATGACAACAAAGATGCAAAGAAAGAGGACAGGGTAAAGTTACAGTGGAAGCCCAATCACCCATAAACAGGATTCTCAGTAGTCCCATCGATGATATCCCAGCCTTATACTTTCAGCCAAAGAACATTAAGAAAAACAAAACTGAACCCATGTACCATACAATTACTTTGTCCCTCAAATCCCCCGTTGTAGTACATATTATTTCTTAGCAGCACACCATATAATCTAAAGATATTAGACTTATGTAACTCTTTAAACATTGAGGGCAAAGTACATTTATCTAGATCCATGCACATGCTTACTAGTTTAAATTAACCTCAAAAGTTTTAGTGGGTTGTTTTTCTTAAGGATTGGAGTCAAGGGACCATAGTAAAAAACGATATTAAAGTGGCATTTGTTTGCATAGGCCCACCAAAACATAAGGGACATGGAAAGACAAATTATGGTCTAAATAGATGGAGACCCTACCCCTGAAGTTCCCTGGCACAGGACTGACTCTAGGCTCCAGGCAAACTAGTTTGTCCAATTCAAGTCATCGTCTGTAGTGGCAATACACCTCCATTCCTCACATAGTCTCTGTTGTTGGTATCATGCTTCTGTATTAAAGATCCTGGAGTCTACATGTCTCATATAGCAGTCAGGATGGTGCAGAGCATTCTCTCATTTCATCTCACACTTAAGGGGCAATAGAGAGAACCATGTCCTGTAGAGCAGGTCATTGTTGTTGTCACGTCTTATCGCAGGTCATTGTTGTTGTCACGTCTACTCAGTGTAAACGGAGGTGTCTTTTTAGGAGGTCGATGTCAGACCCTTGGTAGTGTCTTTCCTGGTAGAGGACTGCTTCCAACTGTTGCTATAAAAGACCTTGGATGTTTCGTAGATAGCGTGCCTGGTTCCAGTGTGAATGGAGAATGCCCATTCATCTGAGGCCTGTGCCAGGTCATTATATCAATGTTCAGGGTGTAAGGTACATTGTAATGAGATTTATTAGATAATAACTGATCTGTATGTATAGTGTTTTCCCATTTTAATGTGTCTATGCAAACAAGGATCAATGCCATGAAGCGTTATTGGTGCATTTGGAGGCAATAGGAACAAGACCAGCAATTTCCATGACATAGTTCAATCATAGGCATCAAACTGAGGGACAGTTCCACCAACAATCCTTACTATACAGCTTACAAAGAAAAGACAAGATGAAAAGTGGATAGAAAAATGATGGTAGAAGAATATATAGAGAGGTACAGCAGTTAAAGAAAATAATCATAAAATATTCAAAATATATATGTGTTCAATATGTGTTCGATTTATGTCCTTCTAAATAGTTCTGAGATTTGTAAGATCTACTGTATGTCTTTGGACAGAGATTAAAACTGTTTGTTACTGAAGGTAAGAAGGGTAAATCAGGGGTACTGGTGGTTGGGAGGAGCATAAGTTCACGCGGGGTTTCAAAATGTAGACTGGTATGAAATTGCCAGTGACAGCCTGAGTATAGCTGAGCAATTATCTGCCACCACCCAGATCAAATGCCACCCCCTAAGCCAACCCTGGAGCAGGTCCGGCCCAGGTCCGGGCCCCCCCTACCCTAGGCCAGGCCAAAAGGCCGCTGGCACATGCGGAGGTCTGCCAGCTGCCCGCCCGTGCTGCTAAAAATCCTGCTCCAGGAAGGGAGAGAGAGACCCTCCCAAGCCTGAAGGACAGGGATTTAAGCCCAACCTAGGCCGGTCCCCAGACCCGGCCTGGGAGTGGGGAAAAACCCAGGGTGCCCCATCAGCTCCTCCCAGAAACCCACCTGGAGATCCGGAGGAAAGGGGGAGAGGGGGGCCGGGTGACCCAGGTCCGGGACCCCCTACCCTAGGCCAGGCCAAAAGGCCGCTGGCACATGCGGAGGTCTGCCAGCTGCCCGCCCGTGCTGCTAAAAATCCTGCTCCAGGAAGGGAGAGAGAGACCCTCCCAAGCCTGAAGGACAGGGATTTAAGCCCAACCTAGGCCGGTCCCCAGACCCGGCCTGGGAGTGGGGAAAAACCCAGGGTGCCCCATCAGCTCCTCCCAGAAACCCACCTGGAGATCCGGAGGAAAGAGGGAGAGGGGGGCCGGGTGACCCAGGTCCGGGACCCCCTACCCTAGGCCAGGCCAAAAGGCCGCTGGCACATGCGGAGGTCTGCCAGCTGCCCGCCCGTGCTGCTAAAAATCCTGCTCCAGGAAGGGAGAGAGAGACCCTCCCAAGCCTGAAGGACAGGGATTTAAGCCCAACCTAGGCCGGTCCCCAGACCCGGCCTGGGAGTGGGGAAAAACCCAGGGTGCCCCATCAGCTCCTCCCAGAAACCCACCTGGAGATCCGGAGGAAAGGGGGAGAGGGGGGCCGGGTGACCCAGGTCCGGGACCCCCTACCCTAGGCCAGGCCAAAAGGCCGCTGGCACATGCGGAGGTCCTCTTTCTTTCTTTCTTTCTTTCTTTCTTTCTTTCTTTCTTTCTTTCTTTCTTTCTTTCTTTCTTTCTTTCTTTCTTTCTTTCTTTCTTTCTTTCTTTCTTTCTTCCTTCCTTCCTTCCTTCCTTCCTTCCTTCCTTCCTTCCTTCCTTCCTTCCTTCCTTCCTTCCTTCCTTCCTTCCTTCTTCCTTCCTTTCTTTCTTTCTTTCTTTCTTTCTCTTTCTTTCCCTCTCTCTCTCTCTTTCTTTCCTTCCTTCCTTCCTTCCTTCATTCCTTCCTTCCTTCCTTCCTTCCTTCCTCCCTCCCTCCCTCCCTCCCTCTCTCTCTCTTTCTTTCTTTCTTTCTTTCTTTCTTTCTTTCTTTCTTTCTTTCTTTCTTTCTTTCTTTCTTTCTTTCTTCTTTCTTTCTTTCTTTCTTTCTTCCTTCCTTCCTTCCTTCCTCCTTTCTTTCTTTCTTTCTTTCTTTCTTTCTTTCTTTCTTTCTTTCTTTCTTTCTTTCTTTCTTTCTTTCTTTCTTTCTTTCTTTCTTTCTTTCTTTCTTTCTTTTTCTTTCTTTCCCTCTCTCTCTCTCTTTCCTTCCTTCCTTCCTTCCTTCCTTCCTTCCTTCCTTCCTTCCTCCCTCCCTCCCTCCCTCTCTCTCTCTCTCTTTCTTTCTTTCTTTCTTTCTTTCTTTCTTTCTTTCTTTCTTTCTTTCTTTCTTTCTTTCTTTCTTTTTCTTTCTTTCCCTCTCTCTCTCTCTTTCCTTCCTTCCTTCCTTCCTTCCTTCCTTCCTTCCTTCCTTCCTCCCTCCCTCCCTCCCTCCCTCTCTCTCTCTCTCTTTCTTTCTTTCTTTCTTTCTTTCTTTCTTTCTTTCTTTCTTTCTTTCTTTCTTTCTTTCTTTCTTTCTTTCTTTCTTTCTTTCTTTCTTTCTTTCTTCCTTCCTTCCTCCTCTTTCTTTCTTTCTTTCTTTCTTTCTTTCTTTCTTTCTTTCTTTCTTTCTTTCTTTCTTTCTTTCTTTCTTTCTTTCTTTCTTTCTTTCTTTCTTTCTTTCTATATATGTATGTTTGTACATATATGTGCTTTTATATATATAAGCATATATGCACTTTTAGAAGGCGAGAGGAAGAAAATCTACTCATCATCTACTTTAACTTAAACTGGGTACTAGATAATCCTATATAAAATGATAATTCTAACAACACATATTTAATTCTAACAACAAATTTTGGATTAAAAATTCTAATCTCCACTTATATCAGTAAGTGAACTGAAGATTCTTGATATGCCCCCCCCCAAAAAAACCCACGTATTTCTTAGGTTAATATTCAAAAATAGGTCTATTTCTCTTGAGTTTATTTTTCTGTGTGTTTTGTTTTGTTTTGAGGCCACACCCAACAGTGCTCAGGACTTAATGCTCAGGAATCCCTGGTTCACTTCAGGGATCACTTATAGTTGGCTCAGGAGACCATGTGGGGGTACTGATGATCAAATCTTTGTCATCTCCATGCAAAACAAGCATCCTACTCTCTGTATAATCGTTCTGTCGTCATCCTTTCTAAGTTACCATGGTACAGTAGTTCACTACATTACGAGCATTTTTTGCTATTTTTTTAGTCACCAAATTTACTTATAATTTAAAATTAAAACTTGATATGCTCCAGCTATGCCACTCCTAGGGATATACCCTAGTAACACAAATAAACAATACAAAAATGCCTTCTGCACATCTATATTTATTGTAGTTCTATTTATAATAGCCAGACTCTGGAAACAACTCAGATGCCTGATAACAGATGAGAGGCTAAAAAAGCTGTGGTACATATACACAATGGAATACCATACAGCTGTCAGGAAAAAATGAAGTCATGAAATTTTCTTATACATGGATGGACATGGAAACTATTATGCTGAGTGAAATAAGTCAGAGGGAGAGAGATAGACACAGAATAGTCTCTCACTCATCTATGGGATTTAAGAAAAATAAGAGTCATTATTTTAATGACACCCAGAGATAATAGAGATGAGGGCTGAAAGAACAGGCCACAATATGAAACTTACCACAAAGAGTGGTGAATGCAGGTAGATAAATAACTACACTGACAACTATTATGACAATGGTACTGAGTGAGAGAAGTAGAATGTCTGTCTTAAATACAGGCAGAAAGTAGGGGATGAAGAAGATGTGGGAAATTGCTGGTGGGAAGGTTGCACTGGTGAAGAGGCTGTTCTTTTATTTTTAACTGAAATCCAACTACAAACATGTTTGTAATCATGGTTCTTGAATGAAGATTTTATTATTAAAAATTAAAACTTCATGTAATGATTACGGGATACCACTTTGTGAAAATATGGATAGCATAAAATCTATAATAAAATTTTATACTTTGGGACACTAAAAACTTTCTTATATAACTGTACCTAAAGTGCTATAAATGTGCTCAAGGACATGTAGGAGCAAATCAACACGTGAAAGTCAAACACAGCTTGACTGGAACAGAAGAACTATGACAATGCATACATAGTCCATGGAATAAAAATAGAACTCCCGGCAAAGAAACTGGGGTCAGATCTGATCCAAAGTTGAATTAGAAACAGGAAAATTAAATAAGAAACTGATGATAGTGTAGGTATACAGATTATGCTAGTCAGTAGAGGACTATTTCAGGGCATACAAGAAATACTAGCTTCACAATGAACTAACTCTAAATTTCCCAAATTGACTATAGATATATGCCTATTATCATAATATGTTCTTTGTGGATTTTCTTCATTAATCCTCACAATAACCATAAGGAAGTAAGACTTTTCACTGCAGCTTATTATGGCTTATTAAATAATAAGAATCATCCTCACAGACCAAATTGCTTAAATTTGAACATCGAGATTTACTGATATTGATAGCCGCTAGTTGGGGAAATTCAAACATTTCTTCATTTGTAAAGTAGGGGTAAAAATATTATGCATATTTTGTTTTAAGAGTATAAATAGCCTCAAACAATGTCTGGATAAGGCAAGTGTTTGATAAAAGAGCACACTAAGTAAATTACTTAATGGTATCATGGTAATATGTAGTTTAACTGAAACTCAAGGTCTAGTAGTCTGAGCCCAAAGTCTTTGAAATATGTTTTAGAGAAATGGTCTTCAACCACTGGCCTGTGGGCTAACTGGTCCATAGGTAAAGAAAGGTTAAAAGTCCCTGGTCTACTGTAGTCCAGTATGCTTGGCAGGTGTTGATCTGCAGGTATAAAAAAGGTTGAAGAATGCTACTGTAGAAGGAATGGTTTCTGGATAGGTACAGCCAGATAAAAGTATATGATGCTGAAAAAAAATGGTCCTAGTAATTTTTATTGTGGAAGGGTTAAGGAAAATTAAAATTAATGGAATACTTGGGCCCAAGAAATAGTGCTGTTTGCCTTGTATATGACTAGCTCAGGATTGTATTTAGCATATAACTCGCTGAATACAGAGACAGGAGTGAGCTCTGAGTACCAAGTATGGCTCCTAAAACAAAAATAAATCAGAAAAAAAAGCCCAACAAAACCCTAAAGCCCTTATTTCCCACTTGTTCATTATTGATTACTACTTTGACAGAAATCATCATATTGGGGCTGTAGCAGTAGGGCAGTCATAGGGCGCTTGCCTGACCTAGGATGGACCTCGGTTTGATCCCTGGCATCCCTTATGGTCCTCCAAGTCAGAGTAACCAATAAAAGTCACTGGATGTGGCCCCTGCCAAAAAAAAATGAAAAAAATTTATATAATAAAAAGTTATTCCAGAATATCTTTTACATGAAAACCCTTTCCAATGGAAACCTTTTCAAATGAAAACCCTATATTTGCTATTTTTCTCCTACACATACAAACATGTGATCAAATTTAATTTATAAATTTTCACAGCAATTGATTAATAATAGCAGCAATAAATTAAGCAACTATAACAACATACTATAACAAAAATTAGGTAGCTATTTCTCAAAAAATTTAATATTTACAGATTGACTTTACAGTTAATATTTACAGCTATATTTACATAACTGACAGAAACTATAGAAAAGGGGACACTTCTGAAAGGAAGCAACAAAATTAATATTATTCTTAATCCAATAATATTTCATTTTAATTGTTTTTTTCCTGCTCCCTGGGCCCAGTAACGCTTAGGGTCTACTCCTGGCTATGCAATCAAAAATCAATCCTGACTTAGGGACCATATGGGACACCAGGTAATCGGACCATGCAGGTTAGCATGTGCAAAGCAAATGCCTCACCACTAGCGCCACTACTCTGGCCCCTTTTAATTGATTCTTAATTCAGCATTTAATTTTGTTTTTTTGAGTAATTAAAAATGGTGGATTCTGGGCCAAGATTGTAGGTTAGAATATAAAAAAAATCTATTAAATTTATCAACACAAATAATCCCTTCTCTGTTGGTTACCGTGACTGACTCAGTGGTTACTTTTGCAAAACTCCCTGCCATTTTTTCAGTGCTAAGTGCTGTTTGCTATAAGCCCATATACCAACAGGAAAAAGGCAACCTTCAAGTAATAAGTAACTTCTCAGCCTAGGGGAGGAAGACACTGCCTGATACCATGGAGCCAAGTCTCCCCTTAACTTACATTCCTGAGTTAATAGCTAAACCTCATCGCCCTATGTAACAGAACTTGCCCCACCATAAAACCTGCTGAGAGTTCCGGGAAAGTGGTCTGCAAACCCTACTTTAGGGTCATAGGGCAATTCCTTGAAAACTGCTGACTTAGGAATGATTGTAAAATTGTCACTGCTTCTCCCTCCCTCTGGAAAATGATTTACTGCCTTTGTTTCATGGCTTTCGCGCCAAAATGTATGATTGACACCATCTTTTACCTGCCCCCTTCTCCTTCTCTATATAAGAGATGCAGGACCCCAATAAAGTCACCTTTGAACGGTCTGATCGCCAAAGGTCATTATTATTAACCTCTCTTAGATTTTTTACAGGTGTGGTTGTTCTTCTAGCCCTGCTAAATAAAGGTGCGGTTGTCTGTGAGCCTCTCGACTGATTCCTACTGGCCGGGCCCCTCCGGGGGGCTTGCAGGACCCCGCATTTTGGCGCCCAACGTGGGGCCCGAAGACCACCACCACACTCGAACGACTACAGAGCGGCGTGTCCAGAACTGTTTCGTAAAACGCAGGAATACCTCATCAGGGTAAGCGTAGAAACGAGTCAGCCTTAACAAATATAAACTGCAGTTTTTCAAGTCGTTCCCCCCGCTGCCCCTGATTGGCTTTTGGGGCTTCACCCATAGGATTCGCTACCATGGGTGCCGCATTGAGTATTCACCCATTGGATTCGCTACAATGGGTGCTATGTTGAGTACTGAGCTTAAATTCATTTAAGATATACAGTCTGAATTGAAACACAGACATAGAGGTTACCAAAAAAGATATTTGTAATTTCTTAATGTTTTGTTCATGATGTTTGCCAGAAATCTAGTGTTCCGGGCTCCCTATCGCTTTAAATCTCTGTTTCCTCCCTCCTTTAACCCTTCATCTTCACTTCTGCTGCTGCAACCTCTGTGCTAATCCAAAAAAATAAAAGCCCGCCGCTTTTTTTTCCTACGCTGTAAAACTCTTGCCGGCGGACGGGCGAAAATTCTAATCTCTAAGCTCTTAAAGGCGCAACACACATTTTCCAGATCCCAGCTTGTCAGCAGCTCTGTACCTAAAAGTCGCTCTCCAAAGTCTGTGTTACAGCTCCTCCACACGCGGCAACTAACTTCTGCTAACCCCCGCCGCCACTCCCTTCTCATACGCCTGCACCCCCCACAGCCCCCCGCGGGGCAGAGTGCAGTGCGAGCGAAAAGCACACGTAGCTGCAGGCTATGGACGCTGCAGCCGGTTCTACCTCCGCCGCTGCTCCAGATTCCAGCTCTGATTCAGAAAGAGAGAATGCTCTACCCAGCGGCGCTGAATCAACCAGGGGTAAGGTGCTGCAGGAATTGCTCCTGCGTAACAAACCCATAAATAGAAAAGATTTCAGCGAGCAGAACGGTTCCCCCCCCCCCCATCCCTTAGGATAAAAATGCAGCCCTACCTTCCCTTAGGTTTTTATGGCTGTCTCTCTGTTGTTACAAGCGTTCCTTTCTCCAAAGTCAAAATGCCTGAGTTAAAATGTTTTTCTAAAGATAAAGGCCACAGTTGGTAAAATTAAAAAGTCTTACATGTATTAAAAAATGTCATAATAAGTCCTTTAACCTATGCAAAGGTGGCATATATGTGGCACACTTTGTATCTGTTTTTAAAACTGTAAATTTCTGTGTAGCTAAGGTGCAAACATAAAAAAATAAAAAAGCAAAACTCCTTTGTTAAAATTACTGCACATGTTTAGAAAGTTAATTTTTTTAACAACTAAAATAATACATGTCAGCAAAATAAGTTGGTCAGCTTTCCTTAACAATAATGTCTAAACATTCCAAAACTCTGAGCTAGGCCTAAGCTCTTTTAAATGCATAATAATATAGAAAAATAGCATTGCCATTTAAAACACTTGAACCATATAATCTGAACCTTATAGGCAGTTAAGCAGTTCAAACAGTGGCATAAAAGCCATTCTAAAAACAAAAATAATATAATAACTAATTAAATAAATTTGTTCATAAATTAATGTTCATAAATTTAAACCTTAAGTAGCTTTATCCTTTTTCTTAATTTCAAGCCTAATTTCAAACTCAAAGGTAAGTAAAAATAATTTTGCATTTTCCAAGTTTAATCTTCAATTGTCTCTGTTCATGTTGTGGTTAGCCCTTTTTAAAATAATATTGTTAATTAGTATTATAAAAATAATTAAATCTTATAAGCAAATTAACAAATGTTAAAAATAATTTTGGTCTTCAGCTCTAGGTGTGGAAATGCATCAAATGCCTTTAACTATATTTTATACTGTCTAAACATCTTGTTAATTTGGTACCTAATATTTTTTACAAATTATTCACTTAAAGTCTTCATAGTAAAAACAGTTGTTTGTTTTTTAAAGTCAGTTTTTTATACCTTTAATAATCATAATTCATGCTCTTGCGTTCAATCACAAAAATTTTAACACTGTATTACAGCTGTCTTGCTATTCTAATGTAAAACCAGTTTATCACAAACCTGTTCATTTACAGCAAATAATATCATGCTTCAAAGTAAAAACTCCTTCTTCCGTGCTCACTAACCTTTTTACTTAACAAAAAAAATTTTTTTAACTGCTAATATTTTACTTCATGTTTTCAACTTCCTGTTACAATTGTTTTAAAAATGTTTTTTGTTAAAGCTAAGCATTAAAATTTATTTTCAGCAAAGCTCCACCCCAGCTACATTAAAATAATTTTTTTTCTCTCACAAACATGCCGGCTAAATACTTTAAAAGCCCTTGTCAATTTTTCTAATGCAAGTTTTCATTCAATCCTTTTGTTTGTTCATGTGTGCGTGTTATAAGTAACAGTGGCCACAATGTTGTGTGTCATGTTGTTTTTGTTCTGTCTGTTTATTTGTTATTTTTGCATTTCATAATAAATACAATTTTTAAAGCCTTATCCATTTTTAAAATTTCAATTAAATTTTTTTTTTAAACCTGGCTTGTCTGGTCATCTAACAAACTATGAAATCCTGCTAAAAATCCTGTGCTAAGCTAGCTTTGTCCTATCAGCATGGCAGAAAAAGTAGGGAATGGTAAACCCCAAATTTCTCAAATGGCCATCAGGAATACTTTTTTCCTGGAGAATTTCTGAACTTTACAATCACCCAACTTTCTGCTGTGTGTAAGTTAAGGCCAAAAGTGTAAGGCCAAATGTGGCTAGAAAAAGAAGCATCTAGCTTTAAAATAATAACTAAAAAGTTTAAGAAAAATCATTTAGGTTCAGTTTAAAAGTTTTTAAAACATTGGCGATTGTTACTTATAAACAAAAAAATTTTTTTTTAGTGCTGAAGTCTAACAGTAGTCAGGAGGCATTCCCGTGGCATTCAAAAATAACCATTTTGCTGCCTGCCAAGCAGTTTCCTTAGCCTCTTGCAGTCCTCTCTTCATCCACTTCAATACAACCTGTCACCCCTCCTGCTAGCCCACCATTCCTGCTGAACCTGTTGCTAACTCTGCCTAAGAACAATGCTAAAACTGACTCTGCCTGGCTGCTCTAAATGCCCACCACTGCCACTACAAACCTCCGTCGCACTTTGTCTGCTCCACCTGACTCTCCCTTGCAAAACAATAACAACACCTCTGGTTCCTTCCCTTCCCCTTTTATGGTACCGAAAACATAGCCAACTCCCCTGGCAATGTCAGCTCAACCTCTCCCATGCCCTGAGCTCTTCAAATCTCTGCCTGCTTCCCCACCCTTCCAGCCCACGCTGTCCTCCGGACCTCCCTCCTCTTCGCAGCTCATCGTCGTCATGGTCAAAGCCTCCTCCAGTACCTGCTACTCACCCATCCCACCGTTCAAACTGCCTCACTTCACCAACGATACCAACCTTCTGCTATGTGGTATGGAGCCTCAACAACCATGGCATAACTTTAAAACTAGTGGTAAAACTTGAACTTTGCCTTTTGGTGCCCAATATAATTTCCCCTATTGCAAATTGTAATCAAATTCTTGTCCTAAATTTCTCCTTTCAGTTCATAATTGCCCCCAATTTAACGTTTTTTGCCTGTTTCACTGGTTTATCTCCCTACATTGTTTCATATTTGTTTCTTCAGTCTAAAAACTACTGTGTTTTCATTGTTTTAATGCCTAACTTGCCTGTCAAACCAGTCACTGCTCTCACCCTAGCCTTATTCATAGGCCTGGGTACTACCGGTGTAAACACAGTAATTTATTCATTGGTTCATACTCTAAAATCTGTTACTGCCTTAAGTATAACTGTTGTTACAAATGTTTCAAACTTACAATAAGTCTACACTACTTAAAGCACACTGTTGTATCCCTAGCAAAAATAGTGCAGCTAAACCACTGTGGTTTAATTTGGTTTCTTTTTTTTTAAGGAAGGGGGAATCTGTGTAGCCCTCAAGGAACAATGTTGTGTATTCAAAGACAAAACTGGGTTAGTAAGAAATAGTGTTCAGCGTATTGGTAATGGAATACAGGAATTTCAGTAATGTTTTAACCAAGAACCATACTGGTACCAGACCTGGTTTTCCTCCTCCCCTTGGCTCACTACATTTTTGCCCTCTATTTTGGGTCCTTTTCTCAGCCTTATGCTGCTCCTTTTCTTTGGCCCATGGGCTTTTCGCAAACTCACTGCCTTTGTTAAAAATCAGGCAAGCGAGGTTGCAAAAAACTCTGTTCAGGTTCACTTCCAACAGCTCTATACGTGACTCCTGTACAAACTTGGCTATCAACACTAAGCCGCCCTTCCAGCCTTTAAGTTTCCAGGAGATTGAGCGCATTGCTAACAAACGGAAATCGCTCCGGTCCTTGTGCTCTCGGCTGTGGAGACGCCTATGACGGGATTAGCAGGGTCCCAGCTAGGATATAGCTTCAAACGGCTATGGCAAACTATTCGAACCTAGCGCTACTCCCACTCTGCCTATAGCCACTTTTAATTCGCGGCTTATTGCTATGTCCAATCTGGTCAAACCCTGTGGCCTAAGACAGGCTCTTCCACCCACTCACGACTTCCCTTCTTCTATTAGAGAAGAAAGGGGGAGATGTTGGCTACCTTGACTGACTCAGTGGTTACTTTTGCAAAACTCCCTGCCATTTTTTCAGTGCTAAGTGCTGTTTGCTATAAGCCCATATACCAACAGGAAAAAGGCAACCTTCAAGTAATAAGTAACTTCTCAGCCTAGGGGAGGAAGACACTGCCTGATACCATGGAGCCAAGTCTCCCCTTAACTTACATTCCTGAGTTAATAGCTAAACCTCATCGCCCTATGTAACAGAACTTGCCCCACCATAAAACCTGCTGAGAGTTCCGGGAAAGTGGTCTGCAAACCCTACTTTAGGGTCATAGGGCAATTCCTTGAAAACTGCTGACTTAGGAATGATTGTAAAATTGTCACTGCTTCTCCCTCCCTTCTGGAAAATGATTTACTGCCTTTGTTTCATGGCTTTCGCGCCAAAATGTATGATTGACACCATCTTTTACCTGCCCCCTTCTCCTTCTCTATATAAGAGATGCAGGACCCCAATAAAGTCACCTTTGAACGGTCTGATCGCCAAAGGTCATTATTATTAACCTCTCTTAGATTTTTTACAGGTGTGGTTGTTCTTCTAGCCCTGCTAAATAAAGGTGCGGTTGTCCGTGAGCCTCTCGACTGATTCCTGCTGGCCGGGCCCCTCCGGGGGGCTTGCAGGACCCCGCACTTCTCTATGATAAAAAACAAAATAAAACCAAAAAACATGGAATTAGATAAATAGTACAGAGGCTACAAGAATCTTAAACCCTGTTTGGCAGTTCCCCATAAAAAGAAAAGCACATATGCCTCATATTTACATTGAAAATGCAAGCTACAAGAACTCAAACATGTTTTCTTGATGCACTTAACTAAAAAAAATTTTAATTTTTTTATTTTTAATTATGAGAACAATGATGCAAAGAGGAGAAGGTAAAGTTACAGTGGAAGGACAATCGCCCATAAACAGAGTTCTCAAAAGAAATCCCCTTGCTGACGCCTAAACATTGAACTTACAGTCAAAGAACATTAAGAAAAATAAGGCAGAACCCATGTACAATTACTTTGTCCACAAGTCCCCCTATTGTAGTACATTAAAACATTTCTTAGCAGTACACAAAGCAATCTAAAGCCATGAGATTTATGTGACTCCTTAAACATTGAAGGCATAGTATTTTTTTTATATTTTCATGCACATGCGTATTAGTTTAAGTTAACATCAAAGATTAAGGTTTTTTTAAGGATTAGAGTCAAAAGAACACAGTAAAAACGGTGTTAAAGTGGCAAATATTGTTTGCATAGGCCCACCAAAATATGGGGGACATGGAAAGAAAAAGTCTTGGTCTAAATACAGGAGACCCTACCCCTGAAGTTTCCTGGCATAAGACCAATTCTAGGCTCCAGGCAAACTAGTTTATTCATTCCAAGTCATTGTCTGTAGTGCCAATACAGTTTTATTTTTCACACAGTCTCTATTGTTGGCATCAGGTTTGTGTATTAAAGATCCTGGAATCTGCACATCATACATTGAAGTCAGGCTGGTGTGGCGTATCCTCTAGTTTCACCTCACAATTAAGGGGCAATACAGAAAGACCTGTCCCGTAAGCAGGTCTTTGTTGTTGTTAAGTCTTCTCTGTGTTAAGGGAAGTCTCTTTTGAGTAGGCTGATGTCAGAGCAGCGGTAGGGTCTCCCCTGGTAGAGGATTGCCTCTAGGTGATGTTATAGACAACCTTGGATGTTTTGTAGATGTCTTCCCTAGATCAGGGGTGGATGGAGAATGCACATTCTTCTGAGGCTGTGCCAGGTCTTTATGTCAATGTTCAGGGTGTAAGGTTCCATTTCACTACAAGATTTGTGTGTTCCCATATTTATTAGATAAGAACTTATTTGTATGTATAGTATTTTCCCATTTTAATGTGCTTATGCAAACAAGAAATAAAGCCACGTGGCATATCAGAGTATATGGGGGCGTAAGAACACGTCCAACAATACCCATAACTTGGTTCAAACATAAGCATTAAATTGAAGGACTCTTTCACCAACTTCCCTATTAAACAGTGCACAAAGAGAAGAAAAGATAAAAAAGGTGGGGGGGGGGGATCATCACTGTATAAGAAAATATTCAGCAAGAGTTATAGCCATCAAAGAAAACACACATAAAATGCTGAAAAGACATGCATGTCCTTTTTATACCTTTTGAAATAGTTGGGGGGGGGTGTTAAATCGAGGGCACCACTTGGTCTGTGACTCAGAACTCTACAGTACTTAAGTTAAAAAGGGTAGATGTGGAGTAATGATGATAGGGGGTGAGAGAGTTAAAGAGAAAAATGATTTTTGTAGGTGTGTGTGAAAGGGCAGAGCACAAAATGGACATTCTGCATACATAAAAACATAATTTAATGATAGTAAATACTATTAATGGATCGTCCCCGCATGGTTTTGAAAATATAGATTGGTAAGAGATTATCAGTGACTGCTTCAAGAACCTGAGAGGCAGGAAGTTCAGGGCCCCCACCCAGCCCCTCCCTAAGGAGCTGATAGAGATAGTCTTTGCCACAAGAAGAAATATGCTTCACAATTTTTACCTTTTTTTAATTGATGGGAACTAAATAATTACAATGCACAGATGGATCTTTTTAGTCAACATCAGAATGCACCATACTTGTAAAATATTATTTAAACCATGCCAAAACATAAAAATATTATGCATCTTTTGCTGTTTTAAGACTATAAGTAGTCTCAAACAATGTCTGGGTAAGGCAAATGTTTGATAAAGTAGCACACTAAGTAAATTACTTAAAGTGATCATGGTAATATATGGGTTAACTGAAACTCAAGAGCAGGTTTTTTAAGATCTATTGTCCCATGACTCAGAGTCCTTGCAAAGCATCCTAATTTTGGTATAGTGAAGTCACTTTCTCTGGATTTCATATGCATAGACACATACCAGGTGGGTAGAGATGCAGTCTGAATTTAAGAACAGGTATTTTGTAGTGCAAAGGCAACATTCCACTGTTCTGAGAACAAAATCTCCCATGTGTTACTTTTCAAAAAACACCTTTAGGTACTATGTACCGAAACACATGTCACCTGCTTCTCTACCCTTGAGATGTGTACTTTGCTAGTTTCACGATGGTCTGTGAACCAAGACTCTCTCCACTTTTGGAGAAGCCCATGTTCTCTCTTGAGTAAGTTAGTTATTACTCTCTCTTTCCTATCCTCTCCCTCCCTTTCATCAGTACTCTAAATAAAAACTGTGTTTTTACTTATAAAACTAAACAAAACAAAAATACAATAAACAACAACAAAACAAACCTTAACTGTAAGGACATTAATGACAGATATGCAGCAAGGTGTTGGGGATATATTTTCTTCCACTGGCTTTTGTGTCTCTCTACTACCAATTTCACCAAAAAATTTGGACCCATATTTAAGAGTTTAAGATTTTGCTTTTTTATTTACCAGAAACACTTAAGAATTACATTATAGGGATATGCTATAGGGAAATAAGTAAAGACCTTTTTGTTAGGAATTATTTTTATGAATATATACTCAGCCGCTAGCTATCTGGCTTTAGTGAATTTATTTAAGCTCTCTGATCTTTGGATTTCTCAACTGCAAAAATTCATTAAAAATAATATAAAAGTTAAATTAAATAAAGTAGAGTACCATGAATATGATTAATATTGTTTTAAAGAGCTTATTGCTATTTTTTAAAAGTACTTATAGGGGCCGGAGAGATAGCATGGAGGTAAAGTGTTTGCCTTGCATGCAGAAGGTCAGTGGTTCAAATCCCAGCATCCCATATGGTTCCCCAAGCGATTTCTGAGCATAGAGCCAGGAGTAACCCCTGAGAGCTGCCAGGTGTGACCCACCCCCCAAAAATAAATAAATAAATAAATAAAAATAAAGTACCTATAATAGTGCCACCTTAATTTTTATAGAAATTTCCATGTTTACGTATAAAGGACAGTTTTAATCTTCATATACATATATTATCTGTACATATATATCTGTTCATATATCTGTACATATATTAATCTGTAATTTGGTAACAATCACAATCATAATTCAGTATTATAAATATATAATTCTGGGCTGGTGTGGTGGGGCTAGAGGTAAGGTGTCTGCCTTACAAGCACTAGCCAAGGAGGGAACCGCGGTTCGATCCCCTAGTGTCCCATATGGTTCCCCCACGCCAGGGGCAATTTCTGAGCGCTTAGTCAGGAGTAACCCCTGAGCATCAAAAGGGTGAGGCCCGAAAAACCAAAAAAAAAAAAAAAAGGAAAGAAATCTTTCACTGAATTATATTAAAATGATTAGAAAATGAAAGAATCTTGAAATATTGAGGCCAATCAGGAGATTTTATTTAAACTGTACATTCTCACTTTAAAATGATGATATGAAGAAGAAAAAAATGCTCAAGATTGGAGTTTGGAAGACAACTGTAATGAGTTATGGTAAGAGAAGGTAGCAAGAGGACACAAATGGCAATCCTTTTTGTTCAACTTCTCTGCCTAAAACCCACTAATGATAGAGTACTGGTATGCAAATATTTTACTTTTGGGGGGGGGATTTGAGGGCCACAGCTTGTGGTGCTCAAGGGTTACTCCTGGCTCTACACTCATGATTCTCTTCCAGGAAGCTCCTGGGGCCATATGGGATGCCAGGAATCAAACCCAAGTAGGTCCCAAGTCAGCACATGCAAAACAAATGCCCTTTTCACTGATTTATCACTCGTCTCCAATATGCAAAATATTTTAATGAAGAAGTAGGCTCTAAAAGGACACATTTAGGGCAGAAGAGAAGCACAGCGGTAAGGCATTTGCCTTGCTTGCAGTAGGATGGTGGTTTGAATTCCGGCATCCCATATGGTCCCCCAAGCCCGCCAAGAGCTATTTCTGAGCATAGAGCCAGGAAGTGATCCCTGAGTGCTGCCGTGTGTGGCCCAAAAACCAAAAAAAAGAAAAGTACACATTTAAAAATGACATCGTAAGCAGTATTTAATTTCTTCATTTAGAACCAACAAAAAATAAACAAAAAGCATACACCATACTTCATATAGAGTGCTAGGTGTTGTGTATGTAAATATTTTAGGGGATTATTATGTTACTGACCCTACCCTGATGGGTGATTGTGCCCTACCCTAGGGTGTGACTTGGCATTCTGCCTCCACCCTAGGGTAGTACCTGATTCTGCTTCCACCATTGGTAGGTATTTGATCCCACCATTGGGTGGTACCTGATTCTGGGGGATAAAAACAAGGGTCTGTGGAAGGCGGGAGGCTTTTTGCTGGAACTGAGGCTGAGTCTTAGCACTTCAGTCTTAGTTTACCTGCAGTTTCACCTCAGAACGGCAGGCTGAACAGGGTGGCAGATACGTGCTCCGAGCTGGAGGGGAAAGACCTCATCCTCCATCCCTCCATCAGTCAACCTCTTCAGGGGCTGACTTGCAACATATGTTTTTGAAAAAGGCTAGTATGTTAATTTTCACTTTATTACATTGTTGCATGAAACTATTAACCCGCCTCTGGCTAAAGGTGGAGTCAGGATTACAAAAGGTTTTTTTATATTTCAGTGAAGGGGGAGATGAAGCCTCATCCCTCCTTTCTTCCTACGTAACTTGACCTTACCTGCAAGACCCCGCCCATTCCTGGGAGGGGTCTTGGAAAAGGTAGATAAAGCCTTTGACTCAGAGGATTAGGTCTCTGACCCTTTTTGGTCTTTGGCCAGCATGGAGGTCAAAGGGAAGATGGCTGATAGGAGTTAAGATGCAGGGCTAGCTAAGAATAGCAAATGCTTAAAAGGTTATGATATAGGCCACACATGTGGTGGATTGGGCATGAATAAAGCTGATGCTTCCTGATGCCTGTTTCTGGATGAGTCTGATTCCGCCGTTCACCTAAACCTGGGACCTGCCAGCTGAATGGGGATTGCGGAGCCACGTGGCCTGGGGTGGCAGAGAAAGATCCCTCCA
Source organism: Suncus etruscus (assembly GCF_024139225.1). Taxonomy (NCBI): domain Eukaryota; kingdom Metazoa; phylum Chordata; class Mammalia; order Eulipotyphla; family Soricidae; genus Suncus; species Suncus etruscus. Next base: position 24,240,048 of record NC_064851.1, on the reverse strand, counting down.
TCCATCCTTCACTATCCAGCACCATCGTTAATTATTTAATGCAACACTAGGCATATTTAATACAACTTTATCAATTCAATTTATAAAGAATGTTGTAAATATGTTTATCTGGATATTTAAGTGCAAATAGGCACAGAACAAAAGTCCCACTCAAACTGACTTTAAAAATCTTGATCTGTAGTGATAAAATAAAAGGATCTTAGTCTTCAGAAGACTTGTGTCCTCGTGTCTGGCATATTCCCTGAAATAAAATAGACACTGCTAATATTAATTTATTGAATAGATGCTAACTAGACATTGAGTACAAATGGATATCAATGAATAAAAATCCGTCAAATTTACATAGAGGTGTAAATACCCAAAATGATCATTGGCTGCAAATATTATGCCAGCAAGGATTACTTAAATTTGTAAATTGATAACTATAATTGAAACACCAGAGTAATTTTAATTTTTTTATTTATTGAATCTAATGAAATACAAAGTTACAATGTCCTTTATGATTTTCAGTCATAGGATGTTTGAGCACCCTTCTGTGGGGTACCCCTCCCCAATGCCCTGAATGGTCAGACCCATCCACACCTGGGAGGGGTCTGCGGTTTTGAACAAAGAATAAAAGATGTTCCATGAGGGCAAGGAAGGGAAGCAAGGAAGCATGGAGAGCAGCTGAAAGGGAGACAGAGACCTCCTGAGAGAAGAGAAAGGAGCAGAGATGAAGCAACAGAGAGGAAGCTGCTTGGAATAAGCTGAGAATAGAAGTCATCTGAGGAAATGCACCTGGCAGATAGGATCATAGAATAAACCGAGTTGATGAAACTTAAATGAAACTTTAACCGACTGCTTGTGATTATTTCTCAGATCCGCCAGCTGAAGGGCCTAGAGGTGCTATGCCGAGAAAGGCCTCACTCAGATACGTGGCCATTAAACTTTATATTTTATAATTAAAACAACTCCCATCCTTTCACCTGTGTCCACTTCCTTCCGCCAATGTCCCCAGTTCTACTCCTGTCCCCCAGCCTGTTCCTAAAGAAGATACATTTTTTTTCTTTTTCTTTTTCAGCACTGTGCTTTGCAATACTGTTTCTGAAAGGGTATCATGCATCTCACTTTACTTCCTTTAAATGTCCAGTTCTTGTTCAGATTTATGACTTCCTACTATCACTGTCATAGTGATTCTCTCTCTGACTTAATCATTTTCCACGTTGTGGTAAGCTTTATACTAAAGACCTCTGTTTTTTTAATTTTTAATAATAATGTACGATTTTTATAAAATTGTATCTATTTTAAGGAGCCTTCAAAGCAGTGTTTTGGAATCTTGGGAACCCCATCTCAGGATTCTTCAGTCACACCAACTGGTAGTTAAATGTGTAAGTCCAAGAATGTGGTGCTGTTGGAGTCAGAACTATCAGGACTTATCTGGACCACTTTAGCAGTGCTGGGGAACAGTCATGGTCACATTGATTAAAACCTATAGGAGTATGTTGTACCAAAGATTTAACAAAAATCAGCCACATGCAAGGCATATGTTTACTGTCTATCTCTTTGGCCCTAATAAGACTAGTTCTTTCTCTACCAGATTGCTGATGATGCTGATGTTTTCTTTTCATTTTGGGTCTCACTATATGTGGTATGTATACTTTTATATAAACTGTTTAAAAGTCTCGGCAGATGTGAGTGAGCATGGCTTATAAATATATTGAACTGAGCAGGATAGACTATAAAAGAATAGAATATGTAGCAAAAATGTGAAAAGCAAAGAGTTTTATATATTTTCATCAACAACATATATATATATAATATATAAAATTAGATAGAGCCAAAGCCAAATAAGATAGAAGGATACAAATACCCCATAATTTCACTCATATATAGGATATAAAGAAATAAAATGCCGGGGCCGGGCGGTGGCGCTAAAGGTAAGGTGCCTGCCTTGCCTGCGCTAACCTTGGACGGACCGTGGTTCGATCCCCCGGTGTCCCATATGGTCCCCCAAGCCAGGAGCAACTTCTGAGCACATAGCCAGGAGTAACCCCTGAGCGTTACTGGGTGTGGCCCAAAAACCAAAAAAAAAAAAAAAAAAAGAAATAAAATGCCTATGATTTCACTCAAACATAAGATCTAAAAAGTCAGGGAAATTATCAAATCAAAACAAAACAAATCCTTGAATTCTGACTAAATAATTGAATTTATCAATGCAAGAAAATATCTAGAACTGTGTGAAAAAATATTGTTATGTTGGTGGGTATGGTATGGAGCCATACATTTCTTCCAGTTTCCCAAGAGTTGTAACAATTTAAGAACATTAATCTAGAGCTTGGGATTTTCTGAGACTTCCTTGATTTTCACATTATTTCTGAAAATCAAATGATTTAAATCCATATTGACACTTATCATATTTAAGTCTTCTTAAAATAGATATTTAAATTTCTATGGACTTATTAGCTTTGGCCTATTTGCTATTAGTTTGATGACTTCTTTCACTTTCTAATTAATGCAAAAAGGAATTCTTTTATTTTACCCTTGCAAAAAGTGCCTCTGCAACTTCAGCTTTATATTTTTTTTTCTTTCCTAGCATATTCCATCATTTTCAATCTGGTAAATTCTAACATTTTGTTCTAATGTCCCTTTTTCTGTAGTCTGTTTAATTTCTTAATAGTTGCTACTTCACACTCAATTTATTTGCTTATGTGGAGACCGAACTTTTTCATGTTATTGAAATATTAATGTATGTTCCAAATGCATTTCTAAAATGCCAAAAGCAGGTTAATGGTATGCTTAATATCAAACTAGTCCCATACTACCAGTATTTTAGAAATACCCCCAATTCATTTGTAAATATTTTGTTATATAAAATAAAACACATAATAAAACCAAACAACATGATGTATATGATGTATGTAGAATAAAAGGAATGTGCTCTAAGTAGTTCTATACTGAAATGTGCAACATTAAAAAATCTATTTCATTTGGAAAAAATTGCTGGTTATATTAATATCTAAATTAAATAACATAGCATGCAAAATAACAAAATAATATTTTTATTTATAATTAGAATAAAATTGAAAAGATGCAGGCATAAAATAAAATATATGTGCCCTCTTAGTTTAAAGTAGGGCTCCAAGGTAAAAATTAGAAAGGGAAATTTTAAATGGTCTTGTACATTATAAATATAAGTAGAAAAATATCTAACGGGGCTGGTGCATTAGTACAGTCAGTGGGTAGGGCATTCACCTTGTATGTGGCTGCCCCAGGTTCAGTTCATGGCACTGTATATGTCCTCCAGCTTTATATGTATGCCAGCCCCTTTAAATATTTTATTATATTTTTTTAGCTTTTTAGTTTTGGTTTTTCGGGCCACACCCGTTTGATACTCAGGGGTTACTCCTGGCTAAGCACTCAGAAATTGCCCCTGGCTTGGGAGGACCATATGGGACGCCGGGGGATCGAACCGCTGTCCTTCCTTAGCTAGCGCTTGCAAGGCAGACACCTTACCTCTAGAGCCACCTCGCCCGCCCCCCCCTTTAAATATTTTAGAAGTAATTCCTAACCAGAGAGTGCCAGAGTAAGCCCTGAGCACCACCACGTGTGGCCCCAAAACCAAAATCAAAGAAAAATAAAACCAGAAAGAATAGAAAGATCATTTGATACCATCTAAAATAAGAAATTTCTTAAAATTGTAAAAGACTTGTAATTCACATTGGTCACAATAAAAATTATTTAAAAAGAGAAAAAAATGTCTTACATTAGTTCTCAGTACCTCTTCTTATAAGCCATCAGTGCTTTTTAATATTCTTCTTTCCAAACATTGTATTACTTCCTCAGATTGACTAAATCCTTTTTTACACTTTAGAACGAAGTATCCTGGTGATTTCACTATGGCCATAGCATTCTCCTTTTATTCACAATTTAAAGTATAAACCTCTTTTAGTCTCAATGGCATTTTGTACAAGATGGTTTTGTTTAGATGTGGTAATCAAAATATATCTCAAAGAGCCAAGAAGAGAAAGTTTAGAGCTGCTTGGTTAGAAAAGGTCAATTTGAGGAAGTAATCATTTTGACAGTTAACATTGTGACTAATAAGAAGTTTGACCAACTGTTTGTTGTGAAAATCTTATGTTTTTGTTGTTATGGTTGCTTCTGTCAGGAAAGGAGATCTGGAGAGTGTTTTAGAAAGCATGCTTTTTACAAGTCAAATTATAAATCATCTTATGCAACTATTATATTTATTTATATCTTCACATTGTTGTAGGCAAATTCTCTAGGTTATAATATTGCATGGTTTGTCTTTATCCATATATCTCTGGAGACATATGATTTTCTTTACAATTGAGGGCATGATCATTTTCAGAGTTTAATATTTTTACAGTTGGGCCAGGTCCCTCTTGGTAATATGAAACTATGCAGGAGTATCTTTCCTAAGTATAAATTGAGTAATAGGGTAAAGAGTCAGAGGTTGTTAAAAAAAATTCAACTTTGCCAACTGCCTTTCTTTAGAAGAAGAATTCTTGAAGTAGAACCAGTCCCTTTGAAATATGAATTTTATTTATGGGGCAACATTTTCAGTGATAGCTATTGCTTATGCACAAGTCTGATGACAACACGAAAGGGGGAAAAAAAGGAACAAAATTCAAGGGTTATTGCACAGTGGATGAGGCATTTGTCTTGCAAGCAGCTGACTTGTATTCAATCCTCAAAATCTCAGATGGTCCCCATGCCTGCCAGGCGTGATTTCTGAGAACAAAACCAGGAATAATCCCTGAGCACTTCCAGGTGTGGCCCAACCCACAGCCCCAAACAAAGGAAAAAAAATTTCAAAAGACTAATTTCATTAATTAGGAAAAGTTGATGGTGGGGAAGATGACTTATGAATAGTTAAGCATTTACTTAAATCTGTCTCCTTGTCCAATACTTTTTTGTCTCATTTTTATATGTTCTTACGATGAATTAGGATAATAAAATTTGGTTATTTTCTCATTTAAAATTTAAGGTGTTTGTTTTTATTTATTTTTAATTTTTTATTTAAAGTATTGTGATTTACAAATTTTTCACAATTAAGTTTTAGAGGTACAATGTTTCAGCACCATTCCCACCACTAATGTCAACATCCCTCCTTGAATGCTCCCAGAGACCATCCCATACCACCACTTCCCAGTCCCAGCCTTCCATTATATAAGACACCTTTATAAATTTGGTTGTTAAAGTATGGGTCTCGTGATTTCATGTTGTTGACTGTGTAGCTTGACTATTTAGTTCTTAAGTCTCAAAATACTTATGAGTCATATACAGACACATAAGTTCCTGCAAGAAAGCCAAATATAGTTTTTTCTCCATCCTGATTTATACTCAGACTTGAAATACATCCAGTGTTAATATACAGTACCAAATTAATGTCCAAAAATTGATCAACATTTCTTGGATTAAGTTTTTCCCTAAACTAAAGGGACTAGTGATACCTGATCTACAGAATTGTTAAGAAAATTACACAAGGGTCTAGAGAGGAGATTGTTAATTAGCCCAAAGATGACAGGTACATTTCAAGATCCATTATTATAATTTTCAGAACACTGAGACCTTGGAAGAGATTATTCTCAGTGACCAGAATTATCCTATTCTTCCACGTGTCTGTTGATTTTAGGGTTTAGAACATAATGCACCTTCCTGCTCAGCAACCATGATTGCTCATCTATTTTTAACTGCTTACAAGTTACCACCATTTGAGGGGATATGGCAGAGAATCAAAAAGTGATTTGCTTCCCTGACTTCTACGTTAAAAAGTAGCCTTTCTCCCTTGCAAAGTCATTATTTCCAAGGATACCTAATACTGAAAGAAAAAGTACACAGTGAATCTTGCTATTAAAACTGAGTGCTTATAACTGTTCTCATCCCCATTGTTTTCTCAGAGACCAGATTGTTGCCAACTCATGAAGAAAATAAAGGGCTTTGGCTCCTCAAGTAGCCATACTCTCCTTTCATCTTTTCAGTGCCTGCTTATTCAAATAAAAGTAAATAGGATCAAAAGATACAATTAAATTCCAGGAAACTTAGTCTTAGAGACCACAAACAAGGAACAATTTCAGTGTTTTGAGAACCAGAGAAGACAAATTGATTCTCATTGTTGATGATTCTGCAGCCTTTGTATTATCTGAGACACAAAGATTCAGCACTTCTTTTCAGTATCTCATGATGTGGTCATCGAATATACAGACATATACATAAATAATTATGGTACAAACTAATTAAGGCCTTAAAACATGGTTATTATTCTATATGTTCTTATAATATAACTCAGGGAGTGTCCCTATTCTAATAATTCTATTATTAGGTCTATAACCATGTGCATGTTTTTGTATTGGTATGTATATATGGAAGAGGATCTAGAAAACCTTCTCTAAAGAATCATTTGAGTTAATCTTGAGGAAGAGTCACTCACACTCCAGAAAATTTTACCAATCTTCTGAGGGTTGAGAGCACTGAAGCTTAACCAAGTGAGAAAAGGAAAATAAATTCTTTTGAGAACTCTGTAAAAAAAAAATAATAAGTGTCTGGAGAATAGTGGGGTAATAGGGGAGTCAGAGCTAGAAGGAAATAAGAATGAATTTTGTTTAGATATTATAGAGCTAAATAGCTCATAAAATGAATTCTCATAAAATGCCTTTGTCTAAACTACAAAGAATCACTGTGGTTAACTCAGGCTTAACTCACCAGGAGTGAGTCTGAGGAAACATACTGCATTCTGGTATCAACTCTATCCATCCCTTCTGCCTACTCCTGCTAACTATATTGCAAACATATGTCCTCAATTTCAGAAATAAAAAAATAAAAATATACTGGTATTGTCAAAATAATAGAAGTATATAAAGTAATACTTTTCTCAATTCAAAACTGCTAGATTCTTTTTGAGCTATAAATGTTGAGATTCAAGTCAAACTCAAAATATATATAAGAAACTTCTATGTGGGCCTGGAGAGATAGCACAGCGGCGTTTGCCTTGCAAGCAGCCGATCCAGGACCAAAGGTGGTTGGTTGGAATCCCGGTGTCCCATATGGTCCCCCGAGCCTGCCAGGAGCTATTTCTGAGCAGACAGCCAGGAGTAACCCCTGAGCAACGCCGGGTGTGGCCCAAAAACAAAAACAAAAACAAAAAGAAACTTCTATGTAAGTAGGAGAATTTTTCAAACTGATAACAGGTTTTGTATTTGTTGATTAATATTCAAAACTCGTATCCTTCATTTGAGTTTCTTTTTTTTTTCTTTTTTTGGGGGGGTTTTTGGGCCACACCCGATGACGCTCAGGGGTTACTCCTGGCTATGCCCTCAGAAGTCGCTCCTGGCTTGGGGGGACCATATGGGACGCCGGGGGATCAAACCGCGGTCTGTCCTAGGCTAGCGCTGGCAAGGCAGACACCTTACCTCTAGCACCACCGTGCCGGCCCCAAGTTCCTTAAATTTGATAACTTCCTTTGTTTTTGGACTATTATATTTATTCATATTTTATGTATTCATTTACTTTACAAATCTACCCCACTAGAGGAAATATTGCAAATACTTTTAATCTTTTCTTTTATCTTGGGTTTATTTGAAGATGATTAATCATTGGAGAAAAATTGCAAGTTAATTGTATTGTTAATTTTTCCACTGAGTTACCAGTAATTTAAGGAGCAATAGAGATCAGCCTTTTAAATGACATTTTTGGGAATTCGTTAAAGTATTTATTATTATTTTCACCAGTTTTCCAGCTCACCACTTTGATATGAACACTACTCAGTGAAACCTGATTTAGGGTGAAAGCAATGTCATTTTGTAGAGTGACATGAGCCACAAAGTATTTGATTAACCAAGGTTGCCAAAGACAAAGTTAATTATGTGGTCAATATTTTACCAGGGTTTTTAGTTTTTATGCATTTAACTTTTTTTTGTTTTAATTATGAGAACAATGATGCAAAGGAAGAGGACAAGGTAAAGTTACTGTGGAAGGACAATCACCAATAAACAAAGTTCTCAGAAGAAAATCTCCTTGCTGACACCTTAATTTTGAACATACAGTCAAGGAATATTAAGAAAAAATAAAACAGAACCCATGTACAATTACTTTGTCCCTCAAGTCTCCAGATGTACATTATAACATTTCTTAGTGGTACACAAAGCAATTTAAAGCCATGATATTTGTGTAACTCCTTAAACATTGAAGGCATAGTATTTTTTACATTTCCATGCATATGCATATTAGTTTATGTTACCCTCAAAAGTTTAGGTTTTTTTTAATTTAAGGTTTAGAGTCAAAGGAGCAAAGTAAAAATGGTGTTAGAGTGGCAATTATTGTTTGCATAGGCCACCAAAATATGGGTGATATGGAAAGGAAAAGCCTTGGCCTAAATACAAGGAGACCCTACCCCTGAAGTTTCCTGACATAAGACCAGCTCTAGGCTTTGGCAAAATAGTTTGTCTAATCCAAGTCCTTGTCTGTAGTGCCAATACAGTTTTATTTTTCAAACAGTCTCTGTTGTTGGCAAAAGATCCTGGAATCTGCACATCCTACATTGAAGTCAGGCTAGTGTCGAGCCTCACAATTAAAGGGCAATGCAGAGAGCCCTGTCCAGTAAGCAGGACATTATTGTTGTTAAGTCTTCTCAGTTTTAAGGGAAGTCTCTTTTGAGTAGGTCAATGTCAGAGCAGCAGTAGGGTCTTCCCTGGTAGAGAATTGCTTCCAGGTGATGTTATAGACAATGTTGGATGTTTTGTAGGTGGCTTCCCTAGTTCAGGGGTGAATGGAGAATGCCATTCTTCTGAGGCCTGCGCAGATCATTATGTCAATGTTCAGGGTGTAAGGTCCAATTGCACTACAAGTTTTGTGTGTTCCCATCTCTATTAGATAAGAACTTATTTGTATGTATAGAATTTCACCATTTTAATGTGCTATGTAAACAAGGAATAATGCCACATGGCATTATTAGTACATATGGGGGCTGCAAGAAGAAATCCAACAAATCCCGGGACTTGGTTCATACATAAGCGATAAACTGAGGGAATCTTTCACCAAATTCCTTATTGATCAGTTCACAAAGAGAAGAAAAGATAAAAAGGGGAACTCGTCACTATATAAGAGAATATTTAGTAAGAGATATAGCTGTCAAAGAAAATAGATATAAAATATTCAAAAGGCATACTTGTCTGTTTTATGCTTTTGAAATAGTTGGATGGATGTTAAATCCAGTGCACCACATTGGTCTGTGATTTTGGATGATGCAGTACTGAAGTTAAAAAGGGTAAATGTGGGGTAATGATTGTTTGGGGTGAGAGAGTTAAAGAGTAAAAATGAGTTTTGTAGGGGTGTGATAGAGCAGAATACAAAATGGACATTCTGCATACATAAAAACATATCTAAGGATATGGAGTACTATTAATATATATTGTTTGGAATGGTTTGGAACATGTAGACTGGTATGAAATTACCAGTGACACTGCCTTAGTACAGCCGAGCATCTATCAGCCACCCCCAGTTAAGCTCCTCCAAGTGTAACAAAGGCCTTTGGCACAACAGAGGTCTGCTGAAACCCATGCTGGCAGAGACTCCCAGCTCCCAGGAAGGAAGGAGATCTTTCCCAAGCCGGAAGGCCGGAAGTTCAAAGCCCGCACCCTAAGCCTCCCTCTGGAGCAGGCTTGGGAGTGGGGAAAGCCTAGGGTACCCCATAAGCTCCTCCAAGGGACCCACCTTGCTGGCTTGCCCAGGCATGTGGCCCAGGGGAAGCCCTGGAGCTCCAGAGGAAGGAGGTAGAGGGGTGCTGGGGTGACCCAAGTCCTGCACCCCAACCCTAGACCTGGTTAAAAAGGCCTTTGGCACAACGGAGGTCTGCCGAAACGCATGCTGGCAGAGACTCCCAGCTCCCAGGAAGGAAGGAGATCCTTCCCGAGCCAGAAGGCCGGAAGTTCAAAGCCTGCACCCTAAGCCTCCCTCTGGAGCTGGCTTGGGAGTGGGGAAAGCTTAGGGTACCCCATAAGCTCCTCCAAGGGACCCACCTTGCTTCCAAGGGACCCACCTTGCTATGCATTTAACTTTTAATTAATACATTTTTTCTATCCTATTTTTCTATACAAACTGATAATGTATATAAATGTTACTTAAATTGTAAGGTACAATTTAGTCAAAAGATTAATTTGCATTTTATCAGACACCTACAAGTAATCCCATTTTATTAAGGCATATTTTTGCAATGAAAAAGACCTTCAAAAAAAGACTGTTTTTTAACCTTGTCAAGTCTTTTTATTTCAAATTGGATTTTGATAAATTTGTATTGTGGCAAATTGTATGTGATAAATTGTATGTGGCAAAACATAAGAGAAAAGAACCACACAACTTTTACAGTTTGACTGTAAATGGAGAAAAAGTCTTTAAAAATAAATTTTATATGCAGTGAATCAAGACACTGCTTCATCTTTTAGTCTTTATTGCTGCTTTATTTCATAACTTTGGATTAATCATTAAAAATTCCAGTAGAGTCATATGCTTTCTACAACAGAGAAGAGTATTTTAGATACAAGGCCAATTTACAAAGTTTGGTTTATAGCTCTGCTGTGAAATGGAACTCTATAAAGTTAATTATTTGGTATTGTATCAGTTCAAAGAAACCAGTAACATGTTGCTTAAACTAAATTTTAGATTTGAACACCCTAAGTATTCAGGTTACACAATGTGTGACCATATGGGTTTAAAAATACAGTTCCTGTAAATTCCTAAGATTTAAAATAAATCAGCACAGCACCTTGAATTTCTAAACATTTTTATGCCGGGTTGTTTTACTTATATATTTATTTATTTTGAGAGGAGGGGAATACTTTCTGCAGTGCCTGAGACTTACTATTGGCTCTGCCCTCAGGGATCACTTCTGTCAGGCCTCTGGGGTCTGTGGAGTTAGGTAAGAGCTCTTAGGCATTACTATCTCCAGCCCCCAACACAGTTGCTTAATTTATAATTAATCTTAATCTTAATATTTCAAGATGCACTCAGAGAGAGAGAGAGAGAGAGAGAGAGAGAGAGAGAGAGAGAGAGAGAGAGAGAGAAGAAAATGTTATAATTTTGCATGCTTTCAATTCTTTCCTTCCTGAGAACAGCAAGTATCAGGTTTAATAAAATAACACCAGGCTTCACTACTAATTGCAGTTTGTTAGATATTTTTAACATTGGAAACATGATCTATAGCTTGGGCTCTCTGTGTAATGCAGTGGTTTTTAATTATTTTTAGAGAAGAACACATTTTTTGTTTCTAAATTAAACCTTTTATGAAAATTACAGTATTTCCATGCTTTAGGCTGGTCTCAGCTTCAATGTCACTTCTTCTGGAAGTCATTTTTGTTCCATAAAATAAACTTGTAATTAATTACTGTGGGATTTTTTTCCTAGTTGAATGCTGCATGTTTCTTAAAGCAAGGTGAGATATTATCGTTCTATTACCAAGTATTTCAGACAATATCACATATAGAGATCTAACACATCCATAAATGCATACATATACTTATAATGATAATTAAATTGGTTCCTTCAATATTAACAGAAAATATTTCATAATTATTTTGAAACCATAAACTTCAGCAGAGAAAGCAGAACTTTACAAGTGACTGGTAGAAAAAATTATTTCACATTCTTGGCACTCAATTTGAGATTTGTAGATATAAGAATAATATATGTAGTATGAAGCTTTGAATTTTATCCTAGTTTCTCTTTTGCAATTATAATTTCCATTTCACCTGGATTATCTGGCGACTCTTTACATCACTAGTAATTTTGCTTTGCCATTTTTAGCCTGGTTTTCCTCTATAATTCTGGAAGATGTCTTTGCGTTTTTTTCATGGGACTCGATTCTAGAAATCTGATATGATTTTTTTTTTCACTTTTGTGTTTGAGGTGCTTATTTTGTTTTAATGAGCAACTCTTTGTGTGTTGCCAGTTTGTTGTAGACAAAGGGGTTTTATCTACAGAAATCATCATACTCCTGAGTCCCAGAAGTCTTTCCAACCACCACTAGACAATCTTATTTTAGTATTATATAGATAGATGCTTATAACTCTCTGATAATACAACTTCAATTTTATAATTTCCTTGTACTTTTATATATTACATCATTTGCATTTTTTAGAGATTATATGTTGTTTGTTCTAAAGCTTCTATTTTTTTCTTTTTTTTTAAACTATTTTTATTGAGGAACTGAAAGTTTTTGAACTTTTAAGAAGTATTATGAAGGGCCAGAGCAATAGTACAGCAGGTATGACACTTGACTTGCATGAGGTTGACCAGAGTTTGATTCCCGGAATCCCATATAATCTCTTGAGCACTGCCAAGAGTGATTCCCAAGTGGAGAGCCAGGAATAACTCCTGACCACCACCAGCTGTGATACAAAAACCAAAAACAAACAAAAATAAACAAAACTCAATTAATTAAAATAAATTAAAAAACAGCATGCTGTACTTTTTCTTATAAGTTACTAACTCTTGTATTTAAAGATTCATTTCTAAATTTTTATGAAGTTTTAATTTATTAATGTATACTAATGAATGATTAATATAATATAGATAGTATTTATACCCTCTTGTTATACATATAAAAACTTGATACATATACATATCAGAGGAATTATTTATCACAAAGTAGGCAAAAATCCAAAATACACTATTGTGTAGGTCTAAAATTTATTTTAAAATTTGTCAAAGAAAAAATATTTGTTAAAGAGATATATAAGTGTCAAAAAGTAATTTTTATAAGAACATGTAGTCAAATATTTAGGCAGACCACTGAGTTATATGATAAAACATAACTTTCTGCCCCAGCTCCAAATTTTCTTTTTTATTTCTAATTTTCTTTATCAAGTCTCTTATGCTCTACTGCCAGGAGATTTCAGTGTATGTATCACTGTCATCATGCTTATCAGATTGAGTGATTGCAGTATATTTTATCTTAGACTCCTCAGCTGCATTTAATAAATTAAGAGCAGTTTCAGTTTCACCTCATTTGGTATCTCTAATATTAAGCATAATGGTAGCATGTAGTAAATCAAAGGTAAATATTTATAAGTGGATTAATATAAAATGGTAATAGTACCACTTTAAATAGCTAAAATAATAAATGGATATCATAAGAAAAATCTTGATATTCTGGGAGTAAATTGTTTAATTCAAGGTACTACTGTTTCATGATAGTTGTTGATACACTTAATCAACTGGAATTCTTTAATTCTAAACTAAAAACTTGTTTTAGTTTAGAATTAATCAAGAATGTCAAATTCTAAGCTTTCCTTTTCATCACCTTAGATGCAGTGGTACAGTAGGAAATCTGCTCTCTAACCTATATTTTAGTAGTCTCAGGATGTGGTTATGTTAGAACATAAATATAATTGGATAAAGACTTGGTCTATAGTAACAACAACAACAACAGAAAAGAACCAGAATGAAGATATCTTACTTAGCCAGCACCTGGAATAGTAAAGAAATCACTAGTGGCTGAGGAGATAGTATGGGGATCAGAACACATTCCTTATATATCTAGACTGGTATTTGAACCCTGGCACCACAAAGCATTCATGAATCCTGACATTGAACCACTGCATGACTTGCAAAAATTGGCTAGAAGTGGTCCTTGCCACCCAGAGTATAGGAAGGAAAGAAGAAAAGAAGGAAGGATGGAAGGAATGAAAGCATGAACAAACAAGTGAATAAATGAAAAAGGAAGTGAGGAAGGAAAGAAAAGAGGGAAAGAGGAAGAAAGGAAAAAAGGAAAGAAGAAAGAAAGGAAGAAAAAGAGACAAATATTTACAAGTGACAGCAACACAATGATGACTTTTTTTCCCTGAAGTGTGAAAGAGGTAGGGATAGAAACAGGAAAAACTTCAAAAGAAAAATGCCATTGAAATCTAATATGACTCAATGTTATTGGTGGGATAAAGACAATATTAAAGAAATACAGAGAATTGGGAATGACACAGAGAGTTAAAATATATGAGATGTGGTCAATGAAAAGTCAGCTATTATGACAGATGGTAGGAGATGAGAAAGAAAATAATGAGAAATGGTGAAGTGGAATAGATTACAAAGGACTTTGGAGCCGGAATCATTTTATTGGATTAATTAACAGGTGTGACCAAAACATTTTAATTTGCAAGTACTCTGATGTCAATAAGAACAGCAATTATGATGACTTTTTAGAATATAATGGACTTCTCTGAGTAATTGATGTGTGTCAATAACTAAATAAATCCATACTAATTTACTTAATCTTCACAGTTACCCTGTGATGTAGATGTACTTGCTGTGCTTTATAGTCACATCCTACGCTGTAATTACAGTGTGGCTACAGGAAGTTCCACAGAGCCGGAAATGAAAGGAGATAATTCCAAGATAGAGGAGCCAGCAGATCACTAGGGCTAGCTTGTTTGGTTTGCCTTGTTTTTTGTTTGTTTGTTTTACTTTTCTGGTTTGCATTTACATAGCATAGTTTGTTTTTAAATTTTGCACTTACATAGCATATATATCATTTTTAATTGGGATTGTTTAGAAGAATTGTCATAGAGTTAGAGTACTTAAAGCTTTCATTCCCAAAGTTTTCTCAGGGTTCCTTTACTGGGAAGTGGTACAATAGATTAAAGGACATTGTTCTTTTGGTATTTTTGTTTGTTTTGGAGCCACATCCAGTGACGATCAGGGATTTCTCCTGGCTATCTGGCTCGGGGGACCATATGGGATGCCAGAGATTGAACCCAGGTCTTTGCTGGGTCAGCGGCGTGCAAGACAAGACAAATGCTCTACCGCTGTGCTATCACTCCGGCCCCTAGAGGACATTGTTCTTTTTTTTTTTTTTTTTTTTTGGGGGGGGGGTTTGGGTTTTGGGTTCAGAAGTCGCTCCTGGCTTGGGGGACCATATGGAACGCTGGGGGATCAAACCGCAGTCCGTCCTAGGCTAGCGCTGGCAAGGCAGACACTTTATCTCTAGCACCACCGCGCCAGCCCCAGGACATTGTTCTTAATGATTAATACTTGCAGTTTCTCAGCAAAACTAGTGGAAAACATCAAAGGCATGAATGTGGACGTAACATTGATTTACAAAAAAAAATGGTAGTCTAAATATATAGAAGGCTTTCAAGTATACATGAATGTTTCAACACAGGCCCTTGTGTCTTAAAATGACCACCCACTGCAACTCTGCATGACAGTAAACATACATTTATATTGGAACATCAGAAAAATATTCTTGGATAAGAGAGATAGTATAGCAGGTAAGAAAATTGCCTCTAGTGTGGCTGACCTAGATTGTATCTCTAGTACCGCATATGGCCCCCAGCACCAGCAAGAGAGATATCAGAGTGCAGAGTAAGCCCTGAAAACATCTGGGTGTAACCCAATGTTCACCATACTTTTCCTCTAAAAGAAATATTCTTCCAGTGATAAACTGCATTTTATATATGCACTAAAGGAATGCTCCTTGAAAATTTTTCATTTTGAACTTTCTAATTTCACAGCTCGTTTCTTTCCACAAATTTCCTATATTTATTTTTGTGGGGGGGGGCATGGATTCGAACTTGGTTTAGGATTTAACATGAGGTACCGATACTTATATTATCATATTACCTTTCAAAACCCCATTTTCTACATTTAGCAAATGTTTGTTTTGTTTTGTTTTGAGAAGCAAAGGGGTGCAGAAGTTTTGGCTATAGATGTCCTCTGTCCAAATATGTACTTGATAGGAAGAATCTAGACATTTGGGCAAGAACTTGAATTTAAAAACTAGGCAGGTTCTATTGGTAAGGTCAGCAATTTGTTATTGCTAGATGAAACCAAATAAAAGAAATGATGACCCAGATTTGGTGACAAAGCCACATTTCTGGAGGGTCACCAAATGGAATAGCTGGGCAAGTGTATTGCTGAAACACAAACTTAAACACTTCCTTCTGTGAATGTTCAGAGAACTTTCTTATTTTTCTGTATTTGTATTTTAACCTCTGGATTGAAATCTCCTCAAGGGCAAGACTTCTCCTTTGGTTGGGGTCTAAAATGGTACTCAAGCAACTCTGGGGATACTCCTGGCAATTCTCAGCCAAAGGGCAAGTGGTTTAATACTAGAAACTTGAGAATGTGGTGCCAGGAAAGACCTGCAGTGTCTGGAAATACCAAGGCCAGTAGTGATTGGAGTGAGAATAAGAAGACTGCAAAGGATGCAATCAAATCTGGATTTGCCACATACAAGATAAATGCCTTAACTGCTACACTGTATCACTGGCCCAAAACTTGTCTATTTTTTAATTCATATTAGCATATTACTTACTTACAGCATATTACTTATGACATAGTTTTAGAAATATACATATTTCACTTATTCTTCAGTGAGTGAATAATTGTGTGTAGCTTTATGAAATGTCTTATCTATCTCCAGTTTATTTATGAGTCTAGTATAGAATATATGCATTTAGTTACATGAAAAAGTTGTCAGGATTCTCAATTTCTCCTTTTTTACTTGTCCTACCCCTAAATATAATTAAAGGCCAGTATTAAAATATAAACAACAGATACCAAATTTAAGGTCATTCTTTATAGAAAAATAAAACAGAAAAGAGTATTTATTTTGTTTTGGAATGTATTATGTTCTTTCACATACTATATCATTTAATTATTTTTAAATAGATTAAATTATTTAAAGACCACGAATTACATAGGTACTCATAATATATTTGTTTCAAGAACAATCCCACCACCAGTGTAAAATTCTTTTCACCATTGTCCCTGGATTTCCACCCATTCTCGTTTACCCTCTTGTCAGGCACGGATTATTATATTTTATAATGCTTGTTTACAGGTAAGTGGAAATACTTATTTTTAAGGTATAGTAAGAATAAAATTTGTTAAAATTAATATACCTCCAGTAAGATCATTACAACATTATTATAATGGTTGCTAAGTGATTCGTTGCCAGTTGATTTTTTTGATACTTGTTTTGTTTTATGAACATTTGATGACTTTGAATACATGTTGATGTCTAAATTGGTGTGTTCCTACCTACTAGGATTGCAGTATAGGTAAAAATTGAAGCTGGCACCACAGAGTAATGAGTGCAGTTAAAGAAATAATTACATTGAGAACTATCATAGCAAAGTGAATGAATGAAGGAAGTAGAAAGCCTGTTTAGAGTACAGGCAGGGGTGAGGTGGGGAGGAGGAAGAATCCGGACATTGGTGATGGGAATGCTGCACTGGTGAAATGGGGTGATCTTTACATGACTGAAACCCAAGTACAATCATATTTGTATTCAAGGTGTTTAAATAAAAATAGTAATAAAAAATTGGAACTGGACTTAATTCTATGCTAAATTCTTCCCCTTATAGAGAGTTTCTTTTCCTTTCTTCTCTATATAATATTTTCTACCTTCTAGTAAAGAAAGAAAATAGAGTTGTTGTATGGCCATATATGTATGACTGCCTGGACT
The DNA here is from genome assembly GCF_024139225.1 of Suncus etruscus. Taxonomy (NCBI): domain Eukaryota; kingdom Metazoa; phylum Chordata; class Mammalia; order Eulipotyphla; family Soricidae; genus Suncus; species Suncus etruscus. Next base: position 24,222,593 of record NC_064851.1, on the reverse strand, counting down.
TCCAGAAGTATGAGTAGGTGGAGCAGGATGCTCAAAATCACTCCAGAAAAAGACATGGAGATGTCAGTCCAAATACCAGCATACCTGGAGTTTTGGTCAGTTTAGAATCTCTGCAATCTCTGTGGTTGAATGGTGAAGCTGGCCCAAGAGCAAAAGCTGTGGTTGTAGGTAGATGGTGCAGCAGATATGCCATTTAGTTCTTAAAACAATTGTTGATATAGTAGATTACCCCATTTTACATCTTTAAAGAAGCTAATTTCTTTTTACTAATAAATAGCAACATTTCATCCTCTTCTGATCTCATTTTTTTTGATGTATTTGTCTATCCCTCTTAAGTCTGGTTATTCAGAAACACTTTCAAAATCAAAACCAATGAATTACTTGCTTGCATATTTATCTAAAATTCCCATATTACTTATACTTTGGACTATGACCACCGATACTTATGTCAACATGCAAACAGAATCTAGGATAGAAATAAAGTAGACCACAATTAATCATTAACACCTCGCATAAATTGAAATTTTTTTTTAGCAATCAGTGACCTAAGAAAATGAAACCTTGATCAATTTTGAAGCCCTGACCAAACAGAACAGAATTACCAAACGGAATTCAGAAAGCCAGGATACATTAGAGGTATAAATTGCTTCAGTAATCAATTTTCTCCCTCCCATTGGGAAAGCTGTTATTGAAAAGACAAAGGAAACCAATAGGCATGAATAACTCTTCATGTGAAACTCAAAATAATTAGTCCATAACTTGTAAAGTTTTCTCTAAAGACCTTGAATATCTGGGTCCATTGGTGGAGCAAGGTTGACACTGATGGTGGGAAGAACCCGGACTCATAGTATATCTGAAATTCAACTAAGAAGGATTCTGTAGATCACAATTGTTTTAATAAAATTTAAAGTAGAGAATAAAAAAAAAAGACCTTGAGTCTTTCCTAAATATTCTGTTTTTGTAGCAACTCTTCTTCTTTTAAATATACATGATAGATAAATGGAGGCAATGTCATGATTATTCAGTCCCACAAGTCTAAAACCCAGGATTTCCCATAATTAACAGATTACCAACAAAAATAGAAGACGGTAAATGTGGGCTAGTCTTGCCCCATCAAGCCCCATGGTATCATCATCATGCGGTCCACACACTTAATTACTACAAGCAGATAGGAATCCCAACTTTGCGTATGATGTTTAATGAGTACTTTGTGACTGTGAAAACAGCCCTGTGTATTCTGGCTGAAACTTTCTGTAAAATTCCCCTGGCTTCTAATTGTTCTCTTCTCTACAATACCCAGAAAAAAATGGCATTTCCCTGAAATGCAGATTCACCAGGCAGTAGCAATTTCCTGTTTTTGTCTTTTATGCCCAATGAAGGCAGCCCTAAAACTAAGCAAGTGTTTATCTTCAATAAAAGCAGAAATTACAAATAACTTCCAGAATTTTACTCACCATAAATATTATAAATGTTTAAATATTTTCTGTCTGAACTGAAATACCATCTAGCCATTTAAATGCAAAAAGTTACCAGATAGATGCTCAAGATCTCAAAGGTGTTCTATTTGGAAAAATATGCTGTACAAGATCACTATGTATTGTCAAGTATCTTTTTATTTTTATTTTTTTGGTTTTTGGTTTTTGGTTTTGGGGCCACATCCCGCGGTGCTCAGGGGTTACTCCTGTCCGTCTGCTCAGAAATAGCTCCTGGCAGGCACGGGGGACCATATGGGACACCGGGATTTGAACCAACCACCTTAGGTCCTGGATCGGCAACTTGCAAGGCAAACACCGCTGTGCTATCTCTCCGTTCAAGTATCATTTTTTTTAAATAAAGACATTTAATGAAAACATATATATATATATATTTTTTTTTCTTTCTTTTTGGGCCACACCCGGAGCACTCCGGGGTTACTCCTGGCTCTGTGCTCAAAAATCACCCCTGGCAGGCATATGGCATCACCATATGGGATGCCGAGGATCAAACCCAGGTTGGTCCCATGTTGTCTGTTGCAAGGCAAATGCCCTACTGCTGCGCCATCACTCTGGCTCCATAATTTAAAAAATTTTTAAAAGCTCTTCCATGGGAGACCTACATGTCATTTCTTGGTTGCCACCATGCCTCTTGTGATCCCCCAAATTTTCCAGCACATTTTACAACTACTCAACTCTACCATTGATGGGTGGTGGTAAATAGTTTTTACCATCACTGCTCTTAAGGGTTCGGGTTCGGGTCGGAGCGATAGCACAGCAGGTAGGGCATTTGCCTTGCATGCAGCCAACTGGGTTTGATCCCCAGCACCCCACATGGTACTGTATCTTAAGTTCAAGTATCTTAAGTCCTTTTAGTTTACTATTGTTAAGTCTGGAACTCAGGATCCACCACCCAAAAGAATACCAGGGAGACAGGCAGTAATGTAAATGCAAGGGAGTTTATTCCAGCATGTCAGGGTCCAATATCTCCTAAGAAATGAGGACCCCGAGAATGGCTCACATGTCAAATTTTAAGGGCACCTAGGACTCAATCTAGGGGACTTCTACCTCTGGGTAGTTGATCTTTAAAATGATTGGTCCTTAGTACAGGTTGGGCAAGGATTGGTTGTAGTTCAAATGTAGCAATAAACAGAGCGCTAGCTGTGTGCCCTCAGATCCAGGGTGTGGTGTCATCTGACTGTCTATTGCTGTAGACCCAGGGTGGGGTTGTTATCTGGTTGTCTGTCAGCTGCTGTTTAGCCTTATATGGATGTATTTCCTGGCATTTACCCCTAGGGTCTGGTTCCAGGAACTGACTGTTCTCTGGGCCTAGTCTTTCTACCTTAAAACTGCAGCCTGTCATGGCTGCATTTAGGCTCACAGCAAAGTCCCAGGTTTACAGCAGTTAACTTCCTTAAGTAAGCAGAGTATAGAAGCCAAAGCACTGTTATCTCTAAGCAAAGGCTCACCATATTCTAATATCAACATTTAGGTTACAGTTAATTCTAAATTTTAGATGCTAACACTGTAAAATTAAGGTATTTCACTATGTTTTCTGAACAAATTAAAAGATAGAGCAAAAGATCTATATATATAAACATATTTCTATATTAGTATAGAAATTTCCATTTAACAATAAAGAAGAATTGGAAAAATATTCTTTTTGTAACCATTTCATAATTTAGAATCACTCAGACTGATTTATAGAACAGAGCTAATATTGTAGTTCAAAATGGTGGAGAAAGCAGACACTCTGTTAGTGGGTGTGGTATTAGAACATCAAATGCATGAAACCCTACCATTAAAATGGTATTATAGATCATTGTGTCTCCAATAAAAATAAAATAAAACAAAAATTTTGAGAAATAAATTATGGGCCTAGCAAGAATAGGGAGATGAAAATATGGATATAAAATCTAGGCTTACTTGAGCAATATGTCATGTCTTTCCAGATTAGTCCAGGAAGCAGTACCAAGTTCTTCACTATTTCTAGTACTCCTTTTACTGAAAAACAATTTGTATAATTGTGAATAAACATTCAAGAGGCCATGGATGTCTGTTTCTTCTCTATGAATATGGCAAGCTTAAGGGTAAATTGTCTTATTTTTCTTGTGGTTTTGTCTCATTTGTATTTTAAATGTAAGAACAATAAACCTACAAGTGTTTACTGTAGGAATTATAATCAGAAGTGTGGTAAAGTTGAGAACCCATTTATTTGCAAATAATCAGCATGCTACTGCTGTTTTGAATTCTAATGCTACAGGATTATTCATGCATATGTTGCCCTCTTCTTAGGAGAGGTCCTTTGTAGTGAAGATTAGCCTGTTGCTAAAATAAGATTAAGTTCAGTGAGGTTTAGATTTGAGTCTAATCCCTAGTACCTATGTCTTAAGTATAGAATTATTGTGTAATAAAAGTGCTCAATTTGTAAAAAGACAAATTCTTTCTGGACTAAGATAAAAAGCTTCCAGATTAGGCTGTCTTTGACAGAAATTAATCAAAAAATTATAATATTTAAGTTTTTAAACTGCTAACATTTAGAATATAAAAACTTTCTCGTATATTCTGACTTGTAGAGATTGTTATTGAATTTGCAAAAGGTATACTCAGAGTCTCTATTTTTTTTAAGCTGTTACACTCTGACCCCAAATTTAATGTTCTTAAACATTAAATGTTAATTAAGTGTGCTGCATGAGTGTACTCATTTTTTTCCCCTCTAAGTTATTCTATACTAGTCATCATCTCTTTAAGGCCTGCTGATTATTTTGGTGGGGAGATGGGGTTGGGACAACACCTGCCAGAGGTCAGGGCTTACTCTGGTGATGCTCAGGGGTTACTCCTGGCTATGCGCTCAGGAATCGCTCCTGGCTTGGGGGACCATATATGGACGCTGGGGGATTGAACTGCGGTCCGTCCTAGGTCAGCCACGTGCCACTGTTCAGGCTCCAATTTTGTTTCTTTTTTTTTTTCCTTGGGGATAAATGAAAATTTTATTTTCTCACATAAGTGAAAACACTGTTTCTTCAATACATCAAAGTACATCTGATTTGGGTCACATCAAATTGATTTTATCAAACAGATTTTAATTTTTTCCAGACTAAAAAAATTTCCAGATTATTTCATATTTTTAGGTCAAGTTTTGGAGTTGGACCTTTTCTTTTAATAATAATTTTTATTTTGACCAAAGTGGTTTACATATCTTTCACAGTAACATTTTAAGTATATACATTCCACCACCAAAGTTGTCCTCCCACCACCTCCAATTTTTGCATGTAAAGCAAGCTTTTGTTGACAATAATATTTTAGGTACATGTTAACTTAATATCAGGGGGATTCCCTACCCCTCCCTTCCCATCCTACCTCCCGTATTTTCTTCCCTCACCCCGGGGCTGCAAGAATACATGTTCTCCTCTGTGCCTAACTTGCTACTTAGTGGTCTTGGTAGCTCCCTTATTTCCTCCTGTAACTGGGAGGCGAGACTAGATAGATCAAGTTACATGGTTTTGTTTGAAGAAGAGAAAAGTAATAAACTGGGGTAAAAATCAAATATGCAGAAAACTAGAGGCTCTCATCATCTGTTTGAGAGACGAAGGAAAAAGGTGAATCACCCCAACAGTACAAAAAGAAGTGTCAAATAAAACGTCCAGTGAGCACTCCAACAATAAAGGTAAGCACCACATAAAAGCCATGATCTTGAAATAAAAACATGGCAGAGCACATAAAGAAAGAAAAGAAAGGAAGAAAATAAATATATAAATATAAATGGAGACAAAAACTTCAATAACCACACCAAAACAAAGAAATTGACAAAAGTTAGATAGACAAATAAAATAAAAGAAGAAAAAATGTCTTGTGCTTTTTTTTTTCCCTCCTGCACAGGCACAGTAAATATTGGGGTCATTCGAAATTGAATTTTCTTGGCCTAAGAGCTACAGGGTTTCTCTACCCTTGGAGTATATTGTCATGGGATTAATAATAGACTCCGTACAGGTTCATTTACTCTCTCCCCTTGGTGCTTTCGTGCTGTTTGGGAGACTCCTGCTCCGTCCTGGGTGATAAAATCAGACCTCTGTATCTAAAGATCTCGGTATCTACACTAGTCAAAGAGTGGAACTTATGATGGAGTCTTTCTTTGTGGTTCTAGAAGTTCTGCTCCCTCAGTGTCATTTTAATCCGTCTTCTGTGGTTGGTGGTCTTGATCTTTGCATTGATCTTATGATGTTTCCAGAAGACCCATTCCGTTGCAATTGTCTCATACAAACCTTTGGAACTGGAGATCATGGTTGTTGTGCAGGCCATAGCTCAAACTCTAGACTAGGGCTTTATTATTGGTCCCAGGATACATACAGTCTGGTCATGGTTCTATCAGCCAGTCATCTGTAGATTGCAATATTGGCTTTTGGACAGACTAAAGGGTGACAAGTCTTCTGGTTTTGTCTTATCGTTAGCTGGTGTGGTAGGATAACCTGCTCTTAGGTCAAATTGTTCCCATTTTCCTCATTGTCAGGATATCATATTAGAGCTGGCACTTGATGGTGTCCCAGCAGTATTAAGGATGTCCCAGACGGGATTTGTTTCCTGTAGTTGTTGTGAAGAACAGTGTCATTTCTATGACTGGGATCCAGGGTTCAAGGCTGGAAGGATGATATCTAATCACCTGGGTCAAAGTTGGGTCCACGTAACATATTTTCAGGGTGGGAGATGTCCCTGTATTGTAAACAAGTATGAGTTCTTATCCCTAGTAGATAAGAGCTTGTTTTTATACGTAAGATTTCCCCCCTTTTTTAGTGTGTCTTTGCAGGGGAGAATGGTGCTACATTATATTGCCGGTGCATTTGTGGGTGAAATGAGAAGAAAACAGAACAGGTCACAGTCCCCAAAAGTATAAAAAATAGAAATAAGACTATATGTGCTCACATAAATACATAAAAAATGAAATAACAAGGTAATTAAAGGAACAAAATGATGCAATAGACTATCTTATATTTGGAGAAAAATCAGAGAAAGAGGTACTGTGTGCAGGTCTTATACTTATGATGGAAGTATAGGTTTCCCCATTGACTTTTGGGGTTTTCTTATGGTGTATGGGTTCCCAAGCGCCTTTTCATAATGTACCCTGACCTTCTTCAGATTGGTAAGAGAATCGTGGCAGGAAGGTCTTGGGAAGAGTTCTTGCTTTGAATTTTGTTTCTTTTTAAAATTCATTTTGACTATTCTAGGTTCTTAGCATTTTCTCATCAATTTTATACTTGGTTTATTATTTCATAGAAGCCAAAACTTTGGTTTTCAATACAGGTGCCAGAACAATTAGATGGTGAAAAAATACACTTTCCAACAATGTTGCTAGAACAATAGAATAACCACAGGCAGAGGAAATCAAACAAAAACTCTTTATTTTTACCTTTTCTCACACGCAAAATTCAATTTAAATTGGATCACAAAATTTTTGCATGTGAGAGCTAAAAGTAAATAGGAAAATATAGTGCACTTAGATTTGGCACTTTTTTTTTTTTTTTTTTTTTTGGTTTTTGGATCACACCTGGCAGTGCTCAGGGGTTACTCCTGGCTGTCTGCTCAGAAATAGCTCCTGGCAGGCACGGGGGAACCATATGGGATACCGGGATTCAAACCAACCACCTTTGGTTCTGGATTGGCTGCTTGCAAGGCAAACACCACTGTGCTATCTGGGCCCCTGACAATGATTTTTAATATAGAACACAAAAGAACATTCTAATTTCCTTAAAAAATCCATAAATTGGACTTAATCAAAATTAAAACCTTTTGTTTTTCCAGAGTCAATTAAATAAAAAGATAAGCTAAAACGTGAGAGAAAAGCTCTAGAAGTAAGTATATACTTGACAAATGATTTGTGACTGTAAATTAACAATAGCAACAAAAGAACATACAGAGCTCAATAATCAAACTAGCACCCTAATATAGAATAGATAAAAATATTTGGGGGCTTGAGAGATAGCACAGTGGTAGAGCATTTGCCTTGGACGCAGTCAATTCAGGATGAATGATGGTTCAAATCCTAGCATCCATTTTGATCCCACGAGCCTGCCAGGGGTGATATCTGAGTGCAGAGCCAGGATTAACCTTTTGGGTGTGACCCCAAAATCAAAACAAACAGAAAATTAGATAAAATATTTGAGTAACCATTTCACTAAGGCAAAATAGAAGGAAATAGGCATCTGCAAAATATACACCACCATTTGCTACTGAAGAAACCAAAAGTGATGTGCTAGGTCATTTTAAATAAAAAGGAGAATCGATCATGCCATGTGTTGTTGAAGATGTGGAAGACTTTGCATCTAGAAGACCGACTTCCTTTTCATTGTGAATGTTGTGGTAGAAAAATTAGGATCTTCTTGCCAATGTATGTTTAGAAACTTTTCTAGAGAACAAAAAAAAAAAAAAAAAAAAAAACGGTTTCTTCTCCTTATAAATATGAACTCTTTGAACAAAGAAAAGATACTTAAAATACATTTTAAAACATTGAATTGAGTATGATGACTTTTGGAATAGAGTATTTTCATAAAAACATATGATATTACAAATGTTTTTAAGTCTTCATTTCAAACCACAAACACTTCAAGCCCTTGTTTCAGTATCTAGGATGTAAATAGAATGGAGGCTTTGGAACCTATGTTAGGAATGAGTTGACAAATCCCACAACTGTGACAGTCATGTGATTTTCAGAAGATAGTATTATTTCGGGTGCAGCAGCAAAAAATGAGATCATTTTTAGCGTATTTTATTATTTTTGAAATTATTTTGAAAAATGTCATTGTCAACTTTTAGCTTTGAGCTTGGGAATCACTCATGATGGTGCTCAGAGAATCATAGGTTGCCTCCACACTCCATTATTATTGTACATCTTTAAAAACTGAGAAAACAAAGATTAATGATCCTACTATAAAGCCTTCTTTAATTTTAATACTTCATTTTTCATTTAATAATCTTTACATAGCACACATTTATTCAATTACAAAGATATTTTGAACATTCTATAACAAAATTATCTTTGTCAAGTAGCTGTTGATAGACTTAACTCTTTCATTTGAACTGAAAATCAACGTCTTCAGACTATCTGATCTCAATCTGATTTCCTACTCTTATTTCCTGTCAAACTTACAAGGCCAACTTTTACTGTTAATTGACCTCCTGCAATATAGCTTCTGAACCTTAAAATATATTTCTTCCAGAAGTTATTTCTTCTTTATTTAAACACGCATTAGGATCTTTTATGGGATCTTCTGAGAATCTTTCATGTAGAATAAATTGCTCTTTCCTCTCTGATCATAGATATATTGTTGGGACCTGGGTTCTGAACAAGGAGGGATGCCATTTTGTAAAGGTCACATGACAAGCTTCTTCTCAGGTTCTGTGCAGGGAGAGATGACATTTTGTAAGAACCACATGGTGTAAGCCACATGCTAGGTCTCCACAAGCCTATTTCCATTAACACCACCACAAGTTGGCCATATCAAGTAGCCTATCAGGAAAGGACAAGGGAGCATCAGGAAGGTAGCCCTAGACAATAACAATCATTTTAAAGATCATCAGAAAGTTGGAACCTCCCTATATAATCTTCTCTATGACCTTGGGTAGGGATCATCTCCTTTGGGAGATGAGATGAGAGCTTTTGGTAGACAGATTGAATTAAGCTTTGTTCCAGTTGTGTAGTCTGTCTTCTAGTCTGGATTCTAGCAATATGATTATATAATATTTGGGGCAAAGCTTATTTTTAGGTGAATCATCAACCAGTGTCCACAGGGTCCTAGAGCCTTACCCTGAGATATGTACATTTATCTGTACAAACTGGATAATTCAACATTTAGGTTCAATAATGCAGTGCTTCTTGATACACATCAAAGTTCAAGGTTTCAGGGTTATTGCTGTTGGTATTCCAAGGGCTGATAATGCTGGTGATGAAAATCATTCTAACATAGTTAAGACATATGTTATCGCTCTGTGAATTGGCATAAAAATTTGAATGAACATTCAATAATTATTAATAAACAATAAAATATTTTATAATGCTACTTAGCCATCTCTATAACCAGAATAGAATAAAGCTTTGAAAATTGTAAATGATTTGTTGTTAAATCAATAAAAATTGATAAAATTGCTTTTAGTGGAAATCATGTCTACTCTACTGTTCACTATACTGACCAATACTAAAGAAATATATTTCAGCCCATGGACACACATGAATGCTTATCTCTTTGGGTTCTCTAGTTTGGAAACCCAACAAACACATTCCACATCTTGCTTCTTTCTTAGTAATAACTTTGGCTATTTTCTGTACTATTAAAAATGTTACCAACTTAATAACTAAATATTTGAGATATGTTATAATTTACTAAACTATCCTCCTACTGGTGGACATTTAATTGTTTGCAGATCTTATAAGCAATTTTATAATAAATATCCTCATTTTATGTTTGTATAAAGTGGAGAAAAAGATGGACCTTGAATTCAGAGTCCCTGGATTTAAGTCATGACTCTGAAACTAACTCTTACAGCTTTTATTTTTTTTTTTTGAATTCAAACTGTATAGTTTCAATATACTTAACACTGTGTGCTATAATTTCCTTTTAAGTAAAATAGTTATTTAACAAAATTGTATAGTTTCTTTTTTTTAATTGTATAGTTTTTTTGTTTTTGTTTTGGTTTTGGTTTTGGTTTTTGGTTTTTGGGTTATACCCGGCAGCACTTAGGTATGGCTCTATGCTCAGAAATCGCTCCTGGCAGGCTCAGGGGACCATTTGGGATGCCTGGAATCGAACCACCGACCTTCTGCATGAAAAGCAGATGCCTTACCTCCATGTTATCTCTCTGGCCCCTAATTGTATAGTTTCTTAATGAAGTAAAGTAGTTTTTATTGAAATAAGCTCAGAGAAAATTGAGGAAAAGAAAGATACAAGTTTGAAAAATAACATGAGCTTCTCTATAGAGTAAAACCTCTAATGGCTTTTGCAAGAAGGATAAGTGAGTTACTACATGGAACGAACTTTAATATCCTTAGTGGTGGCTAACAGTACATTCAATCAGATATTATCAACATGATGTGATAATAATTCCCTGTAACCTAACTAACTAATAAAATACCCCTGATCTTTTTCTCATATTCCAGTGTTTGGAAAGAATTACTTTCTATATTTTTTTCACAGTTTCATAGGCAAGCAAAGTTGGTTTTATTGGCCAGAAAAGTAAATAAAGACAAGAGCAAATAGAAAATTGAGACAGTATGGACTAAAGGAAATGGGAGAAAAAAAATACTGTCACAGTACCAACAGCAGTTGCTATATGAACCACCTACACAAAGAAGTTCATGAGGTTGTTTGACTGAAAATTCAGCCCACGTTACTAAGAATTTCCACTTTGCCACACTTTTCTATGACCACCCCTAAGTACAGTTGTTTAGCCACAACAGCTTCCTCCCACCCCAGCTCTCATGATGTTTTAAATCAACTCATCTATGATTCAGACTGATTTGTATCATCCTTAACAAGAGTGTATAAATAATTTTCAAGATCATATGAAAGAAGAAGGAGTCTGTTTGGCAATGCCCAAGAGAGCATCACAAAGTAAGATACCCCACCACCAAGGACTGAGGCAAAAGGGGAAGTCTGTTTGGCAGTGCCAGTACATTGTAAAACAAAATGGGAAAAGCTTGCCAGTACATTGTAAAACAAAATGGGAAAAGCTTCACTTCTTGGCTGATTATTTTTCTTCCAGTCAAGGAGCTGTACCACAACTTTATAAGAGTACTACTATACATCAAAGTTCATAATGGGAAAATATGCAAACCCCACCATACCCTGGGACTGAAGAAACTAGTTCTGGAGAACCAACCAACAACTGCAATCTACATAACATTTCTGATCAAGACTTTAAAGATAGAATGCTATGAATTTTCAATAAATTTAGAGAAACAATGGGACAAGCATCTCAGAAGGCTCAAGAGGATATGAGAATAGAAATAAGAAAAATTCAAACAGAATTATCAGAGCTAAGAAGACCCCCAGATCAAGGACACTACCCGATTCCTTACTGCTGCAAAACATTTCTCAAACTCAACAAGACCATGGTGTGGGATGAAAATGTGCCCTGTAATTCACCCCCCATAAGAATATCTCAAAAGACTTAATGGGGATGTTCTATATTTCCTCTGTATGTTTAATACCTCTATAATAATAACTCTTAGTGAGTTTATTCCCAAATGCAAAGGTAGCCTCCTCCATCACTTATTTTCTTTAATTACTTTCCTCAAATTTATTTATTTATTTCCTATAAACATATATATATATATATATATATATATATATATATATATATAATAACTTCCCTTGCTTTGTTTCTGCTTGATATAAAGACCTAAAAGAAAAAGTCTTGCCTGGGAATAAAGCTCAGGTTAAAACCAGGGCACAGAGATTGTGTTGTCTATCATACTTACCACCAAATGCATCAGCAAAATAATATGGCACCATTCTCTTTTGCATAGGCACTCTAAAAAAGATAAAATCTTATGCACAGAAACAAGCTACAACTTATAATACAGGGGCACGTCCCTGAGCATGTGTCATGTGGACCCCACTTAAATCCATGTGATTGAACAGCAACCGTGCAATCCAGAACCCCAGATCCCAGACATAGAACCAACACAGTTCCCAGCAACAGAACCAGGAACCAAATTCTTCCCTGAGAAATGCCTAATACCACCTTGGCATCAACTTGCACCAGTATTGATATGACATCCTGACAACGAGAAAATTGCAACTTGATCACCTAAAGGTATGATGAAATCAGGAGACATGTCATCCTTTGCCCTGTACAAAAACCAAGATCGCTAACTACAGAAGACTGACTTTGACAAACATGACTGGGTAGAACCTATCGTGGGACCAATAAGAAAGATTCTAGCTTAGGCTTTGGCCTAGGATTTGTACAAAAACCAAGATCTCCAATTCCACAGGTCTGACTTTGACAACTGCAACTGAGCAGAACTTCTGGAACCATGATGAAAGACTCTATCCTAGGCTTTGTCCCAGGATCTGAGCAAAAACCAAGACCACTAAATTACAGAAGACTGATTACATCAACAGTGATAGAACGAACCTCTAGAACCGTAAAGAAAGACTCTATCCTTGACTTCCTCCTATGACATACACAAATACCAAGATCTCTAGCTACAGAGACCTGATGTTATCATCCCCAACTGAACGGAAAGTTTCTGGCACCACAAAAAGACATTGGGGTGTGAAAATGAGCATGTATAGAGACTGTAGTTGTTCCCATTACAGTATGCTTCAAGAGTGAAGAAAACATGTATCTCTTAGGTGAAGGAATTAGGGAATTAGGGAATTCTCTTTCTAATTTCCCCAATACTTACTATACCTATGGGGGTAAAAAGCATAAAACCTTGCTACACAGGCCCTCCTTCCTTTTTTTTTTTTTTTGTATTTTTCTTCTTATTTATTTTTCTCTTTTTTCTATCTTTTTTACTTTTTCCTCTTTTTTATTATTTTAATTTTTTAATTTTCTTTTGTTCTCATGGTTATTATATGATGGTTGTTTTTAGTACCTGAGTCCTTTTTTTGTAGATGCCACTTTCTTTGGTTTTTTTTTTTTCTTCTTTTTTCCCTTTGTACTTTTAAATTGATATTTATAACCTCTAGACAGAATCCTCCCAGGTCTTTTCCAACAGAACCACATAACTTAAATCATCTTGTTCTGCCTCATGAATTGAGGGGGAAAAAATAGAGGGTACCAGGACCAAACAGTCATATTAACATTGAGTGGAATTAAAAATGATCAGACTCAAACACCAAACTCAAAGTCAATAACAACAGAATTATTACCCAATTTACAACAAGCGATACACAAAGGGGAGCAGTTATGCTAGCAGTCCAGGAGGCAAATAAAAGATATATGGGATGCATGCTGGGAACAGGGTGAAGTAAGGACAATACTGGTGGTGGGAATGGGCCTGTTTTATTGTCACTATGTACCTTAAATATTACTGTGAAAGATTCCTAATTCACTTAGGTCACAATAAAAATTATTTTTAAAAAAATGAAATATCAGAGCTGAAAAATATGGTAGGTTAAATGAGAACCTCACTGGAAAGCCTCACCATCAGAGTAACAGTCACTGGGGACAGAATCAATGATAAAGAAGAGGAGCTGCATAAAACCTCTATACAACAGAAGAGGATGGATAATATCGTCAAAGAAAACAAGCAGATGACAATTAAACTATAAGATAAGCTCAATAGAAACAACATAAAATCATTGGATCCCAGAGACCCAGGATAAAAACCCCAATGAAGAATCAACAATTAGAGACATAATTCCTGAGAAATTCCGAGAACTAAAGAGTGCATACAACTGTTTCCTGAATGCCTGAAGAGTATCAACTAAAAGAGATCCAAAGAAAAGCACCCTATGGCACATAATAGTCACAATGATGAAAATCACAGATAGAGATAGAATACTGAAAGAAGCATGATCAAAACAAAAAATCATATAAAAAGAGGAATCTTTAATATTTACAGCAGATTTAGCACAAACAACTCTTAAGGCCTGAAGGCAGTGATGGAATATAGTGACAGAATTCAATGAAATGATTTCTTCACCAAAGATATTTCACCTAGACAGACTTTCATTCCAGTTTGAAGGAAGGATACACATCTTCATGAATAAAAAACAGCTCAGAAATTTTACAGACTCAAAAAAAACCTTAAAAGAAGATCTGAAAGGTCTACTCTAAGCCAAGGCAGACCCAATAAACTCAACAAACTCCTACAAAAATGTGGCACTTAAGCCCATGACAATCATGTCATGGACTAAATACAACAATTACAAGACATAGAGCATGTATCAAAATGTTGAATCCAACATTCTGCTGACTTACAAGAAACACATCTGAATTGTTAGAGCAAAGATAGTTTCAAAATCAAAGATTGGAGGACAATCATTCAAGCAAACAACTCCCCTAAAATGGCTGGAGTGGTCATACTACTGTCAACGAAAGCAGACTTTAAGCTTAAAAAGGTTATAGGAGATAAAAATGGACATTTCTTTTCTTTCTTTTTTTTGGGGGGGGGGCACACAGGTGACGCTCAGGGGTTACTCCTGGTTATTTGTTCAGAAATCACTCCTGGCTTATGGGACCATCTGGGAAGATGGGGGACTGAAACATGGTCCATCCTAGGTCAGCTGCATGCAAGACAAACATCCTACCATTGTGCTGCTGCTCCAGCCCCAATATATAGACATTTCTTAATAATCAAGGGATATGTACAACAAATACTTTAAACTTTAAAAAGTTATAGGAGATAGATATGGACATTTCTTAATAATCAAGGGACATGTACATTCCTAAATGCATATCAACCCAATGGGGGGAGGTCAGAAAAATATTTAAAGCAGCTATTGACAGATTCAAAAAAAGATATCAACAACAACACAATAATAATGGGAGACTTCAGCACTGCCTTATCACCCCTTGATAGGTGAGTGAGGCTGAAACTCAACAAGGATACACTGTATCTGAAGGAATAAATGAAAGAGATGGCTTGGTAAATATATGCTGGCCTCTATATTACCAAAAATCTGAATGCACATTCTTCTCCAATGTACATGGGGCATTCTCCAAGATAGTCTTCATGCTTGGCCACAAAAATATACCTCCATAAAATCAAGAAGATACAAATTATATCAGCTACCTTTTCATATCATCATACACCGAACTTGGAAGTGAATTACAAACAGACAGAGAAAAAACTTTAACAGCTGGAAGTTAAAAAGCTCACTACTGAAGAACAAATAGGTTAGAGATGAAATCAAAGAGAAAATAAAAATATTCCTGGAAATAAATAAGAATAAAGACACAAATTATCAGAATTTGTGGACACAGCAAAAGTAGTATTTAGAGGAAAATTTACAAACTTGCAAGCATTCATCAGGAAGAAAGAACCTACTGGAATAACAATGGAAAGAAAGAGCCTACTGAAATAACTTAATGGAATAGCCTAAAAAGTTAGAAAATAACAACATTATGGACCAAAAATAGGCATATGGAATGAAATAATGAAGCTCAAAGCAGAAATTAATGACTTGGAAACCCATAAAGCAATCTGAAAGATCAATGAAGGCAAGAGTTGATTCTTTAAAAAAATAAACAAAATTGATTAATCATTAGCAGGACTAGAAAGAGAAACTTAATAAACTGAATTAGAAATGAAAGGGGGAAAATTACTACAGAAACGATAAATATTCAAATGACAATCAGAGATTACTTTCAGAAAATCTATGCCACAAAACAAGAGAACATGAAACAAATGGATAAATTCTAAGACTCCTATAAACTCCCTGAATTAAACCAGAATGATCTGGTATATCTGAACATAGCTATCACTATTGAGAAATTAAAATGGTAATCAAAAATCTTTCCAAAAACAAAACCATGGACTCAGATGGATTCACTAGCGAATTCTTTCAAACCTTTCAAGAGGACCCTCTTTCAGGCTCTTCCAGAAACTTGAAGAAACAGAAATTTCCCCAAATAGTTTTTACGAAGCAAACATCACCATGATACCAAAAACAAACAGAGATGCCACAAAATAAAAGAACTACAAATCAATATCCTTGATGAACACAGATACAAACATCCACAAGAAAATCCTAGTAAATAGGAATTCATCAAGAAGGTCTTACACTGTGACTAAAAAGGATTCATCCCAGACATGCAAGGATGGCTTAACATATGCATTCAATCAACATAATATACATATTAACAAAAGAAACAATAAAAACCATATGATCAGATCAATAGATGCAGAGAAAGAATTTGACAAGGTCCAACACCTACTAATGATAATAAACCTCTTTTTCTCAATTTAGTCAAGGCCATTTACAACAAGCAAAGGCAAATACTGTCCTCAATAGAAAAAAAACACCTAAAAGCCTTTTCTCAAAATCCAGCACAAGACAAGGTTGTACCCCTCTTGCCACTTCTATTCAACATCATACTGGAAGTACTTGCTATAGCAATTCAGCAAGAAAAAGATATTAAGGGCATCCATAAGGAAAGAAAGAAGTCAAGCTCTCACTGTTTGCAGATGCTATATTTAAAAAACCCTAAAGACTGTCAAAAAGCTTCTAGAAATAATAATTCATATAGCAAAGTGGCAGATGACAAAATTAACATTCATGGCGTTTTTATATAAAATAATGAAAGAGATGAAAAGGCATTACAAAAACAACCCATTCACAATTGTGCATCAGAAAAAAAAAGTACTCTGGAGTCAACTTAACTAAAGAGGTGAAATATCTATGCAAAGAAAACTGATTCGGGGCCGGTGAGGTGGCATTAGAGGTAAGGTGTCTACCTTGCAAGTGCTAGCCAAGGAAGGACTGCGGTTCGATTCCCTGGTGTCCCATATGGTCCCCCCAAGACAGGGGCAATTTCTGAGCACTTAGCCAGGAGTAATCCCTGAGCATCAAACGGGTTTGGCACAAAAAAACAAAAAGAAAAAAAAAAGAAAACTGATTCAAGAAATAAAAGAGGACACAATAAAATATAAACATATACATTGATCATGGATTGGGAGGATTAACATAATAAAAATAGCACTATTCTCCAAAGCCTTGTACAAATTTAATGAAATCCCTCTAAAGATAACCATGGCATTTTTTCAAAAAACTGGATTAAATACTCCTGTAGTTCATTTGGAACAATAAATACCCACGAATAACTAAAATAGTCTTTGGGAGAAAGAAGATGGGAAGCAACATTTTCCCCCAACTTTAAATTGTACTGTAAAGCAATAGTCATTAAAACAGCATAGCATTGGAATAATGACAGACCCTAAGATAATGGAATAGACTTGAGTATTATGAGACTGACCCTCAGTATACTACCAATTAATCTCTGATAAATGGGAAATAAATTAAATATTGAGCAAGGAAAGCCTCTTTAAAAAGTAGTGGTGGGAAAACTGCAAAAGCTGAACTCAGATCTCTCTAACACCATGCACAAAAGTCAAATAAAAATGGATTAAATTGATATTAGACCTGAAATCATAAGTAGGATTCCAACAGCTTCTGCAACAATATCACTAGATTATTTACCCAGAAATGCACTTAATGTTAATATTTGGGGGAGATGAAACCACACCCAGAAGTGCTCTGACTCTGTGCTCAAGAATAACTCCTGGTGGATTCAGTGGATTTTGGGGGGAATGCCAGAGATTGAACCCCAATAGGCCATATGCAAGGGAAATCCCCAACCTGCTATACTAATGCTCTGGCCTCAGGCATTTTATTGAAATGACCCATTAACAATATGCAAGATAATTTGATATGTAAGATTATTAATATAGGTACTGTGAGACTGGCAACTAGGGGTAGCTGATGGGACCTGTTGGCTTTGCGAATTTCTCTTTTCTGGTCTCCTGAAGCTCTCCTGAGAGGGCCAGGAAGGGCCCAAAAAAAAAACTGTCTCCTAGAGGTCCCAGAAAAGCAAGGCAACTCCACTCCACTTTGTGGCCGCGCGCTCTTTCTTACTAATAAACCCCACCACAACACACAGAAAAAAAAATCACACTACAAGTGTGACAATGGGGGAAACCTTGCAGGCAAACACCATGCACAGAGAATGAAGATGATAGCTCTGATGACTCAAAAAATACCAACCATCTGATTAATATCTCAGATAAGGAGTTTAGAATAGAAATATGGAGGATCCTCATGGAAATTAAAGAAACATAGCTCTAGCTGAACAGAACACAAAGACAGAAATCAGAAAACTCCAAACTGAAATAACAGATCTGAAAAACACAGTAGCTGAACTGAAAAACTCAATGGAAAGCCTTTCCAACAGGGTAACAGCAGCCGAAGACAGAATCAGTGAACTGGAAGAACAAATGAAGAACAACTCCACACTGCAGAAGAGATTGGAAAAGAGCCTTAAGGCAAACAATCAGACAATGGAAAAAAAATACTCAAGGGATGTGAACAGATAAAAATAGAAGTCTTTGATAAACTCAACAGAAACAACATAAGAATCATTGGAGTCCCAGAGGCCCAGAAGGAGATCCCCAGGAAAAATCTACATTCAAAGACATCATCACAGAGAAACTCCCACAGCTAAAGACTGCATGCAATCAAATCCTGCATGCCCGAAGAGTACCAGCCAAAAGAGACCGGAAGGAAAACACCCCAAGACACATCCTAGTTATAATGACGAATCCCACAGATAGAATACTGAAAGTAGCGAGATCAAGGGAGGAGGGAGATTTTGGACATTGGTGATGGGAATGTTGCACTAGTGATGGGTGGTGTTCTTTACATGACTGAAATCCAAATACAATCATGTATGTAATAAAGTTGGTTAAATAAAAATAAAAGAAAAAAAAGGGAAATTACATTTAAAGGAACATCCTTAAGACTTACAGCAGACATGTAACAAGAAACTCTCAAGGCCAGAAGATAGTAGTGGGATATTGTGACAAGACTGAATGAAATGGATGCTTCACTAAAATTCTACACACAGCCCGACTCAGGTTCAGGTTTGAAGGAAAGATACATAGCTTCACAGATAATCAACAGCTCAGAAACTTCAAAAATGCAAAACCAGCCTTAAAGGAAAAACTGAAAGATCTACTTTAAGACAAGACAGACCAACAAATACACCAAACTTATACACAAAGATGACATTAAATTTTATGACAATCACCCCCCCTCAATATCAATGGACTAAATGCATTTTCCTTCAAGATTGTTAAGTATACCAATGATGTACATATTGTAGAATTTTCTAGATTTTTATAAAGATATTCAAGCGATTATTGTGTGTTTCTGAAAGAGAAGAAACACCTTCATGAGAGTGTCTGCTCTGATTGTCTCAGTTGAGAGAATAAAGTGTAAAATGCCAATTTGAACCCTAAAATGCCTTGCAATGTGAAGATAGTATTCCTAGCTAAAATAAAAATAGTAAAAGTTGTGACCTTCACCTCATCTTGTTACATACTTTTGGATACCTCATTATTGGTGAAAGAGTGACATTTTGTCATTACAGTTGGCTTAACATTCCATGACCATATATGTCCTTGACCATAAAAATGCTGTCTTGTGACTCTAATCTAATTCAAACGGCTAAGCACAGGAAACACTGGTTCTTTCCTATGACATTGATTAATGAGGAAACACTTGGTTTCACCTAACATGAATAACTATAACTCCCGAGACCCTGTTTTTAAAATATAAACAAGTCTAGCTGATGTTTGCATTTATTGGGATCTGCATTTGTAACACAATAGTCACATCTTGATAAAATTTCACTTCCAATTGAGCAAAAGCAATCTGAGGCACATCTTCCGTATATTTAAGTTTCAAATTGCTTCAGTAGTAAAAAAAAAATCAGCCCTTCATCTTCCCCAAACTGCAAAACTATTTGCTTTTATCTTGGATATTTTCTACACTTTCCTATTCTAATCTACTTATGTTTTCCACTCCGATTTCTTACTTCCTCCCTCTAATGGGAATTCATCACAATTTTTTAGACTGTTCTATGAATTATTTACTAGTCATCAAAACAGACTGTTCCTTCTTTTCTTTACAAATTTCTTGGTGTCCTAACAAGCCAAATCATTGGCTTGATGGATTCTAACACCACAAGTTGAGCTTTTATTTATTTATATACCTGAGCACATGTTCAGCTTCCCAGGAAAATAAGCTTTGCTTTTATGATATTCTTAGAGTACACTAGGTCACTAATCTTTGTCAAACATATGGAAGGTTCTGAACAAAATTGGTAAGAGTGTCCTTAAGGAATAATTGATAGCAAAAGGAATGACAATATATATTTTAGTTTCCTTACTTTCATTTCCAGGTAGGGACAATTTATATAAAGACCTTCAAATCATTTTGTCCTTTTAGTGGTACCAATTCTAATGATGTATTTATTTTATTTTCCTTATTTGTACATTTTCTTATTGTTATTGTCAAGAAAAGTTGCCATTAGTCCCCCTTTCTTGTCTCAATTGAATATTTATTTTTGTAGTGAGTAACTTCTATATATTCTAGGATTTCCTCCTATGAAGAACTTTTCTTTCTAATACTGAGTCTATTTTACAGAATCTATGTTACTATATTACTAATCTATTCAATGAGATTTTTTACCTTCTTTAACTTTAGTCAACTTTTTTAATTAGGGGAGGGTGGCATGCAATGGAGACTGGGTCATTCTTTCTTTTTCCTAGATCTCAGTTTTGTGAATTAAGGTTTTAATTTCTTGAAGCTCAATATATTCGCTATACCCATTTTTGCATATTTCTTTTGTGGCTTAATCATTTTCAAACATAGATTCAAAATCCAAAGTAAGACTTGGTTAAACCTAAAAAAAGATCAGATGTCCCATTTCCTAAACACTGCCAAGATGATATGTAGTAGTAGTAGTAGAAAGTTGCCTTCATAATTTGTTAAAAGATTTTATTTTGACATTATTATTTTTAACAGGTTCTTTTAGATTGACTAACCATCGTCACATTCTTCCATGATGACAAAGTCTTTGAAATAGGAACATTGACGGGGCCGGGGAGATAGAATGGAGGTAAGGTGTTTGCCTTTCATGCAGAAGGTCATCAGTTCGAATCTGGCTTCCCATATGGTCCCCCGTGCTTGCAAGAAGCAATTTCTGAGCATTGAAGCCAGGAGTTTCCCCTGAACACTGCCAGTATGACCCAAACACACACACATACACACACACACACACACACACACACACACACACACACACACAAAGAAATAGGAACATTGAAATAGTAACATTTGAAATAGTGACATTGTAACTATATAGTTATAGTACAGTGTATGACACAGAATAGTTGGCCAAAAAATGTTTTGATTTTTGGATTTGTTTTTTTTGGGGGGGGGCTTGGAGGCACACCCAGTGACATTCAGGGGTTACTCCTGGCTATGCGCTCAGAAATTGCTCCTGGCTTGGGAGACCATATGGGACACTGGGGGATCAAACCACGATCCATCCTAGGCTAGTGCAGGCAAGGCAGATGCCTTACTGCTTGCGCCACATCTCAGGCACCTAAAAAATGTTTTATTACCTTTCATCAATGCATATATATATATATATATAGAGAGAGAGAGAGAGAGAGAGAGAGTTGGCATTTTAGTAGACAATAAATAGCTCTGAATATTCTTCATACTATAATAGTACCTCAACTTTATGCTTATATTACTCAAATAACATATTTTAATATAACAAACATCCAAATTTGCTTAATTAAAATGCATCATATAATTCCTTTTGAATACACATGTGAAGTCAATGACTATGCATTTTCTTTCAACTCCCTAATCCTATTTTGGGAATTTATGGTCAGTTTCGGTCTATGGGGAATTTAGTAATAGGCAGAAGGCCATAATACTCTCAAAGAAGTCTTCTCTGAAGATCAACATCCACTAGACCACAGATTTCAGCCCTTGCACTTAAGATTCTAAGTTCAGGATGAGATCTCCAGGGATTTCCAAGAAGGTTATAATGACCTTTCTGACAAATTTTGTTTATAGATACTCTCCCAAAGGCTTTGTCATAACAGTCCCATTGTTTATGACACTATATCTCCTAAAAGAACTTCATTCAAGCTTCACTTAACCATGATTTCTAAAGTATACCTGAGTTTATAGGATGTCTAAGTTCCTTTCACCAGTTCCTCCCACAGGACCAAGATATATGTTTGCTATAAATTGTTAAGCACGAAAACAATCAATTTTAGAATCTCATCACTTTGTTTATTGGAGTAGAGAAGTTTACTCAAGATAAATCTGTTCTTTGCATTACAGTTAACTCCCAGAATGATCTTGGCTTTATTCATGCGATATGTGGCAATGGCCCAGATAGAAAATTTAAAATCGCCTTCAAATTGAAATCCAGAGTTGAGCAGCAATTCTTCATATCTTTACCTCAAATTGGAAAAATATCTAATTTAGAAAGAAATACTTAACAAATTGTATTCATAGTCTCTTTCCTATTCCAATTCATCATTCACACACAATTACAATAAAAAATTATCGACAAATAGACATAAGAACTTATTAAGGAGTCTCCAGTACTTAAATTTACTTTTTCTATAACTCAGAGTTACAAAAATTCATTCCTTAGATTCTGCATGTTAAGGAGTTGGATGAATGAAAAATGTGAAGCTGCTGTCCTTCAGGATCAGCTGTGTACTATATATAGTAGAGAATACTCCAGCCTCTCAAATCTAGCATCCTGCCTTTGAAGAGAAGGAAATATTAACAGTTCATAATTGTAGCTTGGGATTTAGTAGTGACCCAAGAGAGGTATAGGAACAGTGATCAGTTAGATAAGGAATAAAATTGAAGTTAATCTGAAACATGCTTTTTCTCAAAAAAAAAAAAAAAAGGAAAATTTGGGAGGAAATTGGTAGCACTAGGCTATTTTTCATTTTTGCACTCTATGGGAAAGATTGCTATTAATGGATCTGAGTGAGGTGACCTTAAGTCCTTACTACTCAAATATCAATGTGAATTAACTCCATATGGGTGGAGTTTTAATGAGATTGCATCAAAATGCCTATTAAATTATTGAGAGTAAAATATCATACAAGTTAAAGATGTAAGCCAGTTTTACACAAAAAAATAATGGTGTAAATTTCATATTTTTTCTCCTAGGTTCTCAAATTTGTCTTTCCTTCCCCTGTTAATTTCCTTCTGTTCCTCCTCACTATCACCCCAAAACATGGGAGTTATTGCAATAACTACACAAAGGGCTTTCTATTTTACCTTCAGTTCTCTAAAAGGTATTTCAGGCTAATACTAATATAAAATTCAGATCTGTTTTTATTAATATCAGGCCCAAAACTCTTAGAATGCTTTCTACTGCCTGAAAATCAAAACCCAGTTTTAAGAATGAAACTCCTGGGGCCAAGGTGGTGGCGCTAGAGGTAAGGTGTCTGCCTTGCCAGCACTAGCCTAGGACAGACCGCGGCTCAATCCCCCAGCGTCCCATATGGTACCCCAAGCCAGGAGCGACTTCTGAGCGCATAGCCAGGAGTAACCCCTGAGCATCACTGGGTGTGGCCCAAAAAACAAAAACAAAAACAAAAGAATGAAACTCCTTTATAATCTGGTGTCTGTTAGCATATTTCTTTCAAAACTCATAATTCTTTGCAATTATTTTAAAGCATGGTACAGCTCCATGTCTCTGTATGAAATTTGTCTTATGCCTTCCCTTTATAACAACTAATCACATTATTTATAAATTGTAGGTACAATCATCTATACCTACCTCTAAATAATAAACTATGTAGACCCAGGATATATCTCATTAGTAGAGTACTCATCAGTATGTATTTGCCTTACATATGTGAACCCCTTCATTCAATCAACATAAAAGTAATTTTAAAATATTTAGAATATATTAAGGCAAGGACATTCTATAGAATTTCTGACACACTAAGTAAATGTCAATGTTTAAAAAAACATTCCTTGAATAAATCCACAAGCTCTTGAAAAATGTCTTTCCATTTTTTCCAGCTACAAGACTAACCCTGTGTTTTATCACAGAAATAATATAATTTTTAGAAAAAATTTCAAAACATCAGACAGAGTTACAGGTGAGCATTGTTGTATTAGGCAAGTCTAAGAAAGGATGCTGAGATGGGAAAAAGATGATAAAAGGGAAAATAGATAAAGAAATAAAGGAAGATCTTATTACTCATAATTCTGATGTCAATAAAATTGGTCTCTCCTAATATGAAATTTTAGATGTAAAAGTAACAACATGATATTTTCTTTTGTATTGTGGTGGTGTTTCACTTCCTTTTTCCCTTTCCTCTCTCAAACTGAGGTTGAGAGCTTTTAGAAGAACTCCACCCATTTGGGGCTTATTTGATCATTACCCCCATTTTATTGCTTTTCTTTTCTTCAAAACAAACCACATAACTTGAACTATCTAGTTCCACCTCTCAAATAGAGGGGGAAATAAGGGAGGGTACTAAGACCAAACAATTGTCTGATCACTAAGCTAAACACAGAGGGGACCACTTATTCTAGCAGCCTGGGGGGTGAGGGTGGGGGATATGGGATGCAAGATGGGAATGGGGTGGAGGAAGGACAACTTTGGTGATGGGAATTCCCCTGATTCAATGTTAAAATGTACCTAAAATATTACTGTGGAAGATATGTAAGCCACTTTGGTCAAAATAAAAATTTAAAAAAAAAGTAACATCATGATATTATATGGTGTTAATATATAATTTGTTCACCAAGTCTGTGCGCTTTCATGCATTAACTCATTCAATTCTCAAAAATTAAATGAAAGAAAACTCCAGGAACTGAGTAATATTACTATATCCTTTAAAAAAGTAAGGGAATGGGCACTAAAAATAATTTTTATTCAGGTTATACACAGATATAGAAAGATATTGATATTTTTGCAGAGGTTTGTTGTGAAACATATACTTTGAAGAAACAGAACTGTACCCTTAAAATACACCCAGTTGTCTAAACTATTGTAATCTCAATTAAGAAAAGAATATAGAGATAAAAAGTAGCGATAGTACAAGTTGAGTGCATGCCTTGCATATGGCTTACCCAAACAAATCCTCAGCATCCATATGGTTCCGCAAATAAACACAAGTAGTACCTATACATAAGATAAGGAAGTATAAACGTATTTTAGGAAGAGTAAACAGTATCTGTAAAGTAGGATGTGGAGAAAGCTTGACCATATTTGTCATGTTTAAGGCTGAATTTCAAAAGAATGAGAGAAGTTGGAAGAGCAAGATTGGACAACAGTATAGTTTGCCTGGATCCACAATCAATGATGTTTGCCTAATTCTCCCAACAGGGAAGTTGGACAAGTCTGATTTTCTAATACCAAAGTAAACTTAATAATAAGGTTACTTATTAGGACACTTCTTAGGACACTCATCCCTGCTGGGCTCTTTTCAGAGCCAACAAAGAACTGTCATACTTGAAAGACAAAAAATGGGGGCTGGCGAGGTGGCGCTAGAGGTAAGGTGTCTGCCTTGCAAGCGCTAGCCAAGGATCAGGACCACGGTTCGATCCCCCAGCGTCCCATATGGTCCCCCCAAGCCAGGGGCAATTTCTGAGCGCTTAGCCAGGAGTAACCCCTGAGCATCAAATGGGTGTGGCCAAAAAACCAAAAAAAAAAAAAAAGAAAGACAAAAAATGTACTCTAGTGCCTAATAAGAAATATCCATAATGTCCTACTGTGTCTTTTTATGTCAATAGGGACACAGAGTATCAGACACATTTTGAATAATCAAGTTTGTGCAAAGATTCTTTAGTACCAGGATTTAGTACTAGAAATGGAAGATACAGTATTTTTTTAAGTGGTGACAATCTTTTAGGGAGAAACAAATTACATACACAAATGCTAATGTCAACGATAGCACAGCATTTCAATAAATGTTAAACAAACAGAAATTGCACAATTTAAAATCTAAATGCAGACAGGTTGACTGAGTACAGATAGAAACCAGGAAGTCTGGAAGTCAACTGGAGCCGGTTAGTTTTTAACCACGATTTTGTGAAGCGATGGACTTTGGCTGGAGGCAAGGAGAAATGGGCAGAAATGAACTCTTAAATGGGGTCATATCTTAATGTTAGTACTGCAAATATACTGCTATTGGATTGAATATACAGCAGACACTTGAATATAGTGGATAAAGTAGACACAAGGGAGGTCGGGTCGCTACATTTATCATCTGTGAAATCAAAAACAAATTTAATTAGTTCAATGTCTATACAACTACGGTTGAAGTTCTTAACAAATAGTGTTTTTTTGTTGTGTTTGTGTTTTGGTTTGGTGGCCTCACTTGGAATTTCACAGGGCTTACTTCTGGATCTATGCTCAGAACTCACTTGTGGTAGTGTGGGGAGCAGCAGAGGGTCACCTGCATGCAACACAAGTACCTTACATCCATTATTATCTCTCTTGTCTCATAATGATCATTTTATAATTGCAGAGTCTATTTGTCACATAGTAAGGATGAAAGTTATTTGGTGTCTATTTTTTTTAACAAGGACCACACTCTGAAATGCTTGACAAGAACCTATCAGTGATCTGGCTTGGTTGTACTTTCTTTAAAATGTACCCAATAAATGCACACATAAATAAAAGTTTGAATAAATCCATTATATTTTCTTTCAAATTTATATGAGCAATAAAAATGTAGTACTTAACACCACTCTCTCTCTCTCTCTCTCTCTCTCTCTCTCTCTCTCTCTCTCTCTCTCTCTCTCTCTCTCTCTCCTTAGATGGATTACTTTGGAGGAGAAAGTATTGGCAAATGAGATCCCAGGGCCAATGAAGAATGATGGCTATTTAATAAACTAAAGTAAAAAAAAGGAGAGAGATTCCACATATTTGGGACACCGGGCTCTAATCTTATGAGAAATGTATACCTTTTCAAATTTGTGGGTAAGGTAACATTTTAGCTGTGATTCCCACATTAGGGGTATCCTCACCCTGAATTTTACTCCTACTTAACCTAGAGTGATAAAACTAATATGAGGCAAGTGTCATAATACAGGGACTAAGGTGCCTGCCTTGCATGCACTCTCTCATGATGAGCCTGGTTCTCTCTCCTATACTGAGTAGTCTTCTAGCATCACTGGGTGTAGCCCAGACAGCCCCCAATCACTGCTGGCATAGCTTTGAGGGCCCACAAAGTCCCATATAATGCTCCTCTACCATTGAACCACCAGCTAGGAAACCCTGAGCATCACTTTAAAAATAAATGAACATGCATGTTTAGGGTTTGAAGTTATGGAAGAACTGGAAGAAATAAAATTTTTCAAGTTTATTTGAGAAACACCTAATGTTTCTCCTGTGGATATTCTGCCAGTTTAAGGTGAATCTAGAAAAGTTCAATCTTCTAAAATAAGCAAAACCATCAGAAAACTTAGGAAAGATGGTTCACAGTATAAAACACAAAAGCTCAGGACTGAGTAGATTCTGAAGGTCATCTAGTACAAGGATTCCCAGACTGTGGGATTGAAAACCCAATAAATTTTAAAGAGCAAAACAAAATAAAATAAAAAGCAAAAATAGGGGATTGACCTAGGGTGACTATGTTCATTTCTTCCCTAAGGCTGTGTAACAAATTACTAAGGACTAGGAGGCTTAAAACAAGAGGAATTTTTAGTCTCACAGTTGCAGAGGCTGGACATCTGGGGTCAGAGTATAGGTACATATGGTTCCCATGAAAGAATCTGATCCCAGCCTCTCTCTCAGCTTCTGGTTATTCAGTGTCATTTTTTGCATTTTTTTGGCTGGTAGATGGAGTTCACCTCATCTTTAAGTATTTCTGTCCTTCTGACCAATATTCCCCCTTTATAAGGGAAGTTTCATTAAATTTGGACCCACCCTAATGCTCTCACCCTAACTTGATCATCAAAAAGTCTATTTCCAAATAAGGTCACATTTAGAGGTCTCAGGAATTAGGACCTTAATATCTTTTCAGGGAACTAAAGTCAACCCATAACAATGTTATACTAATAATTAAGTTAAGTAAGAACATTTTAAAATAAATAATTCTATTAACATTGTCTTTTCAGAAAGAAAATATTTAAACAGCAAAAATTTACTGCAAAAGGAAGTTTTTCCTAGTTACAAACAGTCCAGATGAACTATGGATGGCATTGCTTTAATTTCTGTGTCTTATACCAAGTTGATGAAGACTTATTCATATACTAGCAGATCTCATTGAATGACTGGTGTACTTTGACTAGTAAAATTTTGGCTAATGCTGAATTCACCTCAATTGCTACCTGAGCTGGATCTTTAACACTAGAATTCTCATAAACAGAAGCCCACAAACACCAGAGAAACAATGGTGTCTCACAAGTTTACATTGCTAAGTCATGTCCACTTCATACGTACTTGAACTTATAGATATTCTGGTTCCTTTCCTATTCTCTGCTTTTCTTTCCCTCAAGTATTTCAGTGACTTTTTTTTTGTGAAAGAAAAGATCGTTTTTTATTATATCAATGCAGGGATAGAACAGAATATTTGAAATATCTTCGTAGTGCTTGAAATTCAAATGTCACCTCTGCTCTTCAGATGCTCTTTACAAAGTGATGTTGCTTTTAGTAGGCTCTTCCATTGGTTTCTCATGAGTTTAAACTTTTTTAAACTAAAAAATAACCATAATTAGAAAATAATAGAGGATCAAAAACAGTCGCTTGAATTCTAGAATCACTCCTATTTAAGAGGAGAGATAAAGTGTTTTGAAGAACTCACTACATTAACCTTAGAGAATACTCCCTACATAAATCTTGAGTTGTAAGAGTTGCTGCTCACAACCAACAACTGATTTGCCTAGAGATATAAAAAGGTGGAATATCACTCACTATCAATTATTTTAATAGTCAGATAAAAAGACCAGAGAGCTAGTAAATAATGCATTTTCCTTACAATGGGTCAGTTGGGTTTGATTCCCAGCATATAGTCCCCCAGCACCAGAAGGAATGACTCCTGAACCCAGAGTCAGGAGTAAGTCTTTAGCACAGCTGAATGAGGAAAAAAAAAAAGAAGAAATAATGAAAGGATGGTCAAAGACTCACCATGTCCTTCATATTCTTTTTTTGGGGGGAGTCCAGGTTTATTTGGGGGTTCTAGTTTTTCATTATTTATGCTGCAGAAATAATAAATTAAAACCAAGAAAGCATTTTTAAGGAGATAAAATAATTAACAAAGACATACTATTGGTAAAATATTGAACTTTGGTGTCCAACTCAGAAACTTGACTACAACTGGCTTTTTATAGTAGCATAAAAATTATTTTCAAAAGTAATTAATATCACCAAGCCTTTAAGGCTATCACAACTTTTAAAATCTATCTCTGGCTCTGGTATGTTAATATATCATTTATTATTTATTAATTATATGAAGTATATTAAATATATATTTCTGGGGGTAGGGTGGGACTCAGCAAGAGTATTCAAAAATTGAAGAATAACTTTAATGTACTTTTTGAAAAATTATTTTATTTAAGCACCGTGGTTTATAACGTTGTTCATAATACAATTGTTTTCCCCCCACAGTTACAAAGTTGTTTATTATTGAGTTTCAGTCATACAGTGTACAACACCATTCACCAGTGCACATTTCCTGTCATTGCTTCCAGTTTCCTTTCACCACCACCCTCATTTATGGCCATTTCCATTGTTGCAGGTTTCTTTATGGTATAATGGATAGTCGAGGCTTTATGTTGACCCTCTTTCACTTGATTTGAACATGTCTTCTTGCTAAATGCTGGCAACTATGGTGCTTGGAGTTTCTACCCTATTAGACCATTGTATTTGTTCATGGAATATTATATGTATAGATTCTAGATCCCTCAGATAAGTGCTATCATTCTTATTTATCTTCTTCTGGCTTACTTCATTCAACATAATATGTTCTAGATCCATCCATGTTGCTGCAAAATCATGATTGTATCATTTCTAACTGCTATGTTGTATTCCTTTGTGTATAAATACCACATCTTCATGATCCACTCATCTATTTTTGGGCATCGAGGTTGGTTCCAAATATTGGCTATAGGGCTGAGTGCTGTGATGAATAGTGGACTGCATACATACTTTGGGATGAATGTCCTTGTGTCTTGGGGATAGATAACCAGGAGTGTGATTGCTGGACCATATGGCAACTCAATTCTGAGTTTACTGAGCACTCTCAACACTGTTTTCCATAGGGGTTGGACCAGGTAGCATTCTCACCAGCAATGGATGAGGGTTTCTTTCTTACTGCATCCCTGCCAACAGAGATTGGTCCCGTTATTTTTTATGTGTGCCATCCTCACTGGTGTAAGGTGGTACCTCATTGTTGTCTTGATTTGAATTTCCCTAATGATGAATGATGGTCAGCATGTTTTCATTTGTTTATTGGCCATCTTTCAGTCTTCTTTGAAGAAGTGTCTATTCATTTCTTCTCCCCATTTCTCTATGGCTTTATTAGATTTTTTTAGAGCTCACTTTTCTAAGTGCTTTGTATACCCTAGATATCAACCCTCTGTCTGATATATTAAATGGAAAGATTTTTTCCCATTCTGTTAACTGTTTTCTAGCTTTAACTAGGGATTCTTTGGACATGCAGAAACTTTTAGTTTGATGTAGTCCTATTTATTTAGGTTTGATGCAAAAATTCTTGCCATTGGCATTTTATCATCAAACAGCTTTTTAATACATAGGTCTTGGAGTGTTCTGCCTATTTTTCCTCAATGAATTTTATTGATTCGGGTCTGATTTCAAGATCTTTAATCCATTTTGAGTTGACTTTCGTGTAAGGTGTAAGGTATGGATTAATCTTTATTTTCTTGCAGGTGTTAATCAAAATAAACAAATAATTATCACATAACTGCATGAGAAATTAAATTTATCAGCCCCACCCAAAGGCTACTTTTTAATATAGCAAAATAAAATAGTTTGTGACATTTGTAATTTAATCTTAGATTAAGGCAAATTCTATGTATTGAGTTGACCTCAATTTAAATTTAAACTTTATTTAAAATTTAACATCAGTTTATATTTAAATTTTTAAATATGTCATTTTTTACATATTTTAAGATAAAATTCTTAGATTAAGTTATTTGGAGACTTAGTTTAAGTTATTTGGAAGATAAACTATCATTTTATAATCTTCAATTAAAGAAAAGCAACCATCAAATAAACTTTCCCTATTACTTTTATTCCTAGAAGTAAATATACTTTTCACTGGAACATTTGAAGAGTTTCATCTTGGAAGCAGTTTTTAAAGAAAATTTCCTGACATAATCAAACATCTTGTAAATCAAAAACCTACCCATTCATGGAAAAGTCATGAAAATTCAGGGAAGAACTTTTAATCATGTAAAAGGTACTTTATATTTCTATCTGAGCAATAACATAAATGTAGGGAGCTACATAATTTAAATGTGGTTTCTCTCTAAGTTTTATCACCTACCCTAAACAAGATAGGTATTGGGGAAATTCCTGATGAGAAAGTCTCTTTCATAAACTACAGTATTATATAAAAAGGAAAGTGCTTACATAGACACCAAGGCCTACACCAGTACATACACACTATAATTCCTAGGTCTAAAATCTTTCTTCTTCCATAATCTCAGAACAGACCTAAAATGGTGTCCACTGGAGAAAGTATCAATCTGTTCTCCTGCCAACAATATACTTGGCTATTTGGCTTTAGAAATATAATCATGTAAAGAACATTTCCCTTCACCAAGTACAATCATATTTGTAATCAAGGTGTTTAAATAAAGATATTAATAAAAAATAAATTCATAGCTCTGAATCTAGGCTTCTGTTGTCCCATGGAAAAACTAGGTTTTACTCTATGTGGAATATTATGAAAATGATATTTGTAACATAAATATGGGATGTGTATCTACCCTCATATAAGAAAGTTGATGATCTTAAAGACTTGAGCTTGAAAGACTTGATCCAATTTTATTTCTTAAAACGTTATTTTATTTTACTATTTTTTATTAAAACACATAGTTACAAGGTTGTTCATAATACAGTTGGTTTCATATCAGATAAAGTTGTTCATAATTGAGATGCAATCATACAATGTACAACCACCTTCAACCAGTGCATATTTCTGGCCACCAATGTCCCCAGTTTCTCTCTCACCTTCAATGATGATGTATTCTCCCTTGCTTGTCTATGGGGCATACATTTTTCTACTCTCCTATTTTAACCAGTAGTAATACAAACAAATGGGGAACTTTGCTTCTGCATTTGAGTAGCCAATTGCTTAACTACAGATAAAAGAAATAAAATAGCATTATTTATTTCAGTGGAGCCAGAGGAGTATTTATTAAGTCTGAATACTCATGATTATGGCTATTGCTCCTTATGTTCAGCCAACCAAACCTTGCAATTCTACTCAAGTCCAGTGGAGCTTAGGGTCCATTAGGTCTACATCTAAGGTATCTCTAGGGTGCTAAGACTACAAAAGAGTCCCAATGGTTCTGGGGAATCAAATTTGGGTCCTTGCGTATGCAAGGCATGTGCCCCAACCCCTGAGCTTTTTAATTTATGTTTTAATTTAATACATATTTCAAGATGGTAATTCCAAAATACAACTCATTATCAATACAAAACCAGGGGCTGGAGAGATAGCACAGTGGTAGGATGTTTGCTTTGCATGCAGCCAATCCAGGATAAAGGTTGGTTCTCATCCCATCATCCCATATGGTCCCCAGTGCCTGCCAGGAGCGATTTCTGAGAGCAAAGCCAGGAGTCACCCCTGAAGGCTGCCAGGAGTGACCCCAAAACAAACAACAACAACAAAAAACAAAGAAAACAATATCTTGCCTAGAAGAAACCCCTTTCAAAATATCTATGCCTCCTTGAGGTTCAGCCTTAATAACTAAGTGAGATTTTAAAGTAAAGATCACATTCATTTTTGCATTTCCTCTTTCAGGTGCAGTCTCAAATGTTTTTATCCTTCAGCTTCTGGAACATATCTTTTATTTAGTTCTCCAGGTTATGTAAAGTCTTTGTAAAGCATTGTTAAGATCCCTTGGGATCTCTGTTGATGATCTTACATTGGCATAATTTTGTAATCTTCCCTTCCTTAGGCTATGAGTAAGATTTCAAAAAAGAGCTCGCTATTTTTGTGACTGTTTTTGCTAGATAAAAAAGAATGCTATGCAAGTTTGCAAGCTCTAAAACAAGCAAAAAATATTAAAAGCATGCTTTTGCCCCATGGGGCATTTTATCTACAATCACAAATGCATGTACTATGGCATCGGCTTTGTTAGCACACCCCTAGAAATAGCAGCAGGCATCACTCAATAAGCCATATTTTAAAGCTGGAAGGACATTTTGTTTGCTTTAACTGTTAAGATTAATTTCTGGGCTAGAGAGATAGGACAGAGAACAGGACAGTTGCCTACATCTTGCCCTGGATTTAAACTACACCTTCCTATATGGTCCCTGAGCACAAAACCAGGAGTAAGCCCTAAGTCCCACTAAGGGCCAAGAAATAAAACTTAAAAAATCAAAGATAAAGAGGGAGAGTGAGATCCCACAAAGGAGAGTTAGGAGGAGGATAGAGAGCACTGGAACACATTTCATGTCAAAAATTCAATGACATTTCTCTGACCTCTTTTCAATATATGCAGATCAGCCCATAGGTGTCTTCTCCAGTTTAGGTTGAGTGTACTTACATTCAGAAGGAATATTTGATATGCATTCCAAATTCAAATGAAGATAATTTTTGGATTACTTTATCCTTTCATTAAATAAGAACATATTACTAGTTCCTGGCTACTAGTCACTTATAGTTTAAGGTTAGGAATAGACAAATATATTTCCATATGCCACGGAATTGAGATTTTTATGTACATGAAATCCAAATGTCACTTATTTAATCAGGTAACAAATATTTCTGGGAAGCCTAAATTGGAGAACTTAAGTAATATGTAGCATGAGAAAAAGCTGCCACATAGTAGAGAGAACATCCAAATAGGAATGAAAAAAATATGTCTTAAGATATGAAAGAACAAAATTAATAAGAACTTTGGATGTAATATTGGATGTTTTATAGGTAATCTCACACACAAAATCAAATAGTAGGGGGTAAATGGCCAGTCGTAAAGTTGTTTATGCCAGAACAAGGAGTTTGAATTTTATCGTCAGAAAAGTATTTGAAACACTATTAGCAAAAAATCATAAAAAATAATATCTCCTGTAGCAACATGAACAGTTTATTAAAATCTGAGTAGAACAGGCTCTTAAAGTAAGAAAAAATAAGGTCTGGAAGCTGCAGAGATAGTACAGTAGGTAGGGTGCTAGCCTTGCACATGACTGATCTGGTTTCTATCTCCAGAACTTTTTTTTTTTTTGGTTTTTGGGTCACACCCGACTGTACTCAGGGGTTACTCCTGGCTGTCTGCTCAGAAGTAGCTCCTGGCAGGCACAGGGGACCACATAGGACACCGAGATTCGAACCAACCACCTTTGGTCCTGGGTTGCCTGCTTGCAAGGCAAACGCCGCGGGCCCATCCAGAATTTCTTATGGTCCCCTAAGCATGGCCTGAAGTGATACCTTAGCACAGAGCCATGAGTAAGACCTGAGCACTGCTAGGTGTGGCACAAAACAAAAATAGAAAAAAGAAAAGATGAAAGTAAAAACATAGATAAGATAGAGTTTCTCTTCAGGAAAAGAGGAGGTGATAGTGAAAAGAGGACAGTGATAGTGTCATTGACCTAGAAGCCAACCATAGTGTTAGTGTTAGATCAAGATATAGTGGAAATTTGGGAGGGACAGTTAATCAAGTTCAGTGGTACCACGAGTCATTTGCATTCTACTTCTTTTTAAGTTTACTTTTTTTCTGACAGTCTTGTAGTGGTTAAAAGATTAATTTAGAAGGCTCATTTTAAATCTCAAATCTACCAGTTACTGGTTTTCAGTTCTTAAGATGACTACTTACCCTCCACTAACCTCAGTGTTCTTACTGCAAAAATTATTATAGCAACACTTATGCCACAGTGTAGTAAATTTAGAAGACAAGATGCACTTGATTGCCTGAATGTTGAAAACCTTCCAGTTATCTTCCTCATGCTGTACCTTTTGAATGCAAGGTCTCTAATTGCTTCAACTTAGTGTTCCCTTGGGCCTTATCTAGTGGCCAACATGCAGCAGTCTGCCAACTAATAATTGTTTCTTTGTGTTGAGGTGAAATGGTAGAACATCAAATCACCAAATGAAGTTTCTGGAAAAGATAAAGGACTCATGTGTGTGCTTAATATATACCACTGGTAATTAAGTCTCCAGTAAAGGTCAGGCTATTTGGGAGTGAGGGTTAAAAAAAAGGAAGATGGTATTAAGAAAAATGTAAACTAACTCCAACAGGAAAAAACCAACCACATTGGGCCAGAAGAAGTAGAAGAAGGAGTCTTCACAGGCAAAGGGGGTTTCTAAAAAGCAAGTTGGTGATCTGCTATTTTTCTTTTTTTTTTTTTTTTTTTTTTTTTTTTTTTTTTTTTTTGTTTTTTGTTTTTTGGGCCACACCCGGTAACGCTCAGGGGTTACTCCTGGCTATGCGCTCAGAAGTCGCTCCTGGCTTGGGGGACCATATGGGACGCCGGGGGATCGAACCGCGGTCCGTCTCCTAGGCTAGCGCAGGTAAGGCAGGCACCTTACCTTTAGCGCCACCGCCCGGCCCCTATTTTTCTTTTTTATATCAAGGTTTTAGTCCTTCAGTGGGTTCCTTTATTTCAAGGAAGAGTCCATCAGAGATTTTTTTCTATCAACATCTCAACAATAAGATTATAAAATATCAAAATTTTTTTTGGTTTTTGGGCCACACCCGGCAGTGCTCAGGGGTCACTCCTGGCTGTCAGCTCAGAAATAGCTCCTGGCAGGCACAGGGGACCATATGGGACACCGGGATTCGAACCAACCACCTTTGGTCCTGGATTGGCTGCTTGCAAAGCAAACGCCGCTGTGCTATCTCTCCGGGCATAAAATAAAATATCAATTTTATAAATAAAATCACATACTAGCTTAGAATAGAAACTTATTCTGATTTAATGTGCATTTGGTATCATGATTCTTACTTTTTCACTTGGGCATTGAACTATTTTTTAAAAGTAAGCCATGTTCATCTTAATATATAAACAAAAACATTTTAAATGATTGCTTTTGCATCATTAACCTAAACTTGTCTGACAGAGACATCAAATGATTATACTTACTATTAGCAGAGGCCAAATAATGTCTAAATTAAAAAGATAAAGCATAATTTTATGGAGAACTTATTTGGGGACATTTGAGTTTAGATTTGGGGGTTAATTTGCATCTTATAAAGAGACCATTTAGCATAGAACAGCCTCTGGTAGTTCAGTAGAATAGAAATTTAAAATAAGATGACAAGTATAAGAAAAATTTTTAATTTTTTATTTTAATTTTTAAAATAGTACAACATTTTGTTTTATAAATATGGTACTGCTACACCACACTCACCCCCAGAGTGCTAGGATCTCCTCCATTAGCCTAAGGCAGTGGTTCTCAAATAGTGGGGCATGCCCCCCAAGGGGGACTCAAGGCTCCGTAATGGGGGGAGCGTTTGACCTCAGCAAACACTGTCATAACAAGCTAAGCCCCTTGTTTATGTCTCTGTATGCTTGGAGCTGAGAGTTGCTGTGTCCTGCTTCCAACCCCGCTTGGAAAAGCTATGCATTGCAAAACGTGCTCATTGTAGCCATTAATCCAGACATCACCTCTGATTAAAAAATCAGCTCAAATTATTTTACATATATTTTTTGCAGGTTAAAGTTTTTTTTTAAATAAAGATACTATTTACAGTCGTGCAGGGGGGGCGCTAAAATGTTTTCTTCTTCCTAGGGGGGGCATGACAGAAAATAATTGAGAAGCACTGGCCTAAGGTCTACTCTTCCCATTCTGAATCCATAGAGGATATTTTCTTTATTATCAGATTAATTTGACAAATGGCAAACATTGCATTCCCTAGGAAACTTCTGTCTTTGGCAGAGTGTTCTGGACCACTCAGTTACATTTCAGAAAATTATAAATTTATTGTTCACAGTGAAAGAGTGCTAGTCAGAAAAGGCAGAAGTATCCAAGGAAGAGGGAGGGATCCTTTCTCACCAGAGCCAGTGATGGATAAACAGCAGTATCATTCCCCATTCTCTGAACTTCATTGCCTTTCCAACAGGAAAGTAAATATCCCCAATACTCACAAGACCTAAGTTTTGCCAGTAGAAGATGTATCTTTCCCAAATCTAGATGAATTTGAAAGTCTGAGAGGTTAACTGGAAAAGGACAAGCCTCAGAGAGACATCTTGGTATGCCTGAGTCTTTCTCCCTTTTCTGTAGTTTTCCTGAAGCATGTGATTTATCCATTAAGTGGTGGTTTCTCAGAGATTTTGGAGCTGCCTAAGATCATAAAAGGCTATGCTGAGATCATAAATGATGCCCTTCAGGCCCCAAAGGGCTCTTCTACAAAATAACCACCTCTGCTCTGCTTTCTGCTCTATTAAAGGGGTTATTGGGGTTATTCTCTGCCTCCCGGAAACTCAGCTTGGAGAAAGGCCAGGATACTGCTCACCAGTACATGGTACAGTTCTGCTCATTTTCAAAAAGTCAACACCCACTGCTCTGCATGCTCCAATTACCTTCAGAACCAGGAATGAAAGATAGAAACAGTATTGGTACTTTATTGTTGTCATCAGGATTAAACCCATGTGAAGCTGCCTTTTCCTGCCCTTGTTCTGATTTACACAGAGGGTTCTAAGTAGAGTCTTATAACCAAACATAATGGAAAATGGAAAATATTTCTGCTCTTGTTTACATAATGGTCTATAGTTTGTGTTTGAATGAGTTTGGCATATTATGAAACCTAGCATAACCACCCAGCTAGAAAATCATAGCTGATATAAATCAAGCTGCTTACATGTAAAACAGATTTTTAAAATCTGCTTTGGATTCTTCAATGCACTACAGACAAGCTATGAAGAATCTGATAATGTCAAACTAGAGAGAAATTATTTAGAAAGTATTCATTGGAAAATAAGTATCAAGAGAAATGAACCAAATCTATCATAAAGAAAACCTGAAATTAACCTGAAAAGAAGCCAACTTCTGTGAGTCCCCAGGTCATAAGAAATACCTGGGAGTGAGGCCAGGAGACAACTCAAATTCAGAGCACATGCCTGAGTTTTACCCTTGATACTACCTAGCCCCCAGGCACTTCTGGGTTTGGCCTTGGTGACCCCCCAGCTGGCCTGAGAAACACTATGAATTCTATGGAAAATGATCCCAATTTAATATATATATATATATGAAGTCAAAAGGAAATTAAATTATCACCATGACACAAGCATAATTATGCAACAAAAGACCTTGGTGATCAAGGAACCCAAAAGATAGTACAAAGATTAAGGCATGTGCATTGCATATGGCCACTCCTTCTTTGATACCCAATAGTGCAGATCATCACTAGGTACAGACCTGGAGACACCACAGCCTCTGCCAAAACTTGTTAGTGGCGCCCCAGTCCAACTGATGACAGGTTGAGAACAACCCCTACTCCCTTCCAGCCCCTCAGCCCCCTCCACCCTCAGGAATGCAGATTTCCAAGAAAGTGCTGATTATTTTTCTGAAAAGGGAACAGAGCAAATAAGACTGGGAACATCTAGGCTCTAGAATGTAATTTTACCTTTCCAGGAAGCTTTAAATCTTCAACATCACCTCTGAGTGTTTGTTGGGGGCCCTCTTAACATTATGTTTAGAACAACCTTTACATTATGTTGCAAGCCTTCCATCTGTGCCCATAGAGAAATCCTGTGAAACAGCTTTTCACAGTCTTCTAGATTTGTCATTGTCTTTTCCCCCTAATTCCCTCTTCACCATCTTCATTTTTTGGGGGGGGGGCACACGGCAGCACTTGGGATACTCATGGCTCTGTGCTCAGAAATCACTCCTGGCAGGCTTGGGGATCATATGGGAATGCCAGGGATTGAACCTAGGTCCATCTGGATTGGTCGCATGCAAAGCAAATGCCCTACTGTTATGCTATCTCTCCAGCCCCACTATCCTCATTTTTTTTGTTTTGTTTTGTTTTGGGGTCACAACGGGTGGTGCTCAGGAATTACTCCTGGCTCTTCTCTCAAAAATTGCTCCTGAAATGCTCACTTTGGCAGCACATATATTAAAATAGCAACGATACAGAGAAATTGCCCCTGGCAGGGTCAGGGGATCATAGGGGATATTGGGAATTTAATGGGGCTCCGTCTTGGGTTGGCCTCGTGCAAGGCAAACATCCTACTACTGTGCTAGAGCTCCAGAGGAACTTTTTCTCCTCTTTACCCAGCATAAATTTTCCTTTCTCCTAAGTGGTAAGATAAGGTATTTCAAAACTTGGAGTTAGAATACTCTGAAACAAGGAGGACCTTGGCTATAGACCTGGAGCATAACCATAGCAAGTCACATTGTGGGTTCATGAATTCAACCAAATTTTATTGTTTCTGGAGTGTGGGTGGCAGGCATTGTGCTTTAAGCTGAAAATAAAGAACAGTACAAAGTTCTTGTCTTTGCCAGGCCTTATTTTTGTCTGGGGATGGGAGATAGGAAATATTTAATAAATGTCACAATGAAAAGTGAAGCAGAAGGAAGATGCTGAGAAGGTGGGAGCAGAAGAGGATGGAGAATTATGATCACCACAGGCTCTTCTGATAAAAAACACTTTCAAGGAGGAACCTTAATCAATGAGTTGGTTAAGTACCTGCTGATATCAGGGAAACAGAGTTCCAAGCAGGCCGATGGCAAGTAAACATATTGGAAGAATAGTGACTAGGGGGAAAGGTGTCTAGAGAATGACTGGACAATGGATTACAAAGAGTGCTAGGAAATGATACCTCCAAGGAGGTGAGCAAAAGAAGCAAAAGATCTATTCAGAATCGTGGGTTTTGTGATATATGAAGACATTAGACAATTAATTCTGGGGGAGGGGGTCTGAGCAATAGCAATAGTGTAGGGAGTTTGCCTTGCACGTTGTTGACCTGGATTTGATCTCTGGCATCCCATAGATTTCCCCCTCACCCCAAGCCTGGTAGAAATGATTTCTGAACACGGAGCCATGGAGTAACCCCTTAGTGCCACTGGGTATGACACAAAAATAAAATAAAAAATTTTCAGGATACTGATAAAAATTGATTTGTGCTTTTTAAAAGAAGACAGAGAGCAAGTACAAGGTGATTGTAGAACTAACTACAGTTAAAAAGCCACTGCTAAAGTTGCAGATGGAAATGAGAATAGCTTATTGGAGCAGCAGCAGAGAAGATGACAGGACAGGGCAGGATGACTTCAGTGTCTTCTTCAGTATTTTCTCCTCATGGTTGCCATGTGCCTGGTCCATGGAACTGCTGTGGGGATCATAGAAAGTTCATAAGAGCAAAGGCAAATTATTGGCATATATAAAAGGGTGAACACTATACCCAAGAGCTCAAAAATAAAATAGAGAAAAAACATTTGTTTCCCTATGTTTCATGTAGCACTATCAACAATAGTCAAAATAGAGACAATGCAAACATCCAAAAATATATGACGAGTTAAAGAAACTATGGTGCACCTGGTAAATACACAATATTATTTGGCCATAAGAAAAGATAAAGTCACACCATTTTCTGAAGAATATGATGCTGAGTAAAGTTAGTCAGAGAGATAAAGAATGATCTCTCTTATATGCAGGATGCAAGTAAATATAATGGTGAAATAATGAATACCCCAAAAACAGTTAGAACAAGGAACATGAGCCATAATAAGCTGTGAGAGGGGCATATGTAGTCCTGTAGATAAACTTCAGAAGTGGGCAGGGCCACTTCTCATATCTTTTATGTCTCACCTGTCAAATATATCCAGGTATTTTGATCTCATATAGTTAACTCAAATTAATTAGACCTAGAAATCATACAGTCCCAAGAAATGGAGGCAGACAGACAGACCAGCAGTAGCATCCTTCATGTGCTTTGAGGGAAAGAGAATTACCAGGACAAGGGAAAGGGTCTTCCAGCTCCACCCAGACACACAGTCCCAAGAAAAAGGCAGGACAAAAGCCAGCAGTGGGGTCCTATTTGATACAGAAGAGCTATTTTTACCCCAGGTTAGTGTGCCCCCAGAAGACCACAGCACTCTGATTTTAGAAATGAAAATGAAGGCATGAATTAGCAGAATTTGTGAGACAAAACAAAAGTTGTTTTAAGAAAAAAAATTAGAGGCTGGAGTGGTAGCACAGTGGTAAGTGTAAGTAAGTGGTAAGTGATTTGCCTTGTATACAGCCAATCCAGGATGGAGTCAGGTTCAATCTGTGCAATCCATATGGTTCCCAAGTCTACCAGGAGCGATTTCTGTGCACAGAGCCAGGAGTAACCCCTGAATGCTGCTGGGTGGGAAGAAAGGGCCTACATAAATAATTTTATGGCACAGCTTAAAAAAATTGAAAAAAAAAATTACCAACAGAATTAGCCAAAAGCATGCAGGCAGAAAGAAATTAATAAATTGGAAACTCAAAAAAAAATCCAAAAAATCAATGAAAGCAAGAGTTGGTTTTTTAAAAAATAAACAAGATCTATAAAACATTAACAAGACTCACAGAAAAAGAAAGAATGCACTAATAAACCAAATCAGAAATGAAAGGCGGTGTCACAAAATACTACTGAAATTTAAATGGTAATCAGAGATTACTTTTAAAATCTTTATGTCTGGGGCTGGGAAGGTGGCGCTAGAGGTAAGGTGAATGCCTTGCAAGCGTTAGCATAGGACAGACCGCGGTTCAATCCCCCCCGGTGTCCCATATGGTCCCCCCAAGCCAGGGGCGATTTGTGAGTGCATAGCCAGGAGTAACCCCTGAGCGTCAAACGGGTGTGGCCCAAAAAACAAAAAAAAAAATCTTTATGTCACGAACTGAGAGAACTTGGAAGAAATGTATAAATTCTTGGACTCCTATAACCTCCCAATGTTGAACCTAGATGCTCTGGAATACCTGAACAGACCTATCACTATAGAAGAAATGAAATAGTAATCAAAAGGCTTTCTCCAAACAAAAGCCCATATCAGATGAATTCACTAGTGAATTCTTTTAAACCTTTAAAAAATGACCTACTGCCAATATTTTTTCAGGCTCTTCCAGGAAATTGAAGAAAGGGAAATACTTCCAAGCAATTTTTATGAAGCTAGCTTCACTCTACTATCAAGAACAGATAGAGACATGACTAAAAAAGAGAAATCCAAGCAGATATCCTTGATGGACACAGATGCA
Source organism: Suncus etruscus (assembly GCF_024139225.1). Classification (NCBI taxonomy): domain Eukaryota; kingdom Metazoa; phylum Chordata; class Mammalia; order Eulipotyphla; family Soricidae; genus Suncus; species Suncus etruscus. The sequence continues at coordinate 24,180,244 of NC_064851.1, read as the reverse complement.
AAGATCCTAAAAAAATACAAATAATAAAAAGGAATAGAGAGATACTTTAAAAAATATCTCATTCACAATTGTGTCTCAAAAAATCAAGCACTTTGAAATCAACTTAATTTAAAAAAAGTTAAATGCCTATACAAAGAAAACTATAAATACTGCTTTATAGAAATAAAAGAGGTCACATAAAATGGAACATACTTTACTCATAGACTAAGAAGATTAACATCATTAAAATGTCAATGTTTTTCAAAGGACTGTATAGATTTAATGCAATTCCTGTAAGGATACCTTATGACATTTTTCAAAGAAATAGATTGAACACTCCTGAAGTTCATATGTAACAACAAACCTTCATGAATAGTTAAAGCAATAATTGGGGAAAAAAGATGAGAGACATCACTTTACCCAACTTCAAACTTTATTATAAAGCAGTATTCAGATCAGTGGAATAGACTTGAATATTCCGAGACTGATCACAAGGTATATGATCAATTAATCTTTGATAAAGGGGAAAGAAATACAAAGGAGAGCAAAGAAAGCCTCATCAACAAGTGGTTTTGGAAAAACTGGTTAGCTACGTGCAAAAACGTGAATTTATATCTCTCATTAACTCCATGCACAAAAGTCAAAACAAAATGGAGTAAGGACCTTGATATCAGACCTGAAGCCATAGGTTACATAGAGGAAAACATAATGCCTAGTGACATTAAAATTAGAGGCATCATCAAGGATGAAATACCATTGACCACTCAAGTGGAAGCAAAGATAAACAAATAGGACTATAATAAACTAAGCTTCTGTACCTTAAAGGAAATGGTGTCTAGGATACAAATACTGCCCACAGAATGTGAGAAACTATACACCTAGTACCCATTTGATAAGGGGTTAATGAGGCTAATATATAAGAAAAAAATATAACTTCATCCAGAAAAAAATTAAAAAGGAAGAAAACATCAACAAATGGTTTTTCAACGAAGAAATAAAGATGGCCAAAAAGCACATGAAAAAAAAAGTTCCATATCATTAATCATCAAGTAGATGCAAATCAAAACAACAATGTAATATAATCCCACACTACAAAGACTGGTACATATCAAAAAGAAAAAGAACAACCAATTCTAGAGCAGATTGTGAGAGAAAGGGATTTTCATTCACTGCTGGTGGAAATGTCAATTGGTCTAGCCTTTTTGGAAAATATTATGAATTCCTGATTCACTGTATGTCTGAAACCCAACTAGGAAGGACTTTATAAATCACAATGGTTTCAATAAAATAAAATAAATTTTAATTTTTTCTTCCATATGACCCAGCAATACTGTTCCTAGGAATGTACCCTAGGAGCATAAACACATCATGCACATAAGCCCTCTGCATTCCTATATTCATTGCAACTCTGTTTACTATAGTCAGAATCTGGAAACAATGCCAGTGATTGAAAACAGATAAGTGGTTAAAGAAACTATGGTACATTCTAGAGCTAGATTTGTGTCTCCCAGAGCGGTGGCGCAAGCGGTAAGGTGTCTGCCTTGCACACACTAACTAGGACAGACTGTGGTTCGATCCCCCCAGCGTCCCAGATGGTACCCCAAGCCAGGGGCGATTTCTGAGCGCATAGCCAAGAGTAACCCCTGAGCATCACCAAGTGTAAATCCCCCTCCCCACAAAAAAGGAAAAAAAAAAAAAGAAACAGGGAACCTTCTTTTCTAATTCCTCCCACCAAACGCAAGCTGCGCTGTCTTTTGGGGCCTTTCTTCAGTCTCTTTCCGTGTTCCATGCCATTCCTGATTGACTGCACCCTAAGGCCAATCAGGCCTATGTCTGGATGGGAAAAAGGCAGCAAAGTCATTTCAATTTTTTTTTTTTGTCACACCCAGCGGTGCTCAGGAGTTACTCCTGGCTCTGTGCTCAGAAGTCGCTCCTGGCAGGCTAAAGGGACTACATGAGATACTGGGATTCAAACCTGGGTCCATCCTGTGTTGGCCGAGTGCAAGGCAAACGCCTTACTGCTATGCTATCGCTCCGGCCCCCAAAGTCATTTCAATTTATAATCATATAATACTTAGTAGATTGAATCTAGCACTACTTTCTCTTAAGAAAATATATGGCTCAAAACCCAGCTGAAAAGCCAATGAACTAATATGCAATATTTTTATCATACTCAATCTTACTTCTTTAGAAAAATAAACAAGATATACCTTGAGCCATCTTTCATAAAAACAGTTCAATAGATTACTTTCTTAAAATTCCTGATACTCCAGCAGCCAAACCACTAAATGCAAAGATCAATGGAGAAGCTAAAGAAGACGCCTACAGTTGGGGATATGGAGAAAAATTCTGCCAAATTTACAAGTCTACCCAAACGCCAGGGCCTTATAGATGAGGACCTAAAACCAACATCTAATGGTTTAGATAAGTTTCCTTAAATGTCAGTGGACTAAACTCTCCCATCAAAAGACATAGAATAGGAGGATAAATTGGAAAACAAAACCCAGCCATCTACAGACTGAAAGTCTGTACAGACTTTAAAGTCAAGGATAGATACAGGCTAAGAGTAAAAGAGGGAAAACAATTATACAAGCCACTGGAGGAGAGGGGACTGAGACAGCCATATTCAGATCAGATCAAACTGCATTCAACTTAGCGACAAAAATGGACACTACTTATTGATCAGGGGAACAGTAAACCAAGAAGTACTAACTCTGATCAACATTTGCACACCAACTGTAGAGTCAGCAACATGGTGTGGCTTTTGCTCACAAATTTAGAGAAACATGTGGACAAAAACATGATAGCAATGGGAGATTTCAACATTTCATTATCTCCACTAGAAAGATCCACTAGGAGAGCACTAGCAAAGACATAAGAACCTTAAATGAGAAACTAGAAGAACTAGGACTAATAGATGGATACAGGGTGTTTCATCCTCAAAATTTGAAATACACATTCTTCTCAAGTGGACATGGAACTTTCTCCAGGATAGACCATATTTTAGGTAATAGGACATACCTATATAAAATTACAAATAGATAAAATTAAAAAATCACAAAAATTTTAAAAATCAAAAATATAAAAATTATAGCAACCATCCTATCAGACCACAATGTCACAGATATCAAGATTGACTGTAAAAAGAAAATGTGGAGAAAATCTAAGACCTAGAGACTAAACAACATGCTGATCAACAACAACTGGATCAAAGAGGAAATAAAATAAGAAATAAAGAGTTTTCTTGAAACTTATGATAATGAAGAAACAAATTGGTAAAATCTCTGGGACACAGCAAATCAATAATTAGGGGAAAACTCATAGCAATACAGGTCTACATTAGGATAGAAGAAAAGACAGGGGCCGAAGTGGTGGTGCAAGTGGTAGGGCATTTGCCTTATATACATCTGGCCTAGGATGAACTGCAATTTGATTCCTGTTGTCCCATATGCTTCCCTAAGCCAGGAGCGATTTCTGAGCACATAGCCAGGAGTAACCCCTGAGCATCACCGGGTGTGCCCCCCACCCAAAAAGAAGCAAAGACAAAATCAACAATCTAAAAGGAAACCTTAAATATCTGGGAAACCAATAGCAAAGGAATCCAAACACAAGCAGAAGAAAATAAATAATAAAAGCCAGAGCAGACATCAACAATATAGAAACAAAGAATGAATGAGACCAGGATCTAGGTTTTTTGAAAAAATAAACAAGATAGACAAACCGTTGGCAAAATTCACAGGGAAAAAAGGATAAATACTCAAATAAATCATATCAAAAATGAAAGGGGAGAATTACAACAGAATGCCAAGAATTCCAAGACATCATGAGAGCTTATTATGAACAACTGTACTCAATTAAGCTAGGTAATCTAGAAGAAATGAACAGATTTCTGAAAAATATCATCTCTTAATAATTGGGAAGAAGTTGAAAGCATAAACATTACAACCACAAGTAAAGAAATTGAAACAGTAATTAAGAAAGTGTCCAAGAGGGGTGGGAAGATAAAAGAAAAAAAAGAAAGTGCCCAAGAATAAAAGTCCAGGACCAGACATTAAGCATTCAGAGAAGAGTTATTACCATTGATCTTTAGACTCTTTCAAATCATCAAAATGATAGGACCCCTCCCTACTACCTTCTATGAAGCTAATATCATGCACATTCCCATGTTGACAAAGATATGACCAAGAAAGCCAAGAAAGAAAACTATAGACCAATATCACTAATGAAAATGGATGCAAAAATCCTTAACAAAATCTTAGCAAACTGAATCCAATAACATATCAAAAAGATTATACATCATGACCAAGTGGGTTTTATCCCAGGGATGCAAGAATGGATCAATATATACAAATCAATCAACATCATACACCAAATCAGTAAAAGAAGGATGAGAAAAATATGATCATATCAATCAATGCAGAAAAGGCATTTGAAAAAAATATAATACCCATTCATGATGAAAACCCTCAACAAAATAGATGTGAATTGTATCTTCCTCAAGATAGTAACAGCTATCTATAAAAAGCCCACAGTTCAACATTTTTCTTTTTTATAATAATTTTTATTTTGACCAAGGTGGATTACAAATCATTTACAGTAAAATTTTAGGTATATAGTGACATTGAATTAGGGGCATTCCTACCACCAATATTGTCCTCCCTCTCCCACCATTCCCAGCATGCATCCCATATCCTCCTCCTTTGCCCCCTGGGCTGCTAGTATAAGTGGTCCCCTCTGTGTCTTGCTTGTTGTAGATTGGGTATTGATCATGTTGTTGTTGGCTTTGGATTTGGTCTGATCATTTTTTAATTTCTACTCAATGTTCATGTGACTGTTTGGTCTTGGTAACCTCCTTTAATTCCACCTCAGTTTGTGAGGCAGAACAAGATGGTTCAAGTTATGTGGTTCTTTTTGAAGGAAAGAAGAAGAAAAAAAAAGGGGGGAGCAAAAATCAAACAAGCAAAAAATGAGAGGAGTCCTTCTTGAGGCTATAAATATCTGTTTAAGAGAAGAAATGAAGGGGCCGGAGAGATAGCATAGCGGTGTTTGCCTTGCTAGCAGCCGATCCAGGACCTAAGGTGGTTGATTCGAATCCCGGTGTCCCATATGGTCCCCTGTGCCTGCCAGGAGCTATTTCTGAGCAGACAGCCAGGAGTACCTCTGAGCGCTGCCGGGTGTGGCCTCAAAACCAAAACCAAAAAACAAAAAACAAAAAAACAAAAAAAAAAAAGAAGAAATGAAAAGGGAAGAAAAACAGTAACAATAATTTTAAAAAAATCAACTAAAAACCCGAAAGGCATCACAGCAGTAAATACAACAACCAAACAATAATCCCAGTTCCGTAATAAAAACAAAACAGAGCTCAAAAACATAAATCAAAACAAAGCAAAATGAAACAAAAAAGTAAAAACAACAATAACAATAAAAAATTAATTTGTGCTTTTTTTTTTGCATAGGCACAGTAAATATTGGGGAGATTTGAAAGGGAATTTCCTTGGCCTAAGAGATACAGGGTTTCTCTGCCTTTGAAATATACTGTCATGTACATAACTCCAGGTTCCGTACCTGTTCATTTATTCTCTCCTATGTCCTTTTGTGGTGTCTGGAAACTATCTGCTCAGTCCTGGATGATGAGATCAGGCCTCTGTAACTAGAGGTATTGATATTTACATTATTTTTTTGGGGGGATGCTAATCTTCTCTGTATTATTTCAATTTTAGTATATGTGCTGCCGAAGTGAGCACAATATTTACATTATTTTTAAAGGCAAAAAAAATTAAAGCATTTCCACTAAGGTCTGGCATGAGGCAAGACTGTCCACTGCCTCCACTCTTATTCAACATAGTTTTAGAAGTCCTGGCAATAGCAATGAGACAAGAGAAGGAAATTAAAGGAATTCAAATTGGAAAAGAGGAAGTTAAACTATCTCTATTTGCAGATGACATGATGATATACATCAAAGACACTAAAGAGTCTTCTGAAAATCTAGAAACAATAAACCAATACTGTAAATTAGCCAGCTATAAAGTCAATACAAAAAAAGACAGCTGCATTCCTTTATACAACCACTCAGAGGAGAAAGCAATCACAGTCTATCCTGTTTAAAATAAGGCCCAAAACTATGAAGTATCTAGTAATCTACCCTAACAAGAGAGGTTAGAGACCTATATCAAGAAAACTTAAAAACACTTTAGAAAGATATTGAAGAAGACCTGAGGAATGGAAGAACATTCGTCCTCATGGATTGGCAGAATAAATATTATCAAAATGACCATCTTACCTAAACTGCTATATAAATTCAATGCAATCCCTATTCAAATTCAGGCAACATTCTTCAAGGACTTAGAACAATTAATAATAAATTTTATATGTAACCATAAAAAGACTTTGGATAGCCAAATAAATTCTGAAAAACAAGAAACTGGGAGGCATCTCATTACCTAATTTGAAGCTCTATTAAAAAGCCATAGTGACTAAAACAGCATGGTATTGGAACAAAGACAGATTTTTCAGACAATTGGATCAGAATAGAATATCCAGTGACAAATCCCCAAGCATATGGTCAACTAATCTTTGACAAAGAAACCAAGAATATGAAGTAGAACAAAAACAATCTCTTTAACAAATGGCATTGAAACAATTGGATAACTATGTGTAGAAATTAAAGATTGATTCATATTTCAACACCTTATACAAAAGCCAATTCAAATTGGATTAAACATATTGATATTAGACTCAAATCCATAAGTTCATTAAGAAAAACATAGGCATAATACTCCAAGACTCAAAGAAGTCTTTGATGATACAATGTCAATGGCAAGAGCTATCGCATCAAACCTAAATAAATGGGACCACATCAAACTAAAAAGTTTCTGCATGGCAAAAAGAAACACGGGCTAAAATTAGAAGACAGCTAACTGAATTTGGAGAACATTTTTGCACTCCACACATCAGATATCTAGGCTATACAAAGTACTCACAAAAGTTAACTCCACAAAACTCAAAAAACTTATCAAAAAATGGGAAAGGAGATGAACAGGCACTTCTCTAAGGAAGACCAACAGTTGGCCAACAGACATCTGAAAAACGTTCATCATGTATCATTAGGGAATCTAAATCAAGACAATAATAAAATATCATCTGACACCAGTGAAGTGGCACAGATCAAAAATAATAAGAACAATCTCTGTTGGAGAGGATGTGGTAGAAAGGAACTCTCCTGCATTGCCAGTGGGAATGCAGCCTGATCCAACCACTTTATACAACAGTATGGAGGATTCTCACTAAACTCGAAATTGAGATGCCACATGACCCAACAATTCCCCTTTGGGTATCTATCCTCATAACAGAAAAACATTAATCCAAAAGAGTGGATGCACACCATTATTCATTGCAGCACTTAGTACAATAGCTATGAGTTGGAATCAACATAGATGTCCAACAATAAAGAGTGGATCATGAAGATATGGTACATATATACAATGGAATACTACATAGCTGAAAGGAATAATGCAGTCATGCAATTAACTGCAATATGCATGAAACTGGAAGATATATATTAAATGAAGTAAGCCATAACAAGGATAAATACATAATAATATCATTTATATGTGGTATTTAGAATAATTGCATGAAGCAACACAATGGTCTAAATGGCACTTATCTCAAACGCCATTAGTCCCAGAGTAAGCAAGAAGAGAAGAAACTGACTGAAAGAGGAGAAACACAACAGCTTATATTATCTCCTATATTTCAAAGATATATTTCTTCTATCTTTCAGCAACAAATACAATTGTTTATATTGAGCAGGTGTCCAATCAACTGCTCTGTATAGATGTCTATAATATTGTTCTAATGCTTTTATCCACAGAAACAGGTGCAGAATGTAGTTGGAAGCCATGGATTCCCACTACAGTGCTCACTATAAGAAGTTTTAGTATCTTAATTTTAATCTGTATATATGATAACTCCTTGATCTTTTTTCCACAATGGTACTTGGAGATATAGGATAGTAGCCCTAGTTTCACATTACAATGCTATATTATATTAGACTCAAAAGATAGTGCTCATTAAGATAATGTCTAAACAAAAATTCTAATATATTCATTTTCCACTTGCTTATGCCTGCTAATATGCTCTAATAAGTTTATGTATACAGATAGCAATGGAATATACAACATTATGCCATAAACTCCTGTTACAGTGCTCAATCATTGAGTATGTTATTGTAATTTATTTTCAATTTTAGGTGGTTTACCATTATATCATAATTCTTATTATTTCAGTTTGCTTTCAGGAAAAGAACCTGGTGAGGGGAATGGCCCTGACTCACTGTATACCTGAAATTTAACTGTGAAAGACTTCATAGATCACAATGATTTCAATAAAATAAAATTTAAAAAAAGAAACTATGGTATGTCTACACAATAAAATACAATCCTGCTAGTAGGTAAAATGAAGTCATGAAATTTTTTTGTACATGGATGGATATGAAGAGTATTATCCCAAGCAAAATGAGTCAAAGAAAGAGGGATAGACAAAATTATTTATCTAACTCATTTGTGACATATAAAGTTTAATATAGTAATAATATGTAGAGATAATAAAGATGAAGGCCAGAAGCATCAGTCCATGAAGAAAGCTTGCCACAATAGCAGTTAGGGCAGAGTAAGGACCACTATGATAATGATAGTTGGAGATGATCACTCAGAATAAGAACTGGATATTAGAAGGAAGTAAAGTGATATGCATATTATCCTTTCAGTAAAAGTATTTCAAACCAGTCTCTAAAAAAGTAAAAAGGAAGACAGAGAAAGAGAAACAGAGAGAGAAGAATAAAAATGTCTACCCCAGAGTTGGGCAGGGAGGGAGAAAAATGAGGACATCAATAGCAAAAAACAGGCACTGGTGAAGGTGTTGTATATTATGTGACTGAAATTTAATCATGAACAACTTTGTGGAGGGAAAAACAACAACTGCATTTTGAACAACCTTGTAAACCACATTGTTTAAATAAAGTAATTTTGAAAATTTAAAAAAAAATCAACTTGATACTGTATAAAATTTATTGAGTCTGCAATTATAATTTAATTTTAATTTTATATGCAATGCATGTTCTTTACCAAAAAAAGAGGATAACATCACTCATATTAATAAGTTTCAATTCTAGTTATTGTGACTTTTGTGAAGTTAACACTTAATTTCAACGTTGCCATTACAAGTAGAGATGATAGTATTGTGCAAGGTTGCTCTAGGGAGTAAATAAAATATCTAGAATGAAGAATGATGGGGAGAATGCAAATAAGATAAGAGAGAAGAGAGATTGGAGAGTCTGGAAAAAATGTAGAAAGGAATGAATTCTGAAAGACACAATGTATACTGTGATACAGGTATATTCAAAATGAGTCTGAAATGGTGCTAATCAAACACGGAGGGAATGGAACACTGAGACCTGATGAGAGTAAAATTAATGAAAAACTTAGTGGGAGAAGCAGGTAGCTAACAGCTATTGTAATCTCAATTATAAGACTGTAAAGAAAAAAATACTTTTTCCACTCAGGAGAAGACTCTGATCTTTCTCTTTATCTATCTCTTTATCTATCTTTATCTCTTTATCTTTATCTCTCTTTCTCTTTTCAAGCCTTTTCCACTCTGGAGAAACCCATATTCTCTCTTGAATATGTCTATACTCCACACTTTCTCTACCTTCACTCTCTCTCTAATTTCTTTCTATTAGAATCTCTAATTCTTCTCTCTAATTTCTTTCCATAAAACTATTACTTAGTGAAAACGAAAACTTTTTTTTCCCCAAAAAAGACCTAGAGGCTTTGTTTCTAGCTCTTCCATGCCACAAATGTTTTAAAGATCAATTCTCCATGAACCCTTTCAGGTAACAGATTATTGCCTTTCCTGACACAGTGCTCAGAGGATCAATTTAATGTCAAAAGCAATACAACAGCCCATGAAGAACATCCAGAAAAAGTGGACTCTTTAGGTTATCACCAGAAAAAAGTGACCAAAGAAAAGAAAGGCAGTTAGCAAGCCAATATACCATTTCAGTGCTTAAAACTATGTACAGAGGACAGAAAGTTAGTAGGCTCCAAGAATTTTGTGCAACCAGTGTGTGTCTGCCAGTATCCAGGGCCAAATTACTGGAACAGAATTCAAAATTCTAGGGAAAAGGAGAAATAGTATTCCCACGAAGCTACAAATTGCCCCGTGCTTTTCTTTTCTTTTCTTTTCTAATTTTTTTTTCCAGAATGAGCAGAGGAATGCAATCCTGTCCAGGCAGACAGAAAGAAAGCCCAGAAGAGAGAGGACCCAACTACTTTGCATGACTTAGAATGTGGTTAATATAAACCAATCCATTTCCTCCAAGTTCCTATATTTGGATACAGAATTGATGTTTCAAAAACAGCAGTGCAGGACTACAGAAATAGTACATGGATTAAGGCTCCTGCCTTGCACATGACCAACCCTAGTTTGGTCCTCGGCACCACATAGGGTCCCCTTTGTACCACTAGGACTGATTTCTGTGAGTTTCAGAGAAGTACAACATAGAGGTGTGTGAGGGGCTGGGATGTGAGAAACATAAAGATGGAAAGGCAATTGGAAAAACAGAGTTCTCGAAAGCACAAAGAAAAAGCTGATTCTGAAAAGGACTGTGAGATAAGACCCAGTTACAGAGGAAACAAATAATATTCAAACCCAGAAACCTGTTTTTGAAAACTGATAAAACAGGAAACATTAATAGAAGACTAAAAAAAAAAAAACCTATATGATGTTCAAGGACTGAGGAAACCAGAAGGAGAACAGAGAGAAAGGAAGATAACACAGGAAAATTTTCAATTAATTCAGTATTTATTCAGTGCCCACAGGGAACATAACAAGCTACTAGAACTTAAGTGGAAATAAATTCAATTCTGTCCTGTTCTGAAGGGTGGGGAAGTTGAAGTCTGTGGAGCTGCCTCAGGGCTAAGGAGAGGTTTGGCACCACACTGGACACTGCCTCCACAGGGCTGGCCACAGTGCCCAGTCTCCTTGGACTGACCTGCACCCTTCTCCTCCCCCAAATCCTTGGAGGAAAAACAAACAGTTAACAAGATAACCCTTATTTACACCTGATATCAGGTCTTAAAACAAGTGTTATTGGGGTTGAAGAGCTAGAGGAACAGAAGAATCGCTTGATTCAATTCCCCAATATTCCATATGCTTCCTGAACCTTACCAGGAGTGATCTGATCACAGAGTAAGAAATAAGAGCTAAGCACCTCTGGGTGGGGGCCTTTTCAAAAAATAATCATAAAACAAGTGTTTCTGGTAACAACACTATCTTATTTGAATATCAACATCTGGAAACCAGATATTTAAAAGGGAGCAAGGTTTAAAACATGGGTCAGAGACCACTTTCTTCTGACTCTTTCCCCCCATGCGCTTACATATATGATAATATGCAGTGTTTTATAAACAAATCTCTCTTTTATTTAAAAATGTTGAGCTCAAAAAACATTTTAGACTATGAGAGTACACAGACATGTATCTGATCAAAACGTCTCCTAAAGACAAATGTTGTCTGCTACATGACTCACAGTGTCCATAAGTATAAAAATAAACTAATGATCTAGAAGAAATACAACCATTCTTGGCAGTGGATTCCATAACATGGACTTGCAAGAGAAAGACACAATCATCAAAACTGAAGACACTTCAGCAAACCCATAGCCTTAAAAGCCAATCCACTTGATTGATGCCAGTGGAGGTCTTTAGGTGACTACCCTGCCTGGGTTTTCATGTCCATCACCCTCTCTCACAGAAAAAAAATTTGGGAGGAGATGAGCAGTGAAGTAAAAATAGGTTTTATTTGGAAATTCTGAGGAAGAGGAGAGAGGATAAGAAAGAATAACGTGTTCAAGAGAGAATGCAGACATATCCAAAGGCAGAGAGAGCCCGGGTATACAACCCAGCATGAGAAAAGGAAAGTACACATCTCAAGAGGGAAAATATGGACAACACGTGTACTTGGGTACCATGCTTATGGGCCAATGAGCACAGATAGATACCTCCTTTGTTCCAATTTTGGATATATGAGGCTTCCCAAACCTGCCCCACAGGGGCTCTAGATCAAGAGAAGTGTTCTGTTGTGGTTTTCAGGGGGAAGGATTGGGTTCAGTTGATCTTCTTTGTCTTTCCTTTCCTGGCTTTTGTTCCTGCTAGTGATTCTCTTATCAGGTCTATGCTCCAGTGTCCACAGGTATGTCCCAGTACTCAGAAGGTTAGTGACAGGAGTAACTACTTCAAATCTATCTCTTGGCCTTATTATGTCTCTGTAACTTTTTACATTCCGAGAACTCACTACCATGGGAAATTCTTCCCTATCTACCTGCTAACTTCATGAAGAACCTAAAGAAAGCAGAGGCATATGGCAGAAAAATTGTGATGTGAAGGAGAGATATCATCTTGCCTTTATTCTTTCTAAATTGTTAAATTTCTCAGCTAGATTTTATTATTTCTTGGCCTCTGGGATTTTTTCAGGAAAACAGAAGATACTTGAAAGTATATTTATAAGTTATTTGTGATATTTAAAAGTTAGAACTAGTTAAGGAATCTATGGAAAACCTTAGGATAAGGAAACTATGTTTTCAGATAAAAAAAAATGAAACAGCCAAATGGTTTTAGCAAAATCTAACTAGTCAAATGGTCTTGTGAACAGTGAATAAAATAGCACCCTGAACACCAGACACCTTCAGGGTTACTCCTATTTATTTATAGTACACATCTCTATAGACTGACTTTTGAATGGGAACAGCAGCAGTAATGAGTTTGACAGGATCTCTCACCAGGTGACAACAGACACCTCCATGACTAAAACAGCAATCCCAACACAATGCTAAGACAGTGACCTGAATTTATATCTAACACTGTGTTGCATCCCTGCTCCTTAGATGTTTCTGCTATCTGATTGGTTACACTCTATATAAATTAAGGCCTACATGCAAATATTAATTATCTAGCCACTTCCTCCCTCCTCACTTCCTACCTAACAAGCTTGAAGTCCAGGGTCAGGCACCCTAGGCACCCCCAGGTTTTCAAATTTTAACAAAGATCTTGTACCATACTGTGAGGTATAGAATGAAAGGAATAATATTGGAAGGAACTAGGCACACAGACTAAACATGAGAATCTCAGTGGTACTCATAATTCTCAATGATATTTCTAATTCTTCAACCATTAAACCCTTGATTGCCTCAGATAAGGCACTGCCTATGACTTCAGTCCAACTCTATTGTATGGTAAGTTCCAATAGATCAACAATTTAAATTTTCTATCACTCTGAAATAGCTAGCTTAAGGAACTTAAATTGATTTTGCAACTTATATTATTTATATATATATATATATGTGTGTGTGTGTTTGTGAACTGAATGTCATGCCTGTCATAGAAACTTTGACATTATAGAACTAAGACTGATACACTTTTTAATCCTCATACTCCTTAATTCTTTCAAGTAGCAAAACTTTCATTTATAAAATAGAGATGGAAGTGAAATTTAATTCATAAATTACTATCAGGAGTAAAGATTAAGCATATCATATATCCTATACCCAGAATCTTGTAACAACTGTTCATTAATAATTACTATTTTATTCCACTTGAGAAATGAATCTTTAAAAGTGAAACAGAAAGCTTTCATCTTTGCACAAACATAACCATTGCAAAAATTGAAACAACATCCATTATGTACACTGTTGGTAAGATAAAACTTAACTACTAATAGTTTTTCAAGAAAAATAGCATTTTTCCAGGAATAATAATATGAGCATATGGTCAAGAAAAATTAACTATCTACCACAATTTTATCAACTGGTATCTTACTAATTCTGATCAATAATTGAATAAACCTAACACCTAAGAGAAGAAAATAGAGAAGCAATTCAAAGAACTGTAATAGCTTTTAAAAGTCAGCTGCCACCCTTCTTTTACCCCCTTCCTTCCTCCAACATGACCACATCTGAAGCCAAAGATATTTATATTCGCTGAGTGACTAACTTTAACAACCTTTTGACAAGCAGACTGGTAAACCTGATAAAGATATCTTACTATGACTTCTTAAATGGAATGTGGGAGGGAAGAACATACTTTAATTTTTGATAAGCTAAAATAGTACCTTAAAATGGAGTGAGCACATGAAGTAATTTAAAGTAGAAACAGTTTCAGGTCAGATATGTCTCTAATTATTAGGTAATCAGATTTTTAGTTACATTAGAAATCTTAGTATGACTTGAGGTCTCCAGTCGCTCTCCTAATTGCTAATGGTAGAGAAATCATAATTTCACAATTCAACAAATATTGCTTGAGCCTTGCTATGAATCTGATTCCAGGAATACAGTGATGAACCCAATCCCTGGTGACAGTCCCATTTCAAAACCCTGACACCGTGTTCTCTAGCTTCTAGGATAGGTCCGTGCAGTTCTGCCCAATGTTCAGTGACCCATACCATGTCTGTGGCTCTATCCACCCCAACTATGATTATTTTTGTCTTCCTACATGCGATAGGGTATGTGACTCAGAATTTCTTAATTACTGAGGTTGGATCTTTCCTCTGACAACGGGAGCTCAACCTGATTTTCTCCAGTGACTCAGTCTTGTAGATAAGTCATTGACTTTAGTCTTTTGGGATGATTTTGGGGTTCCATTTTGTTTATTTGGTTATTGTTGCTTCAAATAGCAACTGGCTATGCTCAGGGGTTAATCCTGGCTCTACAATCTGGAATTACTCCTGGTAGTCTTTTGGGACCATATGAAATGCTGGAATCAAACCCAGGTGATCCACATGCAAGGCAAATGTCCTACCCTCTGTACTATCAGTCAGCCCTGGATTTTGTTCTTTTTATTTTTTGTTCTTATTTGAATTCTTCTCTTGAAATCTAGATCACTCTTTTTCTGTATTTTTTTCTAAATTTGTATTTTCAAAATGTTTATTTCCTAGTGTATATGTCTAGATCACTCTTAAGAGGATTGAACGAGGCAGATCTGCCTCTATAGGATGAAGAGACTATCTAGAGCACATTCTTGATGGCATGATACTTTCACATATATACAGGCTTACCTAATAACAACCTCTAGATATTCTAATTTTACTTGTCCATTACCTTGTGCCCATCTCCAGAAAGCTCAATTTTAAAATGATAAGTAAGGGTCAGAAAGATAGTACAAAGGTAAAGACACTTGTCTTCATGTAGCAAACTTGAATTTGACCCATGACACCACCAGGAATGATTTTTGAGCAAAGAGCCATGAGAAAACCCTCAGAGCAGCTATGTGATCCAAAACAAAAACACAAAAAACGTTAAGTCATCCAAACCACAAGATATTTGGCCATTAGTTATTATTGAATGAGGACATAAAACATCCATCTACTCATTCATTAAGTTGTTAATAAATGCCTGTGTCAGACACCCTGTCACATGCCAGAGCTCTGAAGATAAGACAAAGACCCTACCATTTAGAAGTTCATAGTAGCAAAGGGAAAACAAAGAGGAAGAAACAATATTAAGTGATCTAAGATGAATTCTTTAAAAACACAAGGGAAAACTGAGAAGGGAGAATAAAATATACTAATTACCAAAAATAAAGTCAAAATGGAGTCAGGAATATGCAGTGTGTGAGGGCTGATATGTGGCTAGTGGTAGAAAATCTAAACTTCAATATGAAGAACCTGGGGTCGGAGAGGTGGCGCCAGAGGTAAGGTGTCTGCCTTGCAAGCGCTAGCCAAGGAAGGACCATGGTTCGATCCCCTGGTGTCCCATATGGTCCCCCGAAGCCAGGGGCGATTTCTGAGTGCTTAGCCAGGAGTAACCCCTGAGCATCAAACGGGTGTGGCCCCCCCAAAAAAGTATGAAGAACCTGAGTCCAATCTCTGGCTCTTCAAAAAATGAGAGAGGTAGGAAGGAAAAGACTGAGAGGTGGAGGGAAAGAGTGAGAGAAAGAGAGAAAGAGAGAGAGGGAGAGATTTAGTACATAAATTTCAGATGAACAAATGGCCAATAGATTGAGAGTGAAGGTACAAGGGGGTTGGAAGAGAAGAGGAACAACATTGACAAGAATCTAGGACATAGCACTATGATTGGTTTAAGAATAAAAACTGCATGTTATGCCGAGGAGTTTGACTTTTATCTTTGTGTCAAATGGAATTATCATGAGGGTCTATTGGTTCATAATTTTCATGAAATTGCAAGCAAAATCCATTGAGGATAACAAGAATTTGTGTGAAGGGTATGATACTACATGATACAAGTACCATGTAGTTGTAATTTAGGCACTGAGGACACTGCTTCACTGTTAAGTTTTAATATATCTGTTGAATAACATACCTAGGCATTTCTGTCTTGCCACCCTAGTTAGACAATTTCCCAACCTCTTGTCCTCACTGTCATATTAAGTGACAATGATAATATCCTCCAGCTTTCTAATCATTTTACATTTAATATAAATAACCCATTCATCCAAATTTGTGATAATAGCCTTGCAGAATTAATATTAAACTAGAGAAGGATAAACAAGCAGTTGTACAATAACTGCCCTTGGAAATATTTTCTTAAAATAATATAATGCACAAAAGAGAAAGCATAAAATTCTGCTCCGATGATTAGAAAGTTTGACCTCAAATATCATGAAGGAGTTCATGATACATAGGAGACTGAGAAGTAAGGAAATGTGTTCATGGATAAGAAAAGCACCTGCATTTGTAGCATGTAATGAATGAGTCCAGGAAGTAGTCAGGAAACAGTTTGGTATTGCCAGGACTTGGACCATGGGAGGTATACAAATTCAAAAAGCAATTTGAAGGAATTGCAAGGACCTTGTATAGATAGTGTGATAAGAAGAGATGGCTTGAACACAGCTATTTCTTAGAACAATCATTGCTGAGTTAATGAAACTAGGCTGTGAGGTAGAGAGGTAGGGAGAGTAAGAAATTCAATAAGGCATGTCAAGAAGAGAAACTTAGTCAGAGACAAATACACCCTGCTGCTATGACTGAGTTTAATTGCCCTTACCAATCTTTTGGGACTGCGGTGTGATCAAGTACTGTTAAAGTGCCCTCTAGTGGTAGCCTACTTTTTGGCCCTAGAGCCTGTCATAGACTGGCTTCAATGATAACTGCTGGATTCACAAGTCTGCAAAATGTTGTTCCTCCTGCTGCTGCTGCTGCTGCTGCTGCTGCTGCTGCTGCTGCTGCTGCTGCTGCTGCTGCTGCTGCTGCTGCTGCTGCTGCTGCTGCTGCTGCCCTGTTGTTTTTGTTGTTCCATAAAAGGTATTCAGAGAATAAGATGTGAGGTGAAAAGTGAACATGTCATTGTAAAAACAAATGTATAGAGGCCAGAGAGTTAGCATGGAGGTAGGGTGTATGCCTTGCATGCAGAAGGACAGTGGTTCGAATCCCAGCATCCCATATGGTCCCTCAAGCCAGCCTGGAGCGATTTCTGAGCATAAAGCCTGGAGTAACCCCTGAGCGCTGCCGAGTGTGACCCAAAAACAACAACAAAAACACACAAATGTACAATCAGAAATAAATAGAAGACAGATTTTATAGAAGAGGAATGATTAACTTTTAGGTCTAACAATTTTTATCATTATTATCTGGTGACTTTCAGGGGAAATGACCTTTGGGAATAAGTAACTGGGCTCTGAAAGAAGACTCATAAAAGATATAGACTTTTCAGGAAAAGAGAGCTGGGCTATTTGAGAGCCTGCAAGTCCCTCAGAAGTCTAGAAGCAATGAGGGAGGAGAAAATCAGGTCCATTTTCAATTGAACTTTTCTGCAAGAGTCGAAGTAGCAACCAGTGTTATCCGTAGTATTTCTTTCAGCAAACATGGATTGAGTTTCTTCTACAGGCAATGTGGTAAGGAATGAAATGTTTTTCTAATCCTCGAGGCAAGAATTAAAACAGATGTTCAGAAATGTGAAAAGATCCTTTTTGTAAGATTTAAAGTTATACTCACATGGCAAAGGAAGAAAGCATTTGCATTAAAAGAAGCATCAAGTTAGACTTTCCAGAGAAAGAAGATCTTGATGTGAATTTTGAATTACAAATGAGTTAGTTTGCCAGATGGTACTCTGCAGTGTACTATCCTTAATTCTATGGCTTGCCATTGGCACAATTTCACCAAAATACCCTTTTTCTCTAGTTTTATGCATGCTTGTGTTCTGCAAAACAATGTTTACTTGTCATATGTGTGATATACTTTGTTATTTTCTATTCTATTTTTATTCTATTTCATTTTATATCAGTTTTCTAACAGAAGCCAATTCAAACTGACAGCAAATGAATGAACATTAACACACATGAAAACATTGCCCCACAAAGTTTTCAAATTGTTTCAAAGATTATGATTTTGCTTTGTTGTTATTGTTGTTAGTGTTGTTTTGGAGCCACACTAAAGGATGTTCATGACTTACTCCTGACTCTGAGTTCAGAGATCATTCCTAGAGGTGCTGGAGATTCATATGGGGTGTCACAGGATGAACCCAGGTCAGCAGCATGCAAGGCAAGCACCTTACACACTGTGCTGGCCCCCATCAAAGAACTATGATTTTTGACAGATGTCCTTTGGTAGGATCTAAATACTCTTTCATCAGTAGGATCCTCTAATCCAGTGGTCTCTTGATTATTAGGCATCTGTAGTCTCTATATATAAGATGATAGATTCTACACAAACACCCAGTCAATCGGACGGTGAATCATACAGAGCCAAGGCACCCTGAAGATACTTGGCAATGAATGTTAATTTGTAGAAAATGTGACACTTTGCTGTTTCAATCCTGGCAGTGCTCTGAACTGATAATTATATTGAGCTGCTCCAGATCACACATTGGCAAAGATGAACTTGGACCAGCACTTTTTTCCAGATGTAGTAAGGAAAACAAAACAAGCCTCCATAGTAAATAAACCCTTGGCAGCCAGATGAAATGTAGCTTATATTATGAAGTAAGAGTATCTTTTCAGAGAAATTTGTTTCATAATTGTTTGAAAAATGCTTTATTCCCTTATAATAATTACTCCCCTCAATAAATTGCCTTTCAAAATCATTATTGTATCTTGGATAAACTTTCAATGGATTATTTAATATATCAATATTTATGCTACTTTAAATTTTACATTGTCCACAGTTGGATCAATTTAATTTTCTTTTCTTTTTTTTTTTTTTTTGGTTCTTGGACCACACCCGGCGGTACTCAGGGTTTACTCCTGGCTGTCTGCTCAGAAATAGCTCCTGGCAGGCACAGGGGACCATATGGGACAACGGGATTCGAACCAACCACCTTTGGTCCTGGATCGGCTGCTTGCAAGGCAAACGCCGCTGTGCTATCTCTCCGGGCCCAATTTAATTTTCAATGCTCTTCAAATCTTTATATTTCACCTAGAATGCATCTTGTGACTTATTTTTCTTTACCTCTACTTCCAACTGGGCATTTAATTAACATTGACTCTCAGATATATCTCAAATTAATCTACCTAAAAATCAATCTAGGGACCTGAGCGGTGGCGCAGTGGTAGGGCATTTGCCTTGCACACGGCTGACCTAGGACGGACCACAGTTCGATCCCCCGTATCCCATATGGTCCCCCAAGCCAGGAGTAATTTCTGAGCGTGAAGCCAGGAGTAACTCCTGAGCATCACTGGGTGTGGCCCAAAAAAACAAAACACAAAAAAAATCTAAATATCAATCAATAATACCACCCAAATTCAACTCCTTTCATCAGCAACCAATTCACCTATGTTATGGAATGGCATATCTATCTCCACTTAAGTCAGAGATTAACAACTTAAGGTTTAACTTCTTCAACAAAACTTGCTCGTATTTTTCATTGTTATAGCTTAAATTACATGATTTCTAAAATCTGTTCATTTCTCTTCAACCTTGCTGTTTTTCCTTAATTCAGTCTGCCAGATGATATTCCTACTAAACAATATTTCTTAGAACATTTCACCAACTCATTCTCCAGAGAAAGATCATTTGATTAACTACCATTTCCTTTAAAAGAACATCCAGTAAGTACCAAAACTGCTTGCAAAACCCTTCTGATTTGTTCTCTGCTGGCCTTTTCTGCTTCATGTTCTCTGTCTCTATTTCTACTTTCCCTCCATCTGTTCTTCTGTTCATATTCTCCCCTTTGATCATTAGAAACATTTGCTTGATTCCTTAAAAATTGCATTTTGAGGGCCGGAGCTACAGTACAACTGTAGGGCATTTGCCTTGCACACGGCCAATCCTGGACAGTTCCGGCTTAATTCCCGGCATCCCATATGGTTCTCTGAGCCTGCCAGGAACGATTCCTTAGCACAGAGCCAGGAGTAACACCTGAGCACTGCCAGGTATGACCCCCTCCTCAAAAAAAAACCTTAAAAAATTGCTTCTTTTTTTGAAATACTCTCTTTACAGAAGAGCTCTTACTCTTCCTTTCTGAAAGTCTTATGGCTTTCTCAGAAGAAACTTTGTTGAAGCCTACAAAATCCAGGTTGGGGTTTCTTCTATCCTCCTTAATGTCCTGTATCTCAAAAGTAGGCTGTAACAATATCACACATTCACTTAAATTTTATGCATCATTAATACTCAGTATCATACCTCCTTTTCCCAGAAGGTAAGCAATTAATATGTATAGATAATATCTTTTTTTTTTTTTGGGCCACACCCGGTAATGCTCAGGGGTTACTCCTAGCTATGTGCTCAGAAGTTGCTCCTGGCTTGGGGAACCATATGGGACACTGGGGGATCGAACCGCGGTCCGTCCAAGGCTAGCGCAGGCAAGGCAGGCACCTTACCTTTAGCGCCACCGCCCGGCCCTATAGATAATATCTTAACTTTTCTCTGCCAAATAGTATGGAAATGTCCTTATGGAAATATCTTAGAGTCTCCAATAAAGGGATGAAGTGTCAGAAAACGACTTTTGACTATAAATGACCATGACCTCATAAAAATGATCAGAAACGTAATTTACATTTTTTAAATCACATTTGTTTCCTGTGATTTATTTCATAGCTCCAGAAAGATGGAAGGGAATGGAGAGGGCACTGTTTTTAGTTTCCTAAAATACAGAACATTATTTCTTAGATAGCCAATTCTTGGGGCCGGAGCAATAGCATAGCAGTGACGCGTTTACCTTGCACACAGCTGACCCAGGACGGACCTCGGTTCGATCCCGTTTCCCATATGTTCTCTCAAGCCAGGAGCGATTTCTGAGCTCATAGCCAGGAGTAACTCCTGAGCATCACCAGGTGTGCCCCCAAAACCAAAAATAAATAAATAAATAAATAAATAAATAAATAAATAAATAAATAAATAAATAAATAAAAGATATCCAATTCTTATTTTTTACTACACTCTGACCAATGTTGAAATTCACAAGTAATGTGACTTGTGCCACAATTGTCACTCACTTATTTACATTAGTTTATTTTTATTGATTAAACGAATGCCAAATACAAAGAATACTAGATGAATATAATATTATCCTTTCCCTCAAGACCCAGTTTGATCAGGGATGGGAGGAAGAAAGGTAGTAGATATGAGAGATGTTAAGATATACCTCTAAGATCATGCAAACTTAAACTTTGCCCCCCCAATGTATAGAGTATAAAGAATGAGAAGGAGGACCAGAGAGGTGGCTCATTGGACTTTAGTACCTGCTTTCCATGCAGATAGTCTGGGTGCATCCCCTGATTCCTGGAACTTTGTGCTTTTTCAAACTCCAGCCGAAATGATTCTTAAGCACTAAACTGAGTGTAGTCCCTGAGAACTCTAGGGTTGTGGCCCAATGTCCCCCCCTCTTAAGGTAAGGAATGATAAATCTTTATGCATAAAAATACATTTTGTGTATAATAAATATTCTGAGGGAAAAAAGCAGATTTCACAATAGAAGGCTCATTCTTTCTTTCTTTTTTTTCCTTTTGCTTAAGAAACTGAAAATTCTCCTTGTAGTAGTTTCAACTTGGTACTATATGAGTTCATTGTACTTTGGCTGAAGTCTACTCATAACTGTAAAAAAATAGTCTTGCCAAATGTAATCTCTATACTTTGTGGCAATTATAAAAAGTGTGGATATCAGTTATAAGACTGCTAATGAGGAAACCAGGAAAATAGAAACACTTCTAAAGAACTTTTTAAATTGTATTTAAAGTTAAATTTTATTAAATCACCACGATTTATAAGTTATTCATTACTTGGGTTTTAGACATACAATGTTCCAGCACTGATTCTACCACCAGTGTCAATTTACCTCCAACAATGTTCCCAGGTTCCCATCCCAATCCCCCAGCACCCTGCTTGCCATCTGGACACTTTTATTTTTTTGGTTTTTGGGCCACACTGGTGACGCTCAGGAGTTACTCTAGCTATGTGCTCAGAAATCGCTCCTGACTTAGGGGACCATAGGGGATGCCAGGGGATCAAACATAGGTCAGCTGCATGCAAGGCAAATGCCCTACCACTGTACTACCACTCTGGTCCAGACAGACACTTTTTTTTAAGTTTGGTTGCTAACATTTGGGTCCTATGATTTCAGTGTTGATGGTTTGAATATTTAGCCCTCTCTTTCCTTAACAACACCAATGCACCTGAATCTCTTTGGCCCCTGCTCACACTGTTGCTTCTCATTTGTCTCTTCTCCCTGCCTCCACTCAATTTCTTTACTTCGAACTATACTCTGAGTCCAAGCATGATCTAGGCATGCCCCTCTAAAGGATATTTTATCTAAGTAAAATGTGAAATATGCAAGATTTCTTTAAATAGAATGATTCTGCAGTTTATAGAGGCCAAGAACTCTTCAAACTACATTTCCTAGACTTGCATGTCTATTCAAACTTTATTGAATTTCTTGCTTAATGTAATTTTTTTGCTTAATGTAATTTTTAATGATACCTGTATCTATGATTCTTTTTCTAATCATAATAATCTTTTCAGGTTTATCATTGAAAATATCTCAGACTGAGTTAATTCTTCCCCGCTCTCTGCCCAAAGCACTTTGTGTTTTATCTTAAAATTGTACTCAAAGTACAATATGTTATCTTTGTTGGTGGATGCTTCTTGTTTCTTTAAATGACTAAAACATATCAGTTGATTCTGAATCCACAGAATCCAACTCTCATACACATTATGGCTTCCTTATAGACAGATTTAATCATTAGATAATTCTAGTTTGTTCTCAACTTCAATTATCTTACAGCAATACCTAGTTCATAATCTCCAGTTTGGGCTAACTTGATGGTGTATGTTATGAGAATTTCTCATTTCACAATTATAACATAAATTACTTTACCTAGTTACACATTAATAGTTATTTATATGATTTGTTTTGGGAGTCTAAACCCAGCAGTTATTTATATGATTTGTTTTGGGAGTCTAAACCCAGCAGTTTTCAGCGACTATTCTCATGGCAGTATTTAAGAAATCACTCAAAAGATTATGTGTACCAGATGTTTAGTCTTGGAAAAAGCAAGGGTTAGAGGCCAGAGCGATAGCACAGTGGTAGGGCATTTGCTTTGGACAAAGCTGATCCAGAAAGGAAGTGGTTTGAATCCCAGCATCCCAGATGGTCCTCCGTGTCTGCCAGGAGCAATTTCTGAGTGCAGAGCCAGGAGTAACACAGCCAGGTGTGACCCAGAAAGCAAAACAAAACAAAAAGCAAGGGTTTAAGACCCACCTTTGTCACTACAAGATTCTGTAGTTTGAGGAAATCACTTCACTTACCTTGGCTTCAAATACTTCCTCTTGAAATAAGGTCATCAAAAAATTATCTCTAAATTTCTTCTCTCCCCTCACTCTATTCACCAATATCCTTTTCTGAATTTATGCAAAATTAATGGTCTAGAATGCTAAATTATGTTTTTAATTAACAATTTCTATTGATCTAGACTTGTTTCCTGGTTGTCCTTAAGAGTAT
Organism: Suncus etruscus; assembly: GCF_024139225.1. Classification (NCBI taxonomy): domain Eukaryota; kingdom Metazoa; phylum Chordata; class Mammalia; order Eulipotyphla; family Soricidae; genus Suncus; species Suncus etruscus. The sequence continues at coordinate 24,156,327 of NC_064851.1, read as the reverse complement.
GATCAAATTGATGCTTCTAATGGTTGACTATGAGAGCTCTTTTCTCTAATAGGTACAAAGATGGACCCAATATCTGCCTCCACCATAGACAAAACTAAGTTAATTCTGACCATTTTAACTGTGTCACAATCTTTTTCAAGTGTGAAACAAGAAGGAAAATATTCAGTACCAGTTTCTTAGGGTAGATGTTGGCTTCTGTGTTTCTTATTTATATTCTTGCCAATGCAAATTATATAGAAAGGCAAAGCCTTACTGACAAAGCATATTCATTGAGGAATTAATCACTAGCCTCTACTTCTATTATGTTCAAGTGTTTCATCAGTTTCCTGCTGACTGCCAAGTATTGTAAATATATGATAATGTAATGCAAAGATATTTCCCAGTAAGTATAGATCCAAGGACAATTGTAAATCTTTCAACAGCTGCAAAGCTTCCTGAAATTTGTAAAAATAAAGCCAAGTAGTTGTTAAACACACAGGCAAATCCTTCAGCAAATAAATTGAGGAAGAGAAAAACTAATGAAAATAGTTGGGGTTCAATTTTAGTTTGGAGTCACACTCACTGTGCTCAGGGAATATTCCTGGCTCTGTGCAAAGGGACCACTTCTGGAAAAACTCAGTAGAGTTTTGCAGAGCCAGAGATCAAATCCTGGTTGAGCACATGCAAGGCAAGCACCTTATCCACTATACTATCTTTCTGGCTCCAGACTACAAATCATAAAGTTATTCCCTCAAAGCAATCTTATTAATGATTATACTGCATAAGCTTAAAAATAGCTTATTCTGTATTATGGTGCATTTTTAAAACTCATGATTACTGATTTGCTTATTCATTCAATTCTCCCTTTTTTTTCCTCCTTTTGACTAGAGTCATACATAGACATAGTGTGATGCTTGTCTGAGTACCTTCAGTTGAAATGCTTACACACATTCTGGCTGTGTATCTCACTAGTGATCACTGTGTTCCTCATATATAGCCTCTTCAGGGATTACTCTTAACTACAGTACTGATACATATTCAGCTGGGGTTTTCACATACATGACTGCATTTGGATGGAGATTCTACACTCTAGTGAGGAGCAGTAAGTCTCAAAAAGCAGAGATACTGAGACCATGCTCAGCACATGTGGGCAACACTGGGTATCAAACTTATGGCTTCATTTTTGCAAGACAGTTGCTTTTGCTATTCTCTCATTCCCGTGGCCCTCAAAATTAATTGTTGAATTCCTTCTTTGCCTTTGCTGAGAAATAATTTATGAAAAACAATGAGCAAAAGATAGAATTCAGCAGGTGAGGGGCCAGAGAAGTAATACAGCTGTAAGATGCATGCCATGTTACCTCAAGCCCACCAGGAATGATCCCTGAGCTTAGAGCTGGAAGTCAGTCTTCATCATCACTGGTGTGCCTCCATCACACACACACACACACACACACACACACACACACACACACACACACACACACAAAATTCAGCAGGAGAAAAGGGGCAAATCACACACATTAGGAATCAGAAAGAAGGTGGACAGCAGAAAGACAGCATTAGCACAGATTTTAGTAGTCCTGTCCTGTCTCAGTGATTATCATTTATTTGGGGGGGGGTTGTTTTGGGGCCACACCCAGTGACGCTCAGGGGTTGCTCCTGGCTATGTGCTCAGAAATTGCTCCAGGCTTGGGGAACCATATGGGACGCCGCGGGTTCGAACCAACTGTGGTCCATCCTAGGCTAGTGCGGGCAAGGCAGACACCTTACCGATTGCACCACTGCTCCGGCCCCTCGGTAATTATCATAATCAGCAATATTTTTTAAAAATGACAAAACAAAACAAAGACTGGGTCAAGTAATTTGATAAAGTTCAACCTATGCAACTCTGCTCTAATAGGGAAAAAAAAAACAAATTGAAAATTTTGCATCAATATTTAGAAAGTTTTAATTTTGTTGATTTCTGTTATTACCTTTTGCAGTAAATAAAGGTGGGTTTTTTTTGGTTATTATTTTAATCGTTATCTCAAAGATTAAAAAATAACTGAAAAATATTCATTTGGTTCTATTTTTCCCTATCTCCTTGAAGGTGTATGTCTGGTATTTTTGTCTGAGTTCTAAGTAAGCAAACTTTTATAAGCCTTTCATTAGGGAGGGAGCTACAACCTGGAATAAAATAAAGGGATTTATTGTGAGAGCATTAGCAGCTATCTCATGCTTTAAATCAAAAACAAAATACAAAGAGGTGACAAATGATGTGGTGGATAAAATAGAATCTATAACATCAGAACTTGGTTTAGCATAAAGTTCTGTACTTGACAACTGCATGAACCAGGGATGCAAGATTAAAACTTCTTCATAAAATAGAAACAATAATAATACATAAAGGCAATATTATTAGGATAAAAGGATATGACTCTAAATTATTTATTTGGTAACAACCTAACAACTATTTGTAGTTTCTTTTACTGAAATAACTTCATGAAGTACCTAAATCATGCATTATTTCTCTTCTACTAAAAAACAAAAAACTATGTCTATGTCCATTCAGAGCTAAAATATAGGCCTCCTAACATGATTATAATGAGAAAAATGTTTTTGTCCTATCTCTATCACCAGTAATTTTGAATACTTTTTGTTTATTTGTTTTGTGGCCACATCTGGCAATGTTAGGTATTTTTCATGGTCTTTCACTCAGAAATTATGTCTGGCAGGCACAGGGGATCATATGGGATAATGGGGATCGAACCTGGGTCAGCCTCATGCAAGGCAAACACCTACCTGCTGTTCTTTTGCTTCAGCTCCAGATTTTGAATACTTTCATTATATTCCTAATTATCTTTATAACCTTTTTGTTTTGTTTTGTTTTGTTTTATTTTTTTTTCTTTATAACCTTTTAAAGATGGATTTACTGGTTCCGGTTTACCTATAAAAAGTGTGAGGTGTAAGATATGGAATAAATTTACCATGCTTGCCCAATACATAGTTTCTTCCTAATTCCATGGGTTTTGATCATTCAACTCCTTCACCCCATTATCACTTGAAAGATGCTTCTGGAGACACTTCAGACATTTCCCAGACAACCTGCCTGATGGTTGCGTGCTAGGACCCAAGGATGAAGTAATGCTCAGACCAGGTGGTGTCTTTGAACACAAGTACTCAAGGGCATCTAGCCACATCCAGGATGTTCAGAAAGCCATGTGGTATTATGGGTCAAATGCAAATATTATTTTGAACCATTTCCCTGGACCTTATTTATTAAGAAAAGAAAAATATTATGCTCGCTTCAGCAGCACATATACTAAAATTGGAACGATACAGAGAAGATTAGCATGGCCCCTGCGCAAGGATGACACGCAAATTCATGAAGCGTTCCATATTTAAAAAAAAAAAAAGAAAAGAAAAATATATACAGAGAAAAGAGGTTTAGAGGCTAAAATAAAAATGAAAAAACACTGTTTTCAAAATGACAAGTTTGAATCAATTTCATTTATTTCTCAATTTTAGTTACTGATAAATTTAAAAATAAAATGGAAAAGATATGTATTTATTTCATGTTTGTCCCCTTTTCCTGCATCATCCTGGAGATGATGTTAAAGTATAATGAAATAACCAAAAATCATGTTGCCACATGATAAATAAGATAAAAATAAGATAAAAATATAAATAACATTATTATAAATCATAATTTATAATTATAAATTATATAGCATGATAAATAAGATCAAATTCATATAAATCCCTAAATTCATTAAGTTGCTGCAGCCATCACCCTATCTTACTATTAAGATAAAGGTATAATGCTATTAAGTCAACTTACTGTGTCACAAATATAAATCTATAAGGAACTCTTCTTGTATCATTTATTCTTTTAAATGACTATATTAATTTAAACATATTTTAATAAAATTATGTATTTTATTCTAATAAATCAATACATTTCAATAAAGTAATAAAATAAGTGTGACTATCAATGACCTTTGGTTTGAATTTATGTATTACAAATGCCCATATACTTCTATTTATTGCAGTTTTAGTCACGAATTATTTATGAAGGTCTTCTCATATGGAGGATATAAATTACATAAATGAAAAAAGACTGCATGTAGGTTCATATTTTAGGTTACATTAAAGTTGTAGCAGAAGTAATATTTTCCATTAACTGAAGACTAAAAATAAATAGCCCATTAGTTTGGTAGAAAGGTTTACTCTTTTTTTTTTCTTTTTGAATTAGAAACTTCTAAGCAAAGCCAACAGGAAAGTGTTATATTTCACAATACACTCTGAGAGCAGTAATTTTTTTTAATATTCTGGAGTTGATTCAGAGCACCAAGTTCTAAAATGTTCCTCTTCAGGAACATTTAGATTCAGGACCAAAAAATCCCCAGTTAAACAATAATGAATTTGCTTGTTAAAATTATAAAGCTGGAGCTGGAAGTCAACTTCCTTCAGTTATTAAATTGCATTAAAATAAAAAATAGCATCAATAAAATAAGTTTTGTGGTCTCTCTTACTCATCTTAAAATGATCAGATGTACAAGTCAATTCATAAGGCTATTTACCAATTAGCGGCCTCAGAAAAGTAAGTTCTTCCTCAGAAAAATAGCTTTTAGAATCAATAAATTCTTAATAATTTTTCAGTTGACAATATATATGTATTATGTCCCTCGTTACACTTTTGCAGACATAACACAGTGAATATGAAGATTCCCTCATGATCTTTCAATCCTATATGAACACACTAAATATATCTCCTTTTCCCCATCCAGCCTTTCTATGTCTCATTCCTCTTCTTGCTTAATAAAATGAGCTGGTTAATTATAATCCCTTCAGAACATATCCTCCTTGATTCCTTTAATTCTGATTGATTTTGTGTCATGCTTGGCAGGTCTGGAGGGTTAACAGTGGCTCAAGTGTGTACATTTGCTAAATGTCAAGTTTTATACTAATGTATTTCATTAAATGTGAATTGAATTTTATATTTTAAGAATATTAAGTAATATTGAATTCTCTCCTGCTTTCACTTCTCTCACCAAAATCAGAAAGAAGCAACATTGATATTAAAGTACTGTGGGAAATGTTAACATAAACTCATGACTTTAAAGACATAACAAGTTAGAAATTATAGAATTGATAATAGATATAGACATCTGAATATGTGTCCTAATAGATATGCATATATGCTATAGATACACATATATATATATATTGATCCTAGAGTGTCATTGAGTTTATCTAAAAGTTTTGATATAGCATTTTCAGTGAACACACTTAACAACTATATCTTGAGGTCTATTTACAATTTTACATGAGAGAACATTTTCTTTTAAAAAAAATTCAGTATCATGTCAAAGGAAAATCCATAGTTCTAAAGAATAATAGTGGGGAAATTGACAAAATATTATAAAATATTACATATTTTATTATATTGTAGTTATATAAGAGACTTTCCTTAGTTTTAGAAAATATCCACTGAACTATTTGGTAATAGGTGATCATGTCTATTTACTGTCAAATAAAAGAAAAAAAAAGAAAAAAGTCAATGAGTGAAGAAGATATAAGCAATTGGTTAATTTAAATAAAGGCATTTTTGTACTTATTGCATGTACTGTTAAAAAATATTTTAAATGTACTTTTAGAAATTTTAAAAATAAAATATTGTAATAAAAATATTATCAATGGCTTCTTGTATTAACCAGTATAAGAATTAAAGTTCTAAAGATAGCCAAATTATCTCCATATCATCAAGCATACCTTCACTGTCTCTTTGGTACTGTCTTCTCCATCTCTCTTTCAGAGCTTTGTCCTTAGCTGTTCTTATCACAGGTGAGACAGTCATCCCCTACACATCAGTAAAGGGTCCCACTGTTTTCATCCAGGCATCTATTATCTATCACTCTGGTTTTATTCCCTTTTATCATTCTTTTCTTCCTATATATCACTTTCTTTTTTTTTTAAATTTTTTTCTCTTTATTTGAATATATTGATTACATAAATGATTGTGATAAGGTTTCAGTCATATAAAGATCACCCCTCTTCACCAGTGCAACATTCCCGCCACCAAAGTCCCAAATCTCCCTCCATCCCACCCCACCCCAACCTGTACTCCAGACAGGCTTTCCAGTTCCCTCATTCATTCACTTGATTATGGTAGTTCTCAGTGTAGTTATTTCTATAACTGTGCTCACCACTCTTGTGGTGAGCTTCATGGAGTGAGCTGGTGTTCCAGCTCTCCTCTAATTGTCTCTGAGGATTGTTACAAAAATGACTTTTATTTTTCTTAAAACCCATAGATGAGTGAGACTATTCTGCGTCTCTCTCTCCCTCTGACTTATTTCACTGAGCATGATAGATTCCATGTACATCCATGTATAGGAAAATTTCATGACTTCATCTCTCCTGACAGCTGCATAATATTCCATTGTGTATATGTACCACAGTTTCTTTAGCCATTCGTCTGTTGAAGGGCATCTTGGTTGTTTCCAGAGCCTGGCTATTGTGAATAGTGCTGCAATAAATATAGGTGTGAGGAAGGGATTTTTGTATTGTATTCTTGTGCTCCTAGGGTATATCCCTAGGAGTGAAATAGCTGGGTCGAATGGGAGCTCAATTTCCAGTTTTTGAAGAAACCTCCATATCGCTTTCCATAGAGGCTGTACTAGACAGCATTCCCACCAGCAGTGGATAAGAGTTCCTTTCTCTCCACATCCCCGCCAGCACTGATTGTTCTCATTCTTTGTGATGCGCGCCAATCTCTGTGGTGTGAGGTGGTATCTCATCGTTGTTTTGATTTGCATCTCTCTGATGATTAGTGACGAGGAGCATTTTTTCATGTGTCTTTTGGCCATTTGTATTTCTTTTTTATCAAAGTGACTGTTCATTTCTTCTACCCATTTTTGATGGGATTAGATGGGTTTTTTTTGTAAAGTTCTGTCAGTGCCCTGTATATTTTGGATATTAGCCCCTTATCTGAAGGATGTTGGGTGAATAGTTTCTCCCACTCAGTGGGTGACTCTTGTATCCTGGGCACTATTTCTTTTGAGGTGCAGAAGCTTCTCAGTTTAATGTATTCCCATCTGTTAATCTCTGCTTCCACTTGTTTGGAAAGTGCAGTTTCCTCCTTGAAGATACCTTTAGTCTCAATGTCATGGAGTGTTTTACCGATGTGTTGTTCTATATACCTTATGGTATCTGGTCTGATATCAAGGTCTTTAATCCATTTGGATTTTACCTTCGTACATGATGTTAACTGGGGGTCTATGTTCGCTTTTTTGCAAGTCACTAACCAGTTCTGCCAGCACCACTTGTTGAAGAGATTTTCTCTGCTCCACTTAGGATTTCTTGCTCCTTTGTCAAAAATTAGGTAATTGTATGCCTGGGGAATGTTCTCTGAGAACCCAAGCCTATTCCACTGATCTGAGGGTCTGTCTTTATTCCAATACCATGCTGTTTTAATAACTATTGCTTTGTAGTACAGTTTAAAGTTGGGGAAAGTAATGCCTCCCATTTTCCTTTTCCCTAGGAGTGCTTTAGCTATTCGAGGATGTTTATTGTTCCAGATGAACTTCATAAGTGTTTGATCCACTTCTTTGAAGAATGTCATGGGTATTTTTAAGGGGATCGCATTAAATCTGTATAATGCTTTGGGGAGTATTGCCATTTTAATGATGTTAATCCTGCCAAGCCATGAGCAGGGTAAGTGTTTCCATTTCCGTGTGTCCTCTCTTATTTCTTGGAGCAGGACTTTATAGTTTTCTTTGTATAGGTCCTTCACGTCTTTGGTCAAGTTGACTCCAAGATATTTGAGTTTGTGTGGCACTATTGTGAATGGGATTGCCTTCCTGACTTCCATCTCTTCCCTATTATTATTGGTGTATAAAAAGGCCATTGATTTCTGTAGGTTGATTTTGTAGCCTGCCACCTTGCTATATGAATCTATTGTTTCTAGAAGCTTTTTGGTAGAGTCTTTAGGGTTTTCTAAGTAGAGTATCATGTCATCTGCAAACAATGAGAGCTTGACTTCTTCCTTTCCTATCTGAATTCCCTTGATATCTTTTTCTTGCCTGATCGCTATAGCAAGAACTTCCAGTACTATGTTGAAGAGGAGTGGTGAGAGCGGACAGCCTTGTCTTGTACCCGAATTTAGAGGAAAGGCTTTTAGTTTTTCTCCATTGAGGATAATATTTGCCATTGGCTTGTGGTAGATAGCTTCAACTAGATTGAGAAAGGTTCCTTCCATTCCCATCTTGCTGAGAGTTTTGATCAAGAATGGGTGTTGGACCTTATCAAATGCTTTCTCTGCATCTATTGATATGATCATGTGATTTTTATTTTTCTTGTTGTTGATGTTGTGTATGATGTTAATAGATTTACGGATGTTAAACCATCCTTGCATTCCTGGGATGAAGCCTACTTGGTCGTAGTGTATGATCTTCTTGATGATGCATTGGATCCTATTTGCCAGGATTTTGTTGAAGATCTTTGCATCAGCATTCATCAGGGATATTGGTCTGTAATTTTCTTTTTTGGCAGCGTCTCTGTCTGGTTTTGGTATCAAGGTAATGTTGGCTTCATAAAAGCTGTTTGGGAGAGTTCCCTTTTTTTCAATTTCATGGAAGAGTCTGGCTAGGATTGGTAGTAGCTCCTCTTGAAAGATTTGAAAAAATTCATTAGGAAAACCATCTGGGCCTGGGCTTTTCTTTTTTGGTAGATGTTTGATTACAGTTTCAATTTCCTCAGTAGTATGGGGGTGTTTAGATATGCTACATCCTCCTTACTTAAATGTGGAAGGTTATAAGTGTCCAAGAATTTTTCCATTTCTTCTAGGTTCTCATGTTTTGTAGCATAAAGTTTCTCAAAGTAGCCTCTGATTATCCTTTGGATCTCTGCAATTTCTGCTGTGATCTCCCCCTTTTCATATCTAATACGAGTTATCAGATTTCTCTCTCTCTCTTTGTGAGTTTTGCCAATGGTCTATCAATCTTGTTTATTTTTTCAAAGAACCAGCTTCTGCTTTCGTTGATCTTTCGGATTGCTTTTTGGTTTTCCACTTCATTGAGTTCCGCTTTCAGCTTTATTATTTCCTTCTGTCTCCCTATTTTTGGTTCCTTTTGTTGGTCATTTTCTAATTGTTTAAACTGCGCCATTAAGTTATTCAGGTATGCTCCTTCTTCCTTCCTGATGTGTGCTTGTAGAGCTATAAATTTTCCTCTCAGGACTGCTTTTGCTGTGTCCCATAGATTCTGGCAGTTTGTGTCTTCATTATCATTTGTTTCCAGGAAAGTTTTGATTTCCTTTTTGATTTCATCTCAGACCCACTGGTTGTTCAGTAGCAGGGTGTTTAATTTCCAATTGTTAAAGTTTTTCTTCTGTGTGGCTTTGTAGTTCACATCTAATTTCAGAGCCTTGTGGTCAGCAAAGGTAGCCTGCAAGATTTCTATCCTCTTGATTTTATGGAGGTATGTTTTATGTGTCAGCATGTAGTCTATTCTGGAGAATGACCCATGTACATTGGAAAAGAATGTGTATCCAGGTTTTTTGGGATGGAGTGTCCTGTATATATCTACTAGTCCTCTTTCTTCCATAACTCTTTTCAGGGCTAGTATGTTTTTGTTGGGTTTCAGTCTGGTTGACCTATCAAGTGTTGATAGGGCTGTGTTAAAGTCTCCCACAATGATTGTGTTATTATTGATTTCTTCTTTCAGATTTGTCAGTAATTGTATTAGATAATTTGCTGGTCTCTCATTGGGTGCATATATGTTTAATAGTCTGATTTCTTCCTGTTGCACATATCCCTTGATTAGTACATAGTGTACATCTTTGTCCCTTACCACTTTTCTGAGTATAAAGTTGGTGTCATCTGATATTAATATGGCCACCCCAGCTTTTTTCAGGGTGTTGTTTGCTTGGATAATTTTCTTCCAACCTTTGATTTTGAGTCTATGTTTGTTCTGACTATTCAGATGTATTTCTTGTAGGCAGCAGAAGGTTGGATTCATCTTTTTGACCCATTTTGCCACTCTGTGTCTTTTAATTGGTGAATTTAGTCCACTGACATTGAGGGAGATGATTGTCATAGGATTTAATGTCATCTTTGTAGATAAGTTTGCTGTGTTTGTTGGTCTCTCTTGTCTTAGAGTAGACCTGTCAGTTTTTCCTTTAAGGCTGGTTTATCATCTGTGAAGTTTCTGAGCTGTTGTTTATCCATGAAGCTGTGTATTCTTCCTCCAAACCTGAATGTGAGTCGGGCTGAGTGCAGTATTCTTGGGGAGGCATTCATTTCATTCAATCTTGTCACAATATCCAACCACTGTCTTCTGGCCTTGAGAGTTTCTTGTGACATGTCTGCTGTAAGTCTTAGGGATGCTCCTTTGAATGTAATTTCCCTTTTTGATCTTGCTGCTTTCAGTATTCTATCCCTATCTATGGGATTTGTCATTGTAACAAGGATATGTCTTGGGGTGTTTTTCTTTGGGTCTCTTTTAGCTGGTATTCTTCGGGCATGCAGTATTTGATTGCATGTAGTCTTTAACTCTGGGAGTATCTCTTTGATGATGTCTTTGACAGTTAATTCGTCTTGGAGATCTCCTTCCTGGGTTTCTGGGACTCCAATGATTCTTATGTTGTTTCTGTTGAGTTTATCAAAGACTTCTATTTTCATCTGTTCGCATGCCTTGAGTACATTTTCCATTGCCTGTTCGTTTGTCTTAAGGTTCTTTTCCAATTTCTTCTGTTGTGTTGAGCTTTTCTGCATCTCATCTTCCAGTACTCCGATTCTCTCCTCAGCTGCTGATATCCTGTTGGCGAGGCTATCCATTGTGGTTTTCAGTTGAGCAACCGTATTTTTCAGATCTGTTATTTCAGTTTGGAGTTTTCTGATTTCTGTTTTTGTGTTCTCTTCAGATCGATCTATGCTCTTTTTGAGTTCTGCAAACATATTCCATATTTCTATTCTAAATTCCTTATCTGAAAGGTTAATCAGGTGGTTGTAATTTATTAGATCAACCGAGCTTTCGTCTTCATTCTCTATGGATGGTGTTTGCCTGCGAGTTTTCCCCATTGTCACGCTTGTAGTGTGGTTTTTCCTGCGTGTTGTGGTGGGGTTCATTGATTAGGAAGAGTTCGAGGCTGCAAAGGGAAGCGAAGCGGCTGAGCGCTTCTGCTGCCTCTAGTTGAAAGTCCTCAGAGTGAACAAAGGCAGGGCAGGGCAGAGCGATCCCGCAGCCCCAGAATGCAGGCACTCACCAGCTTCAAAATGCAGTTTTTTGGGAGTGCACTCCCTAGGCCCCTGAGGATACCTTCGGAAGTTCAGAAGCACAGATTCAGGCAGACAGAGATAGGAGTTTTCCCCGAAGTCCTCAGAGTGAACAAAGTCAGGGCAGGGCAGAGCGATCCCGCAGCCCCAGAATGCAGGCACTCACCAGCTTCAAAATACAGTTTTTTTCAAATTGATCATTTATATATCACTTTCAAACACTCGTGTAACTTTCATTACTTTATTACTGTCTTATTACCATTGAAGGACAGCTTTTCCTGATATATATTAAAAACCTGGAGTATTACAAGACATTCTACATATGTACATTGAATAGAAGAGTGAGCACTGTCTGAATGTTATATTGCCTTCAGGAAACATGCACTCTTTTGATAGAAATCCTTAGGATCGTTTTTTCCTTCACAGTACTTAGATACGATATGTAAGTCTATTAACCATTGTAATTTGTGGCCACGCCAAACAATGTAGTATCTAAAACCTATTTGTGAAGAGTACATTAATAATGTATTTGGAATGGTTTAAAGCATTAAAGGAGGAATCTCATCTAGGTTTCAAGAGACAACAACTTGATCTGGGTCTCAATCATCATCAGTTGCATTTGAGCTTTGAGGATGTTGAAGTGAGGGGTTGACTTACACTAATCAAATGTCATGAAATAGGGCCAAAGAGATAGCACAGCATAGCCTTGCACGCAGCCGATTCAGGACTGACATTGGTTCGAATCCCAGCATCCCATATAGTCTCCCATGCCTGCCAGGAGTAACCCCTGAGCGCTGCTGGTTGTTACCAAAAAAAAAAAAGTTATTAAATATAGGTGAGAAGGTCAATCAATTTGAAGAATCATAGCAAAAAAAAAGTCACAAGTATCAGAAAGTTTACTCTTCCACTTTGTTTATTTTATTTCCTCAAAAACAATGATAATCTCCCTTTCTATACAAAGCTACCTCTTTTTGTGGAGTAAGCCCCAAATAGCACTGGAATTGAAACAGACAATACAAAATCTATGTTTAAAGGACTCCTCTTACACTAATAATTACACTAATAACAAAATCTTACATGAATAACCAATTTATACAATTCTTCCTTTGGGTATGTTAATACAAATGTCAGCTTCAGTCAGGCCTAATATTACTGGCTTCCAAAAAGAAATCATTATGGTCTTTGAAGGTAACTTCATTGATTGTAGCTTTTTATCTATTATCTGTTGAGTTTATTATGGCATCTATGAGGATTAACAGGAATATTTCCCATACTGTAACTCATATCTCTGTTCTATAAATAAATGGCAAAGAAGCATTCAATAAAAATTGTTTGATCTTTAATCAATAAAAATTCTTTAACAGGGGCCGGAGAGATAACATGGAGGTAAGGCGTTTGTCTTGCATGCAGAAGGTCAGTGGTTCGAATCCCAGCATTCCATATGGTCCTCTGAGCCTGCCAGGAGCGACTTCTGAGCATAGAGTCAGGAGTAACCCCTGAGCACTTCCGGGTGTGACCCAAAAACAAACAAACAAAATCTTTAACAGGAGTCAGAGCAATAGTGCAGCTTTAAGGCACAGCTGTAGGGCATTTGCCCTGCATGCCGCTGACCCAGGACGGACCTCAGTTTGATCCCGCCCCCCGCATCCCATATAGTCCCCCAAGCCAGGAGCGATTTTTGAGTGCATAGCCAGGAGTAAACCCTGAACGTCACCGGGTGTGGCCAAAAACAAAACAAAACAAAACAAAAAAATTCTTTAATAAACTTCTTGAAGTTCTTAGGCCCCTCTATCATCTAGATATATTTGTTCCAGAAAAGATAGCATAAACACACTTCTTCCACTTCCTCTCAGTAAGTACAAGTAAAAAATTCCTGGACATGAGATATTTAAAAAAAAAAGAGTATGAAATGGAATATGGAAACCAAGAAAAAACAAGATCAGAAGTGTCCTTGCCTCCCTTTATTATTTTTTTCCTCATATATTCTAGACGGGAGCATAAAGAAACAATCTAGAAAGCTCAATAGGGTTTTCTATAGAAATAACGAAACATGTCTTATAAAAGTCTGTTCTCTTTAGCAAGGAACAAGAGAAGGGTTTGAAAGATAAAAATATTTAAACAATACTTACGCTGTGTCAGAAATACACCATGGAATAAAAATATGTGGCTTTAGTATTTTCTTGTCAGCTAAAGCTCAGTAAAAAGCAAACTTCTACTTGTGACAGATTACACAAGACTCTGGTAGTGGAGTGTCAGAGAAGACTAAGCTGGGAGAAAGGACTTTTTATCCCATCCTCACCTGCAAAGAACAAGCAACTTTCAACAGTGTTATGGAAACCACCTGAGAATTCTGGACTTCCATTTCCTCCAACAGTTCTCAGGCCTCCCTTAGCTCTTCACAAGAGCCATGTAAAAGGAGGCCAGGTGGAAAAATTTCACCAACAGTTTCTCTTTCGCAAATTCAGGTTGTCGGAGTTTTTTGAAAGTCAAGTGAAATCAACAATTGGGCATCCAAGCAGTGAATTATTACTGTAAGCCAAGTGGATATTTTAAATACCAGCCCCATTCAGCAGGAATGAGACATCAATAAAGGCCAACGGAGAAGCCTAGTTTGCCAACGGAGAAGCCTAGTTTTTTTTTTAGATCACCTTTTGGCAGTCACCAACAAAATTTACAGGGATCCCCTCTCCCCATAACAGTGTCAAAAGAGTACAACCCAAAAAAAGAATATTTACCTAAGATCCACAGTCCCAAATTTCCAAGACAGAATTAAAAAAAAAATGATGCCAGAGAGAGAGAGAGAGAGAGAGAGAGAGAGAGAGAGAGAGAGAGAGAGAGAGAGAGAGAGAGCACAGAAGCTTAGGAAGCTTGTCCTGAAAGTAGCCAACCTGTGTTACATTCCCAGCACCCAAATCCTACAATGAATGATCCCTGAGTGTAGAACTAACCATAGGTAAGCCCTAAGAACAGCTGAATGTGGCCCAAAATAAACAAATTAACAAAAATTAATGTGTTATCATAAAACCAGAAATGTGGGGGCCGGTGCGGTGGCGTTAGAGGTAAGGTGTCTGCTTTGCCTGCACCAGCCTAGGACAGACCTCGGTTCGATCCCCCGGTGTCCCATATGGTCCCCCAAGCCAGGAGCGACTTCTGAAAGCATAGCCAGGAGTAACCCCTGAACGTCACTGGATGTGGCCCAAAAAAAAAAAAAAAAACCAGAAATGTGTTTCAGCTGAATGCAGAGACAACAGCTAAGGAAAATACTGATGTACTACAGATGTTAGAATTTAGTGAAAAGGATTTTAAAGAAGCTATCATTTCTTAAAAAGGTCTCCAAGAGAAATTATACACAGTTGAAACAAATGAAACATATCACCAAGAAATAGAAAAAATTTTAGAGATCCAAATGGAAATTCTAAAGATGAAATATAAATTAACTTCATGTCCAGCAACAGAATGGAGAGAATAGAGAAATAAGATACAATGAGAGGTCATCTAATCTGAGCAACAGAGAAAATAGAATGCAAGATCTTGGGAACTAGTGGGACTACAACAAAAGAGCTAATTTTTTCCACATATAAACCCAAAAAAAGAAAACTAAGAAGGTGGGGCTGAGAAGTGCTTAAAATTTTTTCTCAAATTTGACATGAAACCATGTCAAAGATGAAATTAGATGAATCAGAAAACTGAGAGGACACCAAGTAAGAGAAACCTAAAAAATTATTCCAATGGCATCAAAATAGATTCTTAGGAAAGTAAAAAATAAATAAATAAATAAATAAATAAATAAATAAATAAATAAATAAATAAATAAATAAGTCTTGAAAGCGGAGAAAATTAGCACCTTGCCAATTAGGTAAAACAGTGGATTACTCATCAAAATTATGGCTTTCAAAAAGAAAAAATATGTGATTTTTCAGGAGCTGAAAATAAAAAGAATTATCAAACTAAAATGCTATATGTAAAAGCCAGGTATAACTTTCATTATCTTAGACTATAAGAATAAAAAGAAAGGTATTTTCAGATTAATTGAATCTGGAGGAATTTAGGGCTACAGAGATAAAATAGGAGGTAACAGTCAGTCAAACTGTTAGCATTACTAGAGCCATATATGGTCCCAGACTTCTGTTAAAATGACTAATAAAATTCCATGGAATAAAAGAAGGAAAATGATTAAAGAAGTCATTTTAGGACATGAAGAATAAAAGAGAGCAATTATGAATGAATGCAAAAAGACATTCCTTCTTTTGAGTGTTCTAAATTTTATTGAAAAGTCAAAGAAAAAGGTGTAGTATTAGCTGATGTGGATCCTAATATATATATAAAGAAATATTGTTTGTTTGCGGGGGTCACAGTCATTCTCAGAGATTACTGCTGGGCTCAGGAATTGCTACTGTACTCCAGGTTTCTCTCTGAGGTACTCAAGGAAACATGAAATACTGAGAATCAGATCATGGTTCCCAACATGTATAACATGCGTTGATCCATTGAGTATCTCTCCAAGGAACTACAGAGAAAATTGTTGAAAGTTGTATTATAAGTGAAAAAGGAATTTGAATGGAGGCATTTTTTTGTATTTGATTTCCACACTAGTAGATATTTATGGTGATGAAAGACTTCTGAAGGATGCAGTGGTGATAGGAATATACCAATGGGGTAAAATGGTAAACACAAGACAGAGAACATTGTACCAATATATAGTTCCTGATTCAGATGTATTATAGACTATAAAAGATGTAATTTGGAAGAAAGTGGGTGAAGGGCATCTAAGAATTTCCCAAGTGTAAACTTCTCTTAAATTCATAACTATTTCATAATAAACAGTAAATAAATGCTTTATAAAAATTATCTTGTATTGGTCATATTCAGAAACTTCTACTGACCACAAGAAAGCAGTGTTTTAAAGCCACAAAATAAAAAATTGGTATAAAATGATAGAGCAGATTTCCTCAGTAATTGGTTGGGCTTCTTAATTGTCAGTTATGACCTATTTGATTTGAGGAATGGAATTCTGTTTTGATGTTGATGTTATTATCAATTTGTGTTTTATAAATGTCTAAAATAATGACATGGTATAAAAGTTCATGAGTCAATCTAGGCTTAATTAAACTATAACTGATTTCCTTTTGGTATTTTATAAAGAAAAAATTGCATGACATTTCAGGATACAGGAGCAAATAGAAGACTAAAAGTATTTTTTTCTCATTCAGAAATGTATGAAAGAATATGAACATTCTTTTAGGAAACTAAAAGGGCAGTTTTTGTGACATTCTGGTTGTGATTTGCCATGCTTTTGCCTCAAGTATCTAGAGGCCTCTTCTGTAATAGTATTAGTTGATAAATTTATCCCCTAGGTTTGGAAGTTGCATAGGTTATCCTCATTCCTCACTATTCTTTACATCCAATGCTGATCATGCTCTTGTATTACTGTAGGTGACTTTCTACCTTTGTTCCTAATCTGAGGTTTATGGAAATTGTTCCTTTTTTAGTTTTTTAAAGATGTCCATGAATTTCTTATTTGCTACCCTCATTGGTTTATTGTCCAGGGGGATTTGGGGAGATTAAAATCTTATTTTGCTATTATATCACATTACTAGATATTACTAGATATCATATTACTAGAAGTATCTCAACTATGTTTTTGTCAAAAAAATTATAGAAGCATCCACCCCTAAACAGTTGCTAATTTTCTCCTCAATGTCCACTCCTAAATGTATCCACTAAAAGAAATTTATATGTGTTGTTCTCCTGCATGTTTTATATATGCACTATATACAGAAGCATGATTAAACTTTACCATATTGTTTTATAAGTTCAGAATATTTATGAGTGTGCTTTCATTTTATATGTACATATAGATATATTGTTATTGTTATTGGGCCTTCTGTTAAACTATAATCCTTGATATTTACCATATTTAACAAGAAAGATCTATATCATAATTTTTCCTTTTTTTTCTTTCTTTTTTTTTGGGGGGGGGGTTTGGGTCACACCCAGCAGTGCTCAGGGGTTACTCCTGGCTCTATGCTCAGAAATCGCTCCTGGCAGGCTTGGGGAACCATATGGGATGCCAGGATTCGAACCACCATCCTTCTGCATGAAAGGCAAGTGCCTTACCTCCATGCTATCTCTCCGGCCCTTATATCATAATTTTTCTATCTAGGAACATACCTATGGACCCCCAGGATACTCCAAGGAAGTCATAGGTTAAATTGGATCAATGAGAGATCTACAGTAGGAGACAAGGGGGCCAAACAATATGTGATAGGAAGGACAGAGGTCAGTATGAGACTATGGTCAATAAAAGACAGAGAAGCATGTCTCCAAATCACTAATTGTAATGGCTGTATTTTACAATTGGAAGAAAACTCAATTTGTATATTCATTCCCTGCAAAGTAAAAACTATATTGTTTCACCATGGTAAGAAACACTGCAAACAAACAAGAAACACATGTATACACATTTCTTTGTGTATATTTTCATGGATTTCTCTAAAATTAGAGGTTCAAGGGGACAGATCAGTGTTCATGGGCTCATGTTATGAATACAAAAGTTTGGATCAGGGGGCCGGAGAGATAGCATGGAGGTAAGGCGTTTGCCTTTCATGCAGGAGGTCATCAGTTCGAATCCCGGCGTCCCATATGGTCCCCTGTGCCTGCCAGGAGCAATTTCTGAGCATGGAACCAGGAATAACCCCTGAGCACTGCCGGGTGTGACCCAAAAAAAAAAAAGTTTGGATCAGGATATAACATGTACACCTCCAGGTGCAGTTATTAGTGAGCTGAGCCAAGCATTGAACTGCAATGTCTGTTAGGTCAAGTATGGCCAAGAGTGATCTCCGGATAACCTTAGCGCTGTGAAAGAAGGTTCTTCACCACTAGTTTCTTAAATAAGCAGGAAACATGTAAAAATAAATACCTAAAAATTAAAATGTTGGATCAAAGAGTATGACTAATTTCTTAGACCCTTACATAGGAAAGTTACCCAATGTATCTATACAAAGGTATTTTATTTTTACATTCTTTTAAGTATGAAGTAGAATCTCATTATTAATTTATGTTTTCTTAAGTGAAATGTGAACTTGAGAAACTTTTAAATCAAATTCATAAATGAATTTTCTTCATTTTTTAATTTTAATTTTGTGATTTAATTAACAAGCACGCAAAGCTATTGTCAACTTATATTTTAAAAAACACCAAAAACAGTAAAATAAAATAAAATAAAAAACACAAGACTCCTATTGTTATCAGTGACTAACTGATATTTTTAGTTTTGGTTATGGGTATAACTGGTTGTTTTTAACAGAGTTTCTAATCATATTTGTTTATGTTAGAAAGAAAAATCATATGATTTAATTTTGCATATATAGAGAGGCAAGGAAATTTCTAGAAAGTAAGAAATAGAAGGAAGACTTTATATAAAAGTAAACAGATTTTTATAGAATCACAGATGCTGACAAGAAGATATCATAATAAATTTATCCCAGAATTTTAAGAGAAAATTATTTTTGTTCAACTTGTTTTGAAATAAACCAAAATTACTTCAGATTTATTTTGAGTGGGTAAGGAGATAAGTCAATGAGATAACCATAGCCTGTGAATAAGTAAATTTTAAAATTTTAATGCAGATTTTGACATGATTATATTGAGGTAATTATACTAAGTTTGTAATAGCAAAGGAAAATAACTAGTATTTAAAAGTTTCTCTACTTAAAATTCCTAATACTAAAGAAGTGTTATCCTAACTCAATATTATGAATGGCATCAAAGTACTGTATGGATCAAGGTGGCTAAATTTCATAATAACAATTCTAAACGATATTACTATAATAATTTTTTTAGTCTTTAAGTTCTATTTTTATTTCTTTTCTTAAATTTATTAAAGAAAACGCATCATGATCCAGCAATACCACTCCCAAGGATATATCCAGGGGTCTCAAACTCAATTTACCTGGGAGCCGCAGGAGGCAAAATTGGGGTGATCCTTGAGTGCAAAGTCAGTAGTAAGCCTTGAACATTGGGGGGTGTGACCCAAACAACTAAAACAAAACAAAACAAAAAAAGATTCCTCTAGGGCAGGGCCACAAAATGTTGTATGGAGGGCCGCAAACGGCCCACGGGCCTCAAGTTTGAGACCCCTGCGGCCTGCGGGCCTTCAAATATTGTAGTATTCACTCGCTTACCGAATGAATAATCGCAATAAAAATCGCATTAATAAGAAAAAAATTGCATTAAACATTCACATACCCCGAGCAGTTCCGTTCGGGGTATGCAAATGTTTAATGCGATTTTTTTTCTTACTAATGCGATTTTTTATTGCGAATATTCGGTAAGTGAATAATCGTGAATACTTTGCGCCTAGCACAGACGTCATTTCCGCTGTTCCTGCCTGCTGTCCCTTGCATTATTGGAGGCCTAAGGGAGACAAGTTTATTACATAATTAGATTTTGTCATACCTTCATCATGACTTCATCAAAGCCAGCAGTGAAGAGAAAGATTGATGATGAGCACAGACAATTTCAGGAAAAGTGGGAGATGCAGTATTTCTTTGTTGAGCACAGGGGCATCCCCACCTGTATTATTTGCTCAGAGAAAGTTGCAGTGCACAAGAAATACAACTTGAAACACCATTATTCAACTAAACATGCTGAGGAATGTGCAAAATATCAAGGAAATGAGAGAGCCAAGTGGGTTGCCAGTCTTAAAGCATGTCTAATGAGGCAACAAGATTTCTTCAAGAAAGCAACCAAAGAGAATGTTGCATCAGTCGAAGCTAGTTACATGATTAGTGAGATGATTGCTAACAGAAGGAGAGTTTGTTAAAAAAAAAAAATGCATGTTACAGGCTGCAAGTATTATCTGTCCGATAAAGAAAGGTCAGTTTAGCAAAATCGGCCTTTCTGCTAACACTGTGGCAGAGTGCATTTCTGACATGTCAAGTGACATTTATCATTAACTGTGTGAGAAAGCCAAATGTTTTGATGCATACTCAGTTGCTCTTGACGAGGGCACAGATATAACAGACACTGCACAGCTCACAATTTATGTCCATGGTGTTGATTGCAATTTTGAATTGACAGAGGAGCTGCTCACAATAATTCCAATGTATAGCCAGATCACCACTAATGAGATATTTCGGCATCTGTGTGATGCCATTGAGAATGCAGGTTTGCCATGGAAGAGGTTTGTTGGAATAATAACTGATGGAGCACCATTGATGACAGAGAGGAAAAATGGACTGGTGGCACTTGTTTAAAAAAACCTTGAAGAGGAGAGTGTAGAGAAGGCCATTGCTCTTCACTGCATTATCCATCAGCAGGCCCTTTGCAGTAAATGCCTGCCGTGTGACAATGTGATGTCTGTTGTTGTGAAATGCATCAACCAAATCAGATCCAGGGGCTTAAAGCACAGGAGGTTCCATGTTTTTTTAGAGGAAATGGAATCAGAATATGGAGATGTGCTCTATGAGGTAAGTTGGCTCAGCAGGGGAAATGTCCTGAAAAGATTTTTTGAGTTGAGAGAAGAAGTGAAAGCCTTCATGGAAAAGGATGGGAATGCTGTTTCTGAGTTGAGTGATCACAAATGGCTCATGGACTTAGCTTTGCTTGTTGACATCACACATAAGCTGAATGTACTAAACAAGATGTTACAAGGCCTGGGGCAGCTTATCAGTGCTGCCTACAACAATGTGAGAGCATTCTCCACAAAACTTGTGTTATGGAAATCCCAGCTCTCTCAGACAAACCTTTGCCATTTCCCAGCATGCAAGGAATTTGTGGATGCAGGCATACCATTCTGTGGTGAGAAATATGTTTATGCTATTTTTAAGCTAGAGAAGGAATTTGATCACAGATTTGCAGACTTCAAAAAGCACAGAGCCACTTTCCAAATTTTTGTGGACCCCTTTTCCTTTGATGTGCAAGATGCCCCCTGTGCTTCAAATGGAGCTCATTGACCTGCAGTGCAACTCTGATCTCAAAGCCAAGTTCAGGGAGATTAGTGGAAAAGCAGACATGCATGGGCAATTTTTGAGAGAATTGCCCCCCAGCTTCCCTGAGCTTTCCCGAATGTTCAAGTGCACCATGTGCCTTTTTGGGAGCACATATTTGTGTGAAAAGTTATTCTCCACATTGAACTTCAATAAGTCAAAGTACAGGTCTAGACTTAATGAGGATCATCTTCAAGTCATACTGAGGGTCTCAACTGCTTCCTCTCTAAAGCCAAATGTGGTTCAGATTTGTGAGAAGCGCTGTCAAGTCTCTGGCAGCAAGGAATAGGCAAAAGATGCCATGTTCAGAGGAACTGTTCATGATCTTCACTCAATGTTCTATAACTGTTAATAATGATGTTTGAGGACTTTTTTTTTCAATCCCTTATGCGGCCCTGCCTCACCCTGACTTTGCCTCCTGCAGCCCCCAGGTAAATTGAGTTTCAGACCCCTGCCCTAGGTCTAGGACCACAAAAACACAATACAACAATGCCCTCTGCTTCCCTCTGTTCATAGCAGCACTATTTACAATAGCTGGAATCTGGAAACAACCCAGATGCCCAACAAGAGATGAGTGGCTAAAGAAACTGTATATCTATCTATACATGGAATACTATGCAGCTTTTAGAAAAAAATAAAATCACAAGATTTGCTTATACATGGATGTATTTAGAGACTATGATACTGAGTAAAATAAATCAAAGGGAGAGAGGTGAACACAGAATAGTCTCACTCAAATATGGGATTTAAGAAAAATATAATATAATAAGTACCAGTCTATGATAAAAAGCTTATCACAAAGAGCAGTAAGTGCTGTTAGGGATGACAATATCAAACAAATGAAGTTGCCCAGAAAAATCAACGCTAAGATACTATGAATTTTAAGGGTATATACTCAGCTGCAGGGCATCCTGGAAGAAGGTTCAGTTCAGTTGAGTATGTTTATGGGCATGATTACAGCTGCCAGGCTTTCTGGGAAGAAAGAAGATATGGGGAACGGTGCCTGCCTCCAAAAAATGCCCTGGTGATATCAGTCCAACACGCAGCTTACCTGAAGTGTAGTCAGATTGGCACTCCCACAGGGAATCGTAGAGGTTTAGTGATGAAGCAGGCTATCGGGGAAATGGTGATTCTGAATAACGGAGGCAGCAGGCTAGCTTCAGCAGGGTGGGGACTTGGCCCACTCTCTCCTCCCAAGGTGACTAGCTTTGTGCTGAATGGGCTGGTGTGGTCATAATCTTTCACAGTTTGGTTTACATCTCATTCGAGAAAAGACTCAGTCTATGGAGCTGGCCCAGTTCATATACAGCAAATGCTGAGCTTTCTTCTCTGACTGATCTTTTTGTATTTGTTTGATAAAAAGATGATTGCTTTTGAGTTATATGTCAATTTCTTAATGATTGGATAGGACTTTAATCTATATTATAGATATTAATAGTTTACATTGTTTAATAAATAAAATGAGTTTTCTAAAGTTATCCATAATTTATTCTTCCCTTCTCTCCTCTTTCCTCCTATCCATCTATCTCCTCTTCTTTCTCTCCTCTCTCTCCCCCCACCTTTACTTCTTATATTTATATTTATTTTTATTTTTATTTCTGTCTTCTTTCCATGGATACATCTTATGAAATAGGCTAGATGGTAGCATAGAACTTTCAATTTTCCCAAATTTCATCTCTAACCATCCATTATCATCATACCATTCACTCAAGTTTCTTCATGGAACATCCCTTTTTTGAAACATTGACACCTCTGCTACCTCAACAGCAGAGCTGTCCTGCCTTAAGATATGTGACCAGGCTGGAGAGATAGCATGGCTGTAAGGCGTTTGCCTTGCATGCAGAAGGACAGCGGTTCGAATCCCGGCATCCCATATGATCCCCCGAGCCTGCCAGGAGTGATTTCTGAGTATGGAGCCAGGAGTAACCCCTGGGCGCTGCCGGGTGTGACCCCACCCCCCCCAAAAAAAAAGATATGTGACCAATCTGTTTCTCAGATATAATCTACTTTTCACTATATTTACTACATGAGTTTAAATTTATTTGAGGGTCTTCCTTTGTGGGACCCTGAGATTTCTGCTTTCCCATGAAAGTTTCTGCTCTTCGCTAGACAGCTTAAACTGCTTTTTCACTTCTGTATACTCCCTTTGTTAGCTTCTTAGTTTGTGGGAATGTGGCCTTTAGATAAGAGTTGGAGACAAAGGGAGACTCATTGGTCGGGACCAAATGAGCAGGAAGTTTCATGTGAGTGTAAGAATGGAAGATAGGTAAAAGGGGACACTTATATGAATGTCTGTTACTATGGAATCAGGCTGTCGGAATTTTGGCATTAAGTGGACCCAATGGAATAATGGAAGATGTATACTTTGAAATGTAGCAGTTGCCAATAGGAAAGTAACTGGGTGGGTCTAGATTGATGCTGAACATCAATATATAACCTGAGTGGAATCAGGAATCAGCTCTTGGTCTTTGACTGGAAACCTGATCTCAGGTAAATTCTTGGACACTTAGCTAGCTAAGCAAATAAACTGCTTCTGTGTTTTGCAGTCTCATGTCCTTGTCTGAACTTATCAGCCGCCCTCTCTCTATCTTAAACCATATATTTTTTTTTTTTTTGGTTTTTGGGTCATTCAGCAGCACTCAGGGGTTACTCTTGGCTCAACGCTCAGAAATAGCTCCTGGCAGGCTCAGGGGACTGTATGGGATGTCAGGATTTGAACCACTGTCTTTCTGCATGAAAGGCAAATGCCCTACCTCCATGCTATCTCTCCATTCCTCCCCCCAATACCTTTTTCAACCTGTCTCTTTTTGAATGTGTCCCTGGCATTTTTGGATTACATGTCTTTAATAGGATTTTGTAAGTCTGGTGAGTATAGTAATGAGCAAAGTTAAAAGTATAATCAGTACTGATAGATATTAAGAAAAGTATATTCTAATTATTTTACAAACAGAGGCCATGCATTAATGGTTACTGCAAGATAGAACAGTTGAAATTATATAACAATCTATTGAAATGTATTGATGTCATATAGTTTGAAAAAAAATAAAACTATCTAGGACATACCAGGTCATATTGTCATATTTCCTCCACAAACAAAAACAGAGTTAGTGCAAAAATTTCTCTAGAAGGGACCAGAGTGATAATACAGCAGTTAGAGCACTTGCCTAGAACACAACCAACCTTAGTCTTTTTGTTTTTGTTTTTGTGGCCACACCCAGTGGTGCTCAGGGGTTACTCTTGGCTCTGCACTTAGAAATCGCTCCTGGCTCGGGGAGCCAAATGGGATGCCGGGGATCAAACCCACATTCATTCTGGGTTAGCCACATGCAAGGCAAATGCCCTACCAATGTGCTACTACTTCGGTCCCCCAACCTGGTCTTACCCCAGAAACCTCATATGATCCCCTGAGTGACCCATATCAGGAGTAATCTATGAATGCATAACATGTAGTAAACCCTGAACACCTCAGGAGTGACAAATTTTTTAGAAAAAAATTTTACATGTATGAATATGAAACTATTTCAATTTAAATATCATATAGATAATATACAAGTACTTAAATTAAAATACAGTAATTAGAGGTTTCCCTTATTTTTCTCTCTTAGATTTTCTTTCAGTCTAGATAAATAAAGACATCTAAATGCTAAGTGTTGATTACTTGGATTACCATTTAAATTTTTGATTATTTTAATTTAATTTACTTTAATTTGGTTTAGAGATTATACTTGAAAGTGCTCTGGGATTATTCTTGGCTCTGCATGCAGGAATCACTCCTTGTGGGGTTCGTGGAACATATCTGGTGCTGGAATTGAACCTGAGTAGCCATGTGTAAGACAAACTCCTTACCAACTGTACTATCTCTCTGACTGCAATTTTTTATTTTTAAATAGATATCTATTTGGATCCATTAGCCAAGACACTAACTTTATATTTATCTTACTGAAATTCTTGAGTAGAAGTAATATTTTACCGTTTGTTAACAATATACCATGAAGCATGATAACATTCAAGTGTAAACATTTATTAAAACTTTTATGGAAGAATGAATTAAATAAACGCAATGACAATTTTAATTCAATAATATTTATTAAATAATATTTCAATAACATAAAAGAAAGAACCATCATGGGATAAGTACAACAAGCCGTTTGTATTTAATATAATTTCTAAAATCTAAACCAAAATCATAATCTAAAAACAAAATTTAGGTTCTGAATAACAAGTCATATTTAGAGGGAAATGAAAAACATTCTTTTGAGTTCCATGACTCCTGGTTACTTAAATAAAAAAATGTTTTAAATGAAATTCTAATTTTTCAAAGTTTATGCCTTACACTATTGGGCATGTCAAGTTGTATGTACCATTAAAACAAAATATTATTGTAGGTAGATTATATTCTTTTATTGCTATCAGAAGGAACTGCTGCTGGTGGAGCTTTGTCTTTTGCCTATCTCACTTGTCCTTCACAATAGCCCAGCAGTTACTGTTGAGCATGGGTGAGGGAGAGAGAGAGAGAGAGAGAGAGAGAGAGAGAGAGAGAGAGAGAGAGAGAGAGAGAGAGAGAGAGAGAAGAGAGATAGAAGTTGGTAAACTCAGACAAAGACATGAAAATGCAAAACTCAGAGGCAGTTTATTTCTTCACTGGCTAAGGGTCAATACTTCCACCTGACAGCAGGCTCCCAGTCAAGGATCCCAAGACACTCTTTCATGCAGTTATATAGATATACAACATTAATCTAGACCCATTAATTAGTTGCTTTCCTGTTGGCACCTGCCACATTTCAAAGAATACATCTTCTATTCCATTGGATTCCGTTTAATGTTAAAATTCAGACAGCCTGATTTTATGGTAACAGACATTCACTTAACTGTCCCTTTTTATCTATATCTCCCATCCTACACCCATATGGGATGTCCAGGCCATTTGGTCCTGACTGATGGTCTCCCTGCATCTCCAACTCTAATCTGAAAGTCACATTCCTATAGGCATACAGGTTGACACAGGGAGTACAACAGAATCTAATAAACAATTTAGCAGAAATTTTCACAGGGAAAGCAGAATTCTCAAGGTCCCACATTACAATTAGTGAAGAGGATGAAAGAGTTATCAGAAATATCTGACATAAAGAAACATAACTTTATTAATAGAGACAGAAGTTTTTCATGAGGTAGTCTTTAATAAATTGCTTTAAGTAGTTGTCCATAACTCTGCAAATCTTTGTTTTATCTTTAGGTTTTCTTCAACAACATCTTTTCTTGTTTATCTGTGAAGCTATGTATACTTCCTTCAAATATGAAAGAGAGTTTTGCTGGGTGCAGTATTCTAGGCGAAGCATTTATTTCATTGAGCTCTGTCACTATATCTCACCACTGCCTTCTGGCCTTGTGTGTTTCTTGTGACAGATCTGCTGTAAATTTCAAGGATGCTCCCTTGAATGTAATTTCCCTTTTTGATTTTGCTGCTTTCGGTATTCTGTCTCTATCTGTGGGATTCATCATTGTGACTAGTATGTGTCTTGGGGTGTTTTTCCTGGGGTCTCTTTTAGCTGGTTCTTCCTGGAGATTTTCTTCTTGGGTCTCTGGAACTTCAATGATTCTTAAGTTGTTTCTGTTGAGCTTATCAAAGACTTCTATTTTCATCTGTTCATATTCTTTGAGTAATTTTTCCAATGTCTGATTATTTGCTTTAAGGCTTTTTTTCAATCTCTTCTGCTGTATGGAGTAGTTATACATCTCATCTTCCAGCTCACTAATTCTATCCTCAGCTACTGTTTCACTGGTGGAGAGCTTATCCATTGAGTCTTTCAATTCGTCTACTGAGTTTTTCAGACCTGTTATTTGACCTGATATTTCAGTTTGGAGTTTTCTGATTTTTATCTTTATATTCTCTAGATTCTTACTAGTGTTCTGTTCTATACTTTCTTTGAGTTCTGTGAACATCCTCCATATTTCGTCTCTAAACTCCATATCTCAAAGACTAACTAGGTGGTTGGCCGTTGTTGGGTCATCAGAGCTGCCATCTTCATTCTCTATGCCTGATGTTGGTCTGCATAGTTTCCCCATTGTCACGCTTGTATTATGGGTTTTTCTACGTGTTGTGGTGGTATTCATTGACAGCCGTGAAGTGAAGCAGACCTCTTGTGGCGGGAAGAGTCACCTCAGAAGAAGCCAGCCCTCAGGGGATGGATGCCAGAGATGATCAAATTTCCCAGGCTGGAACAAGCAGGGAAAAGCCTCAAAATATCTGCTGTGTTAAACAATATCTTTATTTTTTGAGGGGGCCACACCCAGCAGGGCTCAGGGGTTACTCCTGGCTCTGTGCTCAGAAATCACTCCTGGCTTGGAATCTATATAGGATGCTGGGGATAGAACCCACAAACGTCCTGGGTCAGCCATGTGCAAGGCAAATGCCCAATCACTGTGCTACCACTCCAGCCCCAACATCATCTTTTCTGGTAAACAGGAAAAGAGTTGCTGGGTGGCAAATAAGCAAGTTGGAATTACAGCCACTTCTGGCCCACTGGGCCAACATAACAGTACTGAGAAGTCCTGGGGTTGAATTTTTTAATCCTCAGATAAATTTGCCTATTTTGCTTAGAAACTAAAAGACTATGACTAAGGTTCTATGGTTATTGGTCAACATTTTAGGATTTAAAATAGTTAGATCTCAGCTATAGTCTTTATAGCTTTATATTCTTTATTTTTCATTGTCTGTTATTATTCCAAGTTGTAAATTATTTATTCTTCTAACAAATTTTATCTATTAATGTTAAGCTTAAATAATAAAAAATACACAAGTTCATCAATACTTGTTAGTTCCTTTTTCTCTATATTATATATTGTATCCAATTCTTCTTTGCACAGAAACTGAATGTATCATTAGAGGTATTCACATATGAATATTTTTTCTTTACATATTTTTTCATTTTTATTAAGTTGTTGAGATTTATTATTTATTTAGAGTTGAATTTTAGGCATACTATAGTCCAGCAGCAATCCCATTACTATTATTGCTACTACTGGTGTCAACTTCTCTTCACCATAAAACATATTCACACATTTATATTGAGAAATCAATTCACTAACCATCCCTGTTAAAGCTGAAGCATAACTGACTTTCCCCAAACTTAGGGTAATAGTACTTGATTGTTTTATCTCCATAAATGTCTCATTATGCACATTTACTGATTCTCTTGCCTCCTTCAATTCTTTTGTTTGTTTGTTTTTTGTTTGGGGGCAACACCCAGTGACACTCAGGGGTTATGCCTGGCTATCAGCTCAGAAATCACTCCTGGTTTGGGGGACCATATGGGACTTTGGGGATCAAACCGAGGTCTGTCCTGGGTCAGCTGCACAAGGCAAATGCCCTACCGCTGGGCTACCACTCCAGCCCACCTCCTTCAAATCTTTGCTCAACTGTTTTTCTCACTGAAGTTTTACCTGGTAACTTTGTTTAAAATTTCAATTTAGTACATGTGTCTTCTTGCTGTTCCCTTATTAAAATACTGATTCCATTTTCCAAGATCATTTCCTTCCTTTCAATATAATGATCACCTTAAAGCAATCTGTCATATTTAATTTTTAATCATGTTGTTTATTCTCTACTGTCTCATAAGACTGGATACTCCATATAGGTAAAAATCTTAGCTTATAAATTAATACATTTATACATTTATGCATCTAAACTACCTTTTACCCGGCATGTAGTAAAATAACAAATGAAGGCACAATAAGTACTTCAGAATAAAACAAATGAGAGCACTTACTCATGAAAGCATTTTTGCTCTGAATAATTATACTTTTCTCAATTTCACATTCCCAATGCCAGGTATATATAAATTATTAAATTTTTAATGGAATTACTGAAAGTTTGCCCAATACAATTCAACAAAATAAGAGACCTGGGAAATAACTTAGCTCGAGAAAAATCCATTGTTGTCTTCTTTTTAGACTTAACAACAAATCATACTGTCTTGGAGCTTTTCTTTGTACTTAACTGACATAAATGCAGAAAGACAAGAATATCTGATATATATTAACTATACCCCAAGCATAACTTATGCCCATTGGCCATTTAAATTTTGAATCTAAAAACTAAAGTGACACTAAAATATTTCATTATTTTGTAATAAAATAGCAATATGATGAAATTAAGTTGCATCTTAACATTTGCAACCTCCTACATTGCTAAGAGAATTTCTAAAGAGTTCTAGAGAATTTCCAATCCAAAATGAAGCACTTCATAACTATTACTTGGAGGTATAAAAATCATGATATAAAATAGGGTTTAATGTATATTAGAAACATAAGAATAGAATGTTTACATAGATCATAGTAAATTTCTGTAAAGAGAACATGAGCTCTATTATCAAGTGACCTTTCTCTCCCTATACTCCTAGCTGTTAAAATGATGCAATTTCCCCTGAGATGTCTCTGTCATGGATATTTTATAAGTCATTAATTTGATTTTATATATAAATGCTGTACTCAGTCATTGGGGCTCAAATATGCCTGAACCATGAAGAAACTTTATGTAACATTGCATTTGTCAACAAAATGCACTTTGTCTTAAATTCAGATGTTAACAGAGTTAAGGACTTAATGGGCTGCATGAAGAAATATTTCCTAAGAAAAGTCCTGAACCTATTATTTTCATCAGTAAAATTGACTTATTTGAACAGACAGGGTAAAGGAAATATGCAATTGTTTTCTGAAACATTACAAGGATGGAGGATTGCATCAAACATTCTGGTACATAATTTATGCCTTCCATAATGTCAAATGTGTGTCATAGTCACTGAGTCTTAAGTGCTCAAAATTTCACTGAAGAATCAGGACTTGTGGGGGCGAGGGCAGACAAAACCACTTTACTCATGACTAGGTTTAATCTCTGTATCAGGAATACAAGCAAGAAAAAAGAAAGCTGACACAGAACCAATTGATGAAGATGATTCAACTGAAATTATTTTTTGTGTGTGTGTGTGTGTGGTTTTTGGGTCACACCCGGCAGTGCTCAGGGGTTATTCCTGGCTCCAGGCTCAGAAATTGCTCCTGGCAGGCACGGGGGACCATATGGGGCGCCAGGATTCGAACCGATGACCTCCTGCATGAAATCAACTGAAATTATTACACAAAAGAATCCGTAAGAAGAAACAGAAGATCAGATGCCCGGAGTGTGCAGTTGAAGCATAGGTAAACAGGGTTCAGAGATGTAGTACACAGGGGTAAAGCCCTTGTTTAGCAGAAGGCCAATTTGAATTTGGTCCCCAGAAACATTGTGTGTTAGTGAAGTTGGTGAAGTCAAATCCCAGTCAAGTAGAAACCACTCAGAAGACACTTCTGTTGGAATAACTCCAACAACTCTTTATTTTAAAGGATATTTATAATGTGTTTCAGCCAATCAGGTTAGGAGGAAAACAGGAAAAGTAGAAAAAACAGGATTCAATCAGGTAAGGAGAAAAAAAAACAATATTTAATCATGTTAGAAGAAAAACAGGGTAAGTTCTCTGTTTAAGGGAAAAACAAGAAAAATAGGGTGTGGGCTCTATCTAGAAAAAAAAACAGAATGTTTGTTTTATCTAGGGAAAAATAAACAGGATGTTTGCTCTGTCTAATGAGAAAAACAGGATGTTTGCTGTGTTTAGCTACAGTTATGGTCCCCTATGCATCACCAGAAATGAATCTTGAGAACAGAGCCAGAAGTAATTCCTGAGTATTTCCAGTTATTTCTCCACACCCCTCCAAAATAAAACATGGATAAAAAGGGGTCTGGAAAGATCTCAACAGGATGGAGCTTATACTTGGAGCATAGGCAACCCAGGTTCAATTCCTGGCACAGCATGGTTCCCTGAGCATTGCTGAAAGAGATCACTGAGCACTGAGTAATCCTTCAGCATCGCTGGGAATGATACCCAAACCAAAAGATTCATTTTAAAAAGCATGCAATAGCAAAAATGGATGATTTTAGGTAGAAATTTTATCATAATTGAAAAAGGGCAAAAACTGTTTCTAAATATGTTGACAGGGGTGTCACGGAATCACAGAATGAGTATTTTATTTACATAACATCATATAACATTCATATAAAATATATATAATATTTCCATGAAATCATAATAAATTTTTCCTATAAATGTCGCCCCAATATTATATGGAGGATGTAAATAGGTCCTATTTTTCTTGCTTGGTTCATCAAACATATGAAGGCATTAGGTTTTATGATACCAAATAAATGAATACCACAATTACTGTTCATGCCTTACACTCAATGCCAAGAGATTTTGGAAAAACCATTATATTTCATCAATGCTTTTGCTTAGTATTATATTACTGATAATGCCCATTTTGCTTCAATTAGAAAATTATTGTTTCTAGGCATCTTTCCTTCTGCCTACTAACAGATAATTTGTATAAATAGGCTATAAAATTGAATCCTCAGAGTCTCTTTCTATTAAACTACCCTTCTCCACAATCAACCACAAAGACAAACAAACTTGCAGCACTGAAAATAGAGACAATGCAGGGTCCACTATTAGGTGATTTTAGTCGTAAACACTGGCACATCAATCAAATTCAACCAACTGAAGGGCAATAATAAATATAGCTCAGATTACCGGTCCACTGTTGTGATTCAAGGCTCAATCAAATCCAAAAGCCATAAGGTCATGAAAGAGTTTACCCTAGAGCCCATCAAGTCCAACAACTCACAGACGGTTACAACTAAGAGTTATTCAGTAGTTTGGTCTTGTCTGAGGTCAATGTCATCATTAAATGACAGACCCAATTTAGCAATCTAAAAATGACCTTTGTTTCAGTGTGGCTTCTCCTCCTTCCAGACGCACTGGGCTTCAAATCCGGCATCTTGATGGTTTTCCAGACACCTCAGAGTCTTATGCCACAAATGCCTTTATGCACACAAGCTGGGTTAGACTCCAATGTTTTCTCCCCAGTCTCTCTGTCTTCAAATGTTCTATAATGTCTGAATAAAGCAAAAATACTCATTTTTTAAAATTATGTAGGATAGCTTGAAACAAGGACAGAAAGATGGAGGTAGAAATAAGTGTCAGTGGAAAAAGAAAGACATACAACTGGACATCACCACCCTGATCATGACATCACAGAGAAATTCAAAATGCTCTATTCTGGCAGTGTCAGGACTCATTATAAGACAAATCAGAATGCAAATGTCAGATCCTTTTCCTGTTAATTGCATAACAGACAAGGAAGTCAAAATAAGTTTGCTGAATACTATTTAAAGGCCTTCAGTAACCCTATTTGAAGAAGGACAAATACAGTATGAAAATAAAGACTAATACAGTTGTCATCTATTGGTATACTAGGAGGATTTAAGCCACCCAAGTCAAAGCACATCATTGCTTTTAGGTTCAAATTTTATTGTCACTGGAAAACTATTCCTGACAATACATTATCAGAAACAATTCTAGGAGCACTGATAATAGTGTGATAGCTTATAATAAAAACAAAAGCTCTCAGATAAAGGCGTCAGGACCTTATAAAACCAAGTAATAATATAATGATGTTCTATTCTGCTTAATTACTAGTTGAAGTGCATAGTAATTGGATCAAGTAGAAAGATGATATATCAGTACTGAGATGCAGACAATTAAGTTAATCACAACACATGTAAGCTATATTTATGTACCACATAAATCTTATGACAGAGAGTTCAGATGGTTTTGTATTCATGATGCCTCACATGGTTTCCACAAAAGGAACTGAACAAATTTACCTTGAATAAATACATGCATATAAGAAGTACAATGCATACATGCTATCAATTAAACCTTCCCTTCATGTGGATAATGGGAAATTATAAGTCTAGTACACAATATAGGCATTGTTGCCATTTCGTTGATCCCTGTCTTATTCTGAACAGGCACTCTGCTGCTATCTTAGCCACAAACAACTAAGTATGATTCAAAATGATTTATTCTGAAATTTCTTACTTTGTTTTAAAATTTTTTGACTATAATATTGAATATTTAAAAGTTGTAGTTGGCATGAAATTTTCAATTATTAGCCATTACAATGCTTCTTGTTATTTTCCTCTATGACCAGCTCTATTTGTAAAACATAATACCAATTTAAGTAAAGTAGCTACAGAATATATGATGACTCTCAAGTGAACCTGAAAGTCTCCCCACCTTGATTCTACATTTGGAGAAATGACTTGCTCTTATTACCTGTATCAAGAGAGCTTATAGAGACACATCTCCAGCAGATATAGATACAGCATATACACGTATACATATAACTTTCAATGAAATATTTCCAGGAAACCAGCTTGAACCTCAACATCTAATCTGTTGAATTAACTATTAATTATAAAGTCCTACTAGTATGTAGGTGGATAGATGGGGCCTTTCTCGGCCTGGCTTGGCTTCTGCAGCCCCTTTGACCCTTGGGTGTCTGGGTTCAGGATAATGGTGAAGAAATGATCCACAGCAGTCAGATGAAGTTCCAGGAGACATCCAGCTTTATACAAGGCCCTAACTGCCATGCGCATATTTTTTATATGGCCTCTAAGCTAAGCAGCCTCTCAGCATCCATCCTGTGTCTCTGATCTCCTTCCTTGCTGCTTCTGCTTCTCACCCTCCACCTCTGCTTCTCACCCCTCCCGCCCAGGCCACTCTTAATTACCAACCACAGACACTGCCCAGCTGTGGGAGGATCTCACCATCCAGGTAAGATTAGCATTTGGCTTTGGGGAGAGGTAACACTAATCAATAAAGGATTTGGTTTCCTTGATAACAGTTTTCCACTATATACTGTGGCTCAGACTTAAATCTCAGCATCAGATATAACCAGTATGCTGTGTAAACCTTAACTTTTTAAAGAAGCCAAAGTGATAGTTCAGTGACTTAAGCAAATGCTCTGCATTAGAAGGCCTGAGTTTGCTTCCTGGAACTGGATGATTCACTTAGCACCAGCAGGAGGTTTCCCTGGGTTTTGAGATTAAAAGTGTTGACATTACGCAAAACCATGCATGATCCCAAAACGAGTTAAGTTTTTAATCTGAAAGAAATATTTACAGTTTTCCAATCAAACTATTAAAAAAATTAGTCTCTGAGCAATGAAAAATTACCAGAAGGTTTAATAGTCCATCTATTCCATCTATTGAAAGTTGTTAAAATAATTTTGAAGTACATCAAAATATAAAAATATAAATACATACATAACAAAAATGGGTTAAATGCAGCAGATCATAAACAATTGAATGTACTGATAATATACACGAATGAATGAATGAAATGTCCAAGTTAATATTAAAGTAAATATTAGGCCTCAGTTCAGGCCAGCAGTTAGTGTGACTGCTCAGATTTCCCTAAATTGAGTTATGAAGATCTAGACCTCAGATCATCTCTTTAACCACCGTTGGAAGATATTGTTTACTACCACCATGCAGAAGTATCAGAACCTCATAAACCATAGCATGGTGGAGTGGTTGTGTTGCCCAGGCATGGTGATACCTCATGGAAGCTGCACAGCCTGCACCTGCTCAACATGGAGTAGGGCCAGCCCACCATATCAAATCCCTTCTTAATGTAGCAAGAACCAAATCATATTTGTAATAACATTCTGTGGTTGATCCTGTCAAGAAAACAATGAAGCTGAAATCCACCAATATTTCATTTACAAATAAATGTCAGTAGATGAAAGACTTATATGCAAATCACATCCTCAACATGCAGAAAAAATATTCTCAGACAAGAAGCCATCATCACTGTGAAGGACGACAGTCTTAGGAGCTACCTGGAAGGCTTGATGACAAGAGGTCACTATTTCCTCGAACACCAGTAAAGGCCTTACTGGCTGTGAAGCAGTGGAATGGGTCATTCATAAATTAAATACTGAGAGTGAAGAATTAGCAGCTTCAGCAAGAGGAAGCATTAGAATGCTCCTGGCATTGGTGGTGGGAAAGTTACTCTGGTGAAGGGGTGTGCTCTTTTTTATAACTGAAACCTAACTACAAACATGTTTGTAATCATGGTGCTTAAATAAATATATTATTTAATAAAAATCTTGCTTCAAAGTTGTTTAATTAGCAAAAGTCCTTGGTGTTTTTCAGAAGAAAGTGTTTGCTAAATTTCAAATAAAGGTAAGCTATTTTTTATTATATTTTTTCTCAACATAAGAGAAGCAAACACATCATAATCCAAAACTTACCCATTAATTTGTAAATGTAAGTACAGATGCAATCCAAAAAATCATAATTATAACTTTTATAGAAAAGATTCACTTTAGTCTGAGTGAATACTGTGAGTCTTAATACCTCTAATACTATGGAATGGTTTGTTTATTTTTGGGCCACCCCTGGCAATGTTCAGGGAACCATTATGGGGTGCCAGTGGTCGAGCCAAATTGACTGTGTACAAAGATAAAATAAAGAATGCCCATGGCAGCTGGTGTTTGCAGAGAGAAGTGAATTGGCAATTACCGCCTTTCTCCAGGCCTCAGCAAGCTGCCAGTGTATTTATTTGCTTTTTGAAAAAGACAACTATGTTCTAGTTTTAAAAAATAAATTGCTAATAAGCATAACCACTTCTGTGTGACTTTTTTCAATACAAAGTGGTGTGGGGATTCTATATAAAAAGGGATAGTCCATTAGTGTTGCTGAAATTACCACCTGATTTTGAGGATTTCCAAGTGTTTATACGAAAATTTGGCAAGATTGACCTTGGCATGCCAAATCTCCTGAGACAGTATTGTCATAAGGTTTTCCATACCCTAGGACAGTGGTTGGCAACCTTTTTTTTTTCAACTGAGCCAAATCTTGCCAAAACTATGGTTGAAATTTATTTTGAGAGCCATATTTTTTTTTGTTTTTGGTTTTTTTGTTTTGTTTTGTTTTGTTTTTTGGCAGCGCTCAGGGGTTACTCCTGGCTCTATGCTCAGAAATTGCTCTTGGCAGGCTCGGGGGACCATATGGGATGGCAGGATTCGAACCCCCAACCTTCTGCATGAAAGGCAAACGCCTTACCTCCATGCTATCTCTCCGGCCCCAAGAGCCACATTTTTAAAACTGAAAATACATAGGATTGTACACTGTTTTCAGTTTCAATAAGTTTTTATTGAGAATATTCTGCATGCAAGTATCCACATACATCGGGAGGATACAAATAATACAATTAATAAAACAAAAACTTTAGAACAATATTATTTATTGATAATATTAAATTCCATAAAATTTGCCTTGCAATGTAGAGAAAATTACATCCTGACAATGACTGACAAAGTCACAAACACTAATGTGAACATTGGCATTGCATTCCCTTGGATAGTTTGAGTAAGTCAGGTTTGTATGTTGTTTTTAATTTTAGGCACGATTCCAAGTTCTCATCGATGAGACAATTTCTCAATTTACTCTTGATAAGATTCATGCTTGAAAATGATTGTTCGCATAAATATGTAGACTCAAACAAGGAAAGAACTAGCTTTTTCAGTTGATTATCTGATTCAGGAATACTATTCCAGGTGTTAAAAATCAACATATCTTCATTCTCCAGGTCTTTCAAAGCAGACCACTAGTGCTGTGAACTAAGTTCACATTTGTATTTCTCCAATCTTTCTAAATTAGCACAAAGATGCTCAAATTTTGAACTCCACAGTTCTTTGTTTTTTAAATCCAGAAATTGCATTTCAAAGTTGCCAATGTCGATATTAAAGAGAGAAAAATTTAATTCCGTTACAGTGGCATCCAGAGGTTCTTTTAACAAAGGCCAACGTCACTTTGCTCTTTCTGAAATTCTAAAACCTCTTGAGAAAAGCTTCCCTCATATTTAAACTTGCTGTTTTAAAATAGGTAATGTCAATATCAGAATTATTAATTTGGCAATGTTTCAATGGGCTTGGGAAGGTGAATCAAAGTTTCTCTGTCAAAATCTTGAGCAAAAACAGATAATTTGTTTTCAAATGAAATAACTTCTAACATCAAAAAAATTGTGTTTCCTTTCCACTATAGTTTATGATTAAGCTGATGTAGATGTGAAGTAACATCCACCATGAAATTCAGTTTTTGAATCCACTGATCATTTGTTAATTCTAGATAGTGAACACCCTTCTCAAGGAAAAATGCTTTGATTTCTGATAATAAGTAAGCAAAATGTTTCAAAACATTTACCTTGATAACCAAAATGTGCTGAAAATTTGAAACCCTACAATATGGAGATGAAACAGGTAAAAGAGAAAAACTTTTTAACAATCTTTAAAAGCAAGGACAGTGTTCCAGAGAAAAGTAGTGATTTCACTGAAAGGAAAATGTCTATTGACACTTTAGTGTGTGTGCTGAAAGAAGCCAAACTAAAATACACACAAAAACAAAAATGATACTTTGTTAAAGGCATATGATATATCATAAAGGAATTATGACAGAGTGCCTGAAACATTTTAAAATTAATTTTTATTTAAGCATATTTGTTACAAAATTACTCATACTTGAGTTTCAATCATAGAATGTACACCACTCTTCACCAGTGCACTTTCCCCATAACCAATGTCCCTTGCTTCCTTCCCCTTCACCCTCTTCTGCCTATGTCAGGGGCAGGCATTTTGCTTTTTTCTTTCTCTCTTTTCCTTTATGACACTGAGGGTAGCAAAATTTTCTCTATGACATCGTGGTTTGCAATAGTGCTAATTAAAGGGTCCCATGCATGTCACTTATCCATTTTCAGCATCCAGTTCTTGTCCAGAGTGATATGTTCCAATTATCAATGTCATAATGTACCTTTCTCTATTCTAACTGAACTCACCACTTTTATATGGCAAGCTTCCTATCATGGACTATAGTCCTCCTGTCCCTCATCCCTATTTTCTCTAGATATTATTACCATATTGTCATTTATTATTCTTATATGCCACAAATGATTATTCTGTGTATACACCTCTCCTTCTGACTCATTTCACTCAGAATAATAATCTGATGTGTTGATGTATGTACAGATGATGCACTGTGCATGACTCAATGTTTTTGTGTAGTCACAAGAAACAGAAGTTGCACACCTGTACATTGTATCCACTATTGTATGATAGACTGGATTCAAAAAAACTCCCTGCTGATCTAAACTCTGTGACAGATGACACAGTAAAGATAATTTGTGAAATTCACAATTATGATCAAATCCAGGCTATTCACCACCCCAGGTGAGAGTATAGATGCCCACTAGTAGCATCTTCTTCATGAAAAAGTGAAGTGGCTATTCAGGGGAAGGGTGCTCTCGCCTTGTTGGCAAGAGGGAAGAAGGTAGTACAGTTCCTGTGAGAACAGAATTCTGACTTTGTACAGCCCCAGCTGGACAAGGAATGGGTAGCTAAGCTTGTGTATTTGGCAGACATTGTTCATTTTCTCTATGAATTTAATATTTCTTTGCAGGGGAGTTTCACAAGTAGTTTTTACAGTGTGACATAAGATGGATGTGTTCAAAAAGAATTTGATTCTGGAATAGCTGTGTCTGAGAAGGAGATATTGAAATGTTTTCACTCTTGCAAAAAATTTCCAATTGGCACTTATATTATGCAGAAAGTCATAATCAATATGAAAAACAGCATTTAAGGGCATTAACTCACAACTTTAATCATGAGTACTCTGAACATGAGAATCCACGGAAAAGAAAATTCTGGGTTGGAATCCCTTCATAGAAGATGCCCATCCACTCTTGTGCAAAATAAAATATGTGTTTTAAAATCACTCCAGGCACTGTATTTCAAAATCCCACCCAACCTGGTCTGAAGAAGCAGGGTAGCGGGAAAGAAATAATAAACCAAGCTAGCCAGGAAAGATGATCATGGAGTCCATGGCCTTTTACGTTGTACTCTCTGCCTCGAGCCCAAAAAGCTAGAACACCTATCTTTATTAAAACCAATTCCCAATACCAGGAGGAGGCTTCAGGTCAAGAGAGATAGACAAAAGTACATATTCAGTGGGCTTTTACATATCAAAGGAAGAGGTTTAAAAAAGGATGATGTTGGAGGCACATCTTTGTTTAAGGTTGATATTGGATTTCATCTTACACTCTTGGAGCCGGCTTCAGGGTCTGCACACAGGGCGCGCACTCACAGAGGCTAGGAGCAGAGTCCTGACTCCTGGAGCGGCTGACACAGAAGAGCCAAATTAAAAGTGTAAAGAGCCTCATGTGGCTCTGAGCCGCAGGTTGCCGAGCACTGCCCTAGGAAGTCTCCCTGGCTTTGGAGCACCCCAAACAAAACTGAGCCTCCTCTTCCTACACCATTTTTCTACTTTGGGAAGCACCAAGCTAGCACATGGGAGCTCACTTTAAATAAAGAAAATGTCTAATCTGAAAATATTTGTCTAAAATTTGCTCCTCTATGAATTACTACTGAGAGCCAATGATTTGATCTGGTGCTGAAAATTAACTGATTGGAGTGAAAATGATCACTATGGTATAAAATATGACCCAAACCCCCAATGAGTGGAGGGTTTATTGTATTAAAAGAGTACTTTATTAATTTGCCAGAGTTTTGTAACTTAGTAAAACTATTGCCTTTCTTAAATTGGTACTTTATAACTTAATATGCTGTATTATGAGTTGATTATGTTAACTGAGAAAAAAAGTTATTTTGAAAAAATTAAAGTATATATTAAAATATAAAGTCTATAAGGATCACTCCTCACAAGGATATAGGTACCATATCTGGGTGCTAGGGATCAAACCTGGGCCAGTCATGTGCAAGGCAAGCACCCTGCGTGCTATATTATCTCTCTGGCCCCAGATTTAATGTGTGTATATATGTGTGTGTAATTCCTTTTACTATTTAACTTTCTAAGTATATAATCTTTATTACTATGCTAATCCAAATAATTCATGCATACATTAATGAATAAAATACTGGATGAAATAAAAAAATATAAAGTCTAAATGAAAACCACAAAGACAACCAATTAGGATCCAGGATGTAGCTTAGTTACAAAATATAACCTTGCATGCATGAAACCTGAGAGCCATCTCCAGAGCTGAAGTTAAAAAAAATTAAGTAGATTCATATTTGCAGAGACAATAAAAATAAAGCACCAATGAATCTTTTAATAATCTTGTCTAAGTCAAAAGTTGTAACAACAACAAATGCTTCTGATTCAAGTTAATTTAATAAACTCAACTTAGAAAATCCATGTTGACTACTTAGAGCTCTCAGATATATGCCTCTTGAATTATGCATTTGGGGTTAGATATAACTCTGCAACATTTAAAATTCATCTTTATCAGAATGAAATGGAAATCACCAGAAGCATTAGTACATAGCCACTTAGGTATTTGGAGTAAAGATAAAAAGACACTTCAACTGAGATAGCACCTGCTTTGATAGCTGACATAAGTACAGGTTAAAATGTTGCTTAACTAATGCTAAACCAAAGATTATGCCATTTTTGTTTCCAAGCATATGTGAGAAAAATCACAATCTTACTTTCTATGAAGCAAGTTTTTCAGATGTAAATAATCTTTCCTTAGCCTCCACCTCCCTACACAAGAGGAATTCCCATTCAAAGAATGAATCGTCACATATGAAGAAGTCACCTTTAGGAATTGATCATTGGCTCATGTACCTGATAGTTTCTTGTTCAAATACAGAAAGCCCTAAAAGTCAAGAGTATTGAGACTTAGAGATGTTTAATACTGCTCTGTTAATATAGTGTCTTGATGTTTCAGCAAAACAGGGAAGGAAGATTCTGAGACTTTTGTATGCTCAAGAACTTAAAATTTGGCTAAATAGCTAGTATCAACTTAAAATGCTGGAAGCAGCACAGGTGGAACTTACTGGACATTTGAAGTAATGAAAGAGATAAGAGAAGTACAGGTTCCTAGCTTTTCAAATACACCAGTTCTCAGTTTTTCTCAAGACATTTG
Source organism: Suncus etruscus (assembly GCF_024139225.1). Lineage (NCBI taxonomy): Eukaryota > Metazoa > Chordata > Mammalia > Eulipotyphla > Soricidae > Suncus > Suncus etruscus. The sequence continues at coordinate 24,115,228 of NC_064851.1, read as the reverse complement.
CACTTACAGTTCCTAAAATTCTCTCCTCTTCTGTCCCAATCTCAACCTCATCTTTCTAGCCAGCTAATTCATACTCAATTCTTGGATCATAGCATCAGTGTTACATCAGTGTTACTTCCTTTGCCAAATATTTTCTAGCTACAAAAATTGGAATATTCTCAGAGAAGTTTGAAATTTTTTCCTTTTGTATAAATAAAATGCAATTTTATTCCTCACCATTATTCTTAGCCTAATTATAGCATTAAGTGAGGATAACATTTAGCAGGATAACAGAATTTTAGATATAACAAACATCTAAGTCTATATACTACATGAATAAAGGTATATGCATGCTCGATCACATTTCAACCAGCAGCACTTCAAAATCTTCTAAACATCACTGCAATTGTCCTGACACTTCCTGGTATTTCAGATCTGGAGCGTGAACTATATTCTCTGTTCCTAATATTGAATCACTAACCCAGTTGTCAATGTATACCTGAAAAAGGTCTGTTGAATCCTTTGAGCAACTCTTAGAAGGCACCCTAAAAGAAAAGTTTATTATACACATTAAAAAAGTAAAATCTGCACAGGTTAAGGAGCTAATTTAAAGTTACTATATACTCAGTTTCTTAAATGTGTTCTTACTAAAACATTTTTAACAATTAATTTGTAAAGAATTGGGAGCAAGCCAATAGAACAGAATGTAGCATGTTTGTCTTGCAAGTCAACTTAATTATCCCCTGGCACCCATTATGTTCCCTTGAGTCCCACAAGGAGTGATTCCTGAGCACAGAGTAAAGAATAAGTGTTGAGCATTTCTGGGTATATTCCCAAAAAAGAAATTTTAAGGGAAAGAGAACCTCTCTGATATTGTTCAGAACCATGTGATACCAGCTATCAAATTTAGGGACTCATATATAAGACCTATATTCCAGCTCTCTGGCCTACCTTTCCACAGCCCTTTGTGAAGAATCTTGGGGCAGATATTTTTCTTTTCTTTTTTATTATAATATTTTAGGGAAGCTTATTGAGATACTATGTTGTTTCAGGCATACTATATCCTAATACCAATCCCACCACCAATGCTCATTTCCCTCCAAAAATGTCCCCAACCTGGGGACACCTCACATATATAACCTGGCCTCTTGGGAGGCATATAACGGGCTTATTTTTTTTATTACCTGCTCAAAAAAACCTTAAAGAAATAACAGAATTGTCAGAAACTAAATCAGTAATAGTTGGGAGAGCATATTTTCTAATTTTCCTAAAAAGTCTATTACATTCATTCACTATTCACTAGTTTTCCCCTATTTTACTTCCTTTGTTCAAGGTCATATATATGCATGCATATAAATACAGAGATAACACAAAATAGGTCTATAGTTCCCATTTCACTTGGACTACTATATTTTTTATAATTTTTATTTTGACCAATGTAAATTATAGGTCTTTGACATTATATTTAAGGTACATAGTGACAGTGAATCAGGGCCATTCCCACCACCAGTGCTGTCCTCCCTCCACCCCTGTTCCCAGGATGTATCTGATACCTCTCTCCTTTTCCCTCATGGACTGCTAGTGTAACAGGTCCCAGTGTGTGTAGCTTGTAGATTGGGGGGTCTTGATTCCGTTGTCATTGACTTTGGATATGGTGTTTAGGTCTGATTATTTTTTATTTCCACTCAAATTTCAAGCAACTGTTTGCTCCTGGTATTAACTTTCCCCCTTCAATTTATAAGACAGAACAAGATGATTTAAGTTCTGTGGTTCTGTTGAAAAAAAAAACAGCAATGGCAAAAAAGCACAACAGAAACAAGAAAAACAACAATAATAAGAAAGAAAAAAGAAAAGGAAAGGAAAAGAAAAAAGGGGGAGGGCTAGTGTGGCAAGGTTTCCTCTCTTTTATTCTTTTCTCTCTTATTTTTTTTTGAATAAGCACAGTAAGTATTGGGATATTAGAAAGGGAATTTCTTTGGCCTAAGAGATCTGGGTTGCTCCACTCCTGAAGCATACTGTCATGATAACAACTACAGGCTCCAGACATGCTCATTATAGAACCCCAAGATTATTTTTTATTATGGAGCCAGGAAATGTTCTGCTCAGTTGTGGCTGACTAAATTAGTCTTTTGTCATTAGAGATCTTGGTATTTGCACAGATCCTAGGACAAAGTCTAGGATAGAGTCTTTCTTTATGGTTCAAGAAGTTCTGCTCCATCATGGTTATTATAGTCAGTCTTCTGTAATTAGTGATCTTAGTTTTTGCACAAATCCTAGAATGAAGCCTAGTTTAGAGTCTTTCCTTACAGTTCCAGAAGTTCTGTTCAGTCACAGTTGTCAAAGTCAGACATCTGGACTTAGAGATCTTGGTTTTTGTACAAATCCTAGGCCAGAGCCTAGACTAGGTTCTTACTTATTAGTCACAGGAAGAGTTCTGTTCAGTCTCAGTAATCAAAGTCAGTCTTCTGTAATTAGTGATCTTAGTTTTTGTTCAGATGAAAGTATGGAGTGTCTTCTGATTTCATGTTACTGTTAGGTGATGAGGTCAGACAACCTGCTCTTAGATCAAGTTGTTCCTGTTTCCTCATCATCAACCTGGTGCAAGTTGGTGCCATCGTAGAAATAGGAACTCCCTGAGGGAAGTTTGATTTTGGTTCTGTTGCAGGGAACTGTGTCAGTTCTATGGTTGGGATTTGGGAGTTGGACAGGTGTTGTCACTTGGACTATTTTTGAGTACTAATACAACTCAGAAATAAACATTACTTAGGAATAAATATCATGAGGTGAAAAGGTATGTATATATATACATGCAAATATATATAAATGCACTTATATCATGTGTATGCCTGGTATCAAGCCTTTATGAGAACCTAAGATTAATACCATAAGCTATGTACCCAACAATTATGTGACTTCTATGATTTAACAATAGGAACAATAGTTATTTAAACACCATACTTGACTTTCCTTCCAGAACTCAATGCTCATGTTCTCTTGAAAAGAAAAATCAAAAGAGATAGTAAGAGGAGTATAGCCACTGAGAAAGGTGTTGGTCAATCATTTAAAGTTTATTAAATTACATATTAAATTTCAAAGGCAGCCAACTGTAAATATTGTTCTTTATTTCCAGGGGCCAGAGTGGTGGCACAAGCGGCAGTGTTTTTGCCTTGCATGCACTAACCTAGAACAGACCACAGTTCAAACCCCCATTGTCTCATATGGTGCCCCAAGCCAGGAGCAATTTCTTTTTTTTTTCTGCTATGTCATGATAACCTAATTAAGAAAATTTCATATTAAAAAAAAGAGCAATTTCTGAGTGTATAGCCAGGAGTAACCCCTAAGCATCACTGAGTGTGGCCCAGAAAGCAAAATAAAAAAAATATTTAAATACTTCCATTAAAAAACTAAGCTGAACCCATATTTCCATTTTCTATTAAACGTCGTTTTTTCTGTTTAACAAAAAAATAAAAATAATAAAAAAGAAGAAAAATCATTTCCAAACTTGTCTCATGTAAGACTTAAAGAAACAAGAACAAAGGCAATACTGAAGTTCTAATTTCCTACTTGAAAACCATAAAAGCAGGAAATGAATGCTTTCTCTCTATTTATCTATCTGTTTATCTATCTATCTATCATCTATCTTTTCTCTCTCTGTTCTGTTTTGTGATCAAACCAATGATGGACAGGGTTAATTTCCTGCAGTGCTTAGGAATTGAACCTGGGGTTTTCTCATGCAAACCATGCATTCCTGTCTTTCTGACTCTTATATGCACTTTCTTATCCAGTGCAATGAAGAAAATTTTTTCTTTCAGCATAGTTTATTAGTTTTAAATTGTCAAGTATTCTGAGCATAATTTTTTTCTGGATTCTCTATTCTCAAACAATAAAAAGTTTAAATGACTGTTTTTCATACTAATCATAGTAGGTTGTAGTTCTATAGAGTTGCCACTACTCAATGAAGCTTCCTTGAATAACCTTTAACTTGTTATGATGCTCTTTACCAAAAAACAGCTTGATTCTCAGAATGCTCTTCAGCACTTTCTCCAGAAGTCAATTCTTTTCAATTATACCTGCCACAGAAGCTATAATGGATTGTCATTCTGCCTTTGCTGCTCAACCAGTGATAGACAATTAATTAACTTTTGGGAATTCAGACACTCACTTCTCTACCATTATTGGCAATCAGCTGTCAATACTCACAGAAATACTTTATACCAAGTCACGACTTTAATGAAAAGGTGATATTTATGGAGTCAGTGAACACGGTCACTTCCTCACACTAATTTAAGCACCATGTACTCCTTGAGGTTTACTTTTTACGTCTTCTACTATCACATGGTTAAGTGTCTCTGTGCTCACACTTGCCAATTATTCCTGAAGTGTTCTTTTTTTTTAAATAGAATAATTTATATCTTAACTTAAAAAGCATCTTCGACTTCTTATATTTAATAATATGAATTAGTCGATAAAAAGATCTTTATAAACAGGTGATATGGCTTAAATTTATCCATTAAAACTTTTCACTATCCTGAACAATAATAACTGTGGATTACTTGCATAGGTTTTTTTGGAATGCATTAAAATACCACAATCAGGAGACAGAGAGATAGCTTGAAAATCTGAAGTATTTATAAATTTAGGGTTTGATACTGATATTACATGACAACCAAACATACTTAAGGAGTGACCCTTTAGGACCTTTCAGAACACAGTCACTAAAGCTAAAAAAAGTGGAAGGGGATTAAAAAAAAAACATAATAATCAAAAGTTAAAATGATCCAGAAAGTCTGCAATGATCTTAACTATGAGAATAACTCTTTAATAAAAAAAAATTATGTCAGTGACTGTCACAACTTATAAATCAGAATCATCTAGGAAAACCCTAGACCAATTAAACTGAATTATTATCTTTGAGAATAATAATACATCTAGAAGAGAAATGATAATCATCCTGAAGTTTCTCACTCTAGCCTATAAATTATATGAAAAATATCAAGAGAAATACTCCCTCTCATAAAGAACTTATGAAGTAGCAATTAACATTTACTCTAGTCAATGATCCTTACAGAACTTTAAAAAGATCATTAGGCACATTGGACAAGAATTGGGTGCTAAGAGGAGATAAAGTGATAAACTAGATACCCCTCTAATAATATTGCACAGCACAGTATCTAAAAGTAGTGAAGGAGTGAGAGAGAGAGAGAGAGAGAGAGAGAGAGAGAGAGAGAGAGAGAGAGAGAGAGAGAGAAGGTCTGCTCTCAAGGCAGACAGGGAAAACTCAGGACATTTGTAGTGGAATTTTGTACTAGTGAAGGGTATTGTACATTTTATCACTGAAACTCAATCATGAACAGCTTTGTATCTGTGAGAAAACCAGCTATATTATTAACAACCTTGTGACCACAGTGTTTAACTAAAGAGAAATAAAAATAAAAGGATCATTAGGTTCTAGCTAAAATTTAATTTTTTGAAGTTTATTAAAAACTGAACAAAAAATCTCTGTGGAGAATGATATGAATGTTAATATTCTTGACCTGATATTTTTTAAGAAAAGGATCTTATATTTTTATATTAATGTATAAATGTATCTAAAGCCTCAGTCAAAATTTTCTAATAATTAATGCTGAATTGGCAATAGTCACTTATCTATACAAGACACTATACAGTGCACTGTTTATGGTAAGTGCTCAATATATCCTTTGTGGGTATCTGGAAGGCTGGAAGGGAATATAATCAAAATCAATATTTTCCCCCTACCACTAGATAAAAGTTGTGGAACGCCCACAACTGTTCCAGGCATTGGGTCTGCAAGTTTTATATATATGTATATATAACTTATATAAATATACATATTTATATATCTACATTTATATAATTTATTTATATAACCTCTGTAATAAAATAATCAAAATTCTATGCAATTTTATGTTTCCTTTACTCTTGTTTAAACTGATACAGACTCTCACATTTGAATAGTCAGAGCAAACATAAACTCAAAGTCAAAGGTTGGAGAACAATCATCCAAGCAAACTCACTTAAAAAGGCAGGAGTTGCCATACTTATATCAGATGACACAAACTTTAGACTGAGACAAACTCTCTAGGATTTAAAAAGTAAAAAACACCCTGCCCAAGGGGACCGGAGAAATGGCATGGAGGTAGGGCGTTTGCCTTTCATGCAGAAGAATGGTGGTTCAAATCCCGGCCTCCCATATGGTCACCTGAGCCTGCCAGGAGCGATTTCTGAGTGTAGAGCCAGGAGTGGCCCCTGAGCGCTGCCAGGTTTGACACCACAAACAAACAAACAAACAAACAAACAAAAATCCACCCTGGCCAAAGATTTACAGTTTCGACGATGTGACAATCCCTTTCCTGAGAGATCATTCTTAGGCATTGATTGGGTCAAGAAATATCTTCCTAAAGTATAAAGACCCCAGACCTCTAATTGAACTGAATGGTCAGTGGGGGAGCTGACCTTGACCAATAGTCAATAGTCTTATCCTTATGGTATTAAAAAGCCACACCCATTGATTTTATTCCACTATTTCCTCTAAATGTGATAAATGATCATTTACATTCATTACTGGTTTCCTGGAAAATTCCTAAATATGTATAGATCATTACATCATCCTAACTTATTGGCATTTAACCAGACCTCTCTGCCTTCCCCTTTCTAAAACTTGCACCAATTTAGCTTCCCAACTTATAATAAATAATTTTCTTTATAAAATAAAGGTTTGTTCTACTAAGATTGTCTCATATTACTTCTAACATTCTCCCCATCTCTCTCACACACCACACACACATACACACTCATATAATGTGAGTGCTTGTTTTTTCTCTCAAGTATAAATCATAAAATGTTACTAAATATATTCATGTTTCTCACATTGTAATAATATTTGTATGTTCTAAATGTTTTCTGCATAAGAATTGATATGTCTTAGCATTGTTTTCTCATTCATAATTTTAGTAATTGGGATGATGTTTAACATTTCCATCGATATATGAGTATGGTTCTAAATATTGATCTTTCCTACCCTTTTTAACAAAAACAAGATCTTTGTAGACAGTGGATCTTGACAGAAATAAAGTCATGGAGATTAATATGCATCCTGTATGGTTATTTTAACATTTTCTTCTCAAACATTTGCCTCTGATTTCACTTAGAAGGTTTTAGTTTTCATTTCATTAGTACATACATTCAACATTATTTCTTCCTCTCCATCAAGTATTTTCATAGGTGACATAAAGTCTGCATATTTGGGCACCTTTTATATAATTGATGGATGTATGGATGGGTGTATGTTGGAACATCCCTTAGCATTTCATATATTTTTCACAGAAACCAATGGTACTCATTTTCTGAGCTTATGAGCAATTTACAAAAAATATTGGTAACTCATAATATGGTATGTTTCTAAATGAGCCAAATAATCAGCTATAATTGTGTTGTCCTTGATTAATGTTCAGAGTTTTTTCAGAATTAAACCAGATCCAATTCCTGCCATATGTTGCAGACAAAGGAGAAATAATTTCAACATATTCCTTTTTTATCTCCTATCTGAAATGTAAGTCTTGGATTGTTTTACATTGAAGAGAGAAGTCACTAAAAAGCTATTTTTATTCCCATTGTGGAGTCAATAATGAAAACTTTAAAGTAAAAATTTTATTCTATTTTCTTGTATGAAATGAAAAGAAAATTTAGCCTTCGTAAATAACAGCCAAGAAATTTAACTGTATCCTGAGGGAACAGGAAGGATAAACACAGTACTGTTTTATTCTAAGCAGCACTATTATGGGATGCAGATGTTACTGGAGCCCACTTCTCAGAATACATATTAAACTAGAAATAGGAATGAGTGGGTGGCGAAATATCTTTCTTTTGTGAACCAGAATAAAATTCATTTCCCTTTGCTTCTATTTTGAGGTAAAATTGTCAAGAGATTGATGAGAAACTAAAACTGTTGGATCAGATATTTTTTATTTATAATTGTATTCCTTCTCTTATATCAAATAGTTATTAATATTTATATGTGCATGTACACACATATTTATCCTTTGGTAATACAAATATAAGCGAAAAAGTATATCGATAAACTGAAATCATGTTGGGAAATAGTCACTAATACAGATTATTATAATACAAAATTATCTGTAGTTGGTGATCATTAAACCAAAATTTTTTTAATCTAATTTATTTATTTATTGCAGTGCCATATATGAATCTTAGGATTTAACACATGCAAAAATTTACTTTAGTTTAATATTAAGCTTAAAATTGATAGGCTATGTATTAGGGCACAGAGTGACAGAACAGTAAGTAGAAAGCTTGTCTTACATGTAAATTAGGGTAAATCATGGTTTGACTTCCTAACACCACATATAGTACCCCAATTTCAAACAGGAATGATCCCTGAGTGCAGTCAGTAATAAAACACAAGCACTGCTGCGTGTAGCGCAAAAACAAAACTAAAAACATAAATAAAATAAAAATAAAGAAAAAATGGAAGAGATGGGCTTAGAAGACACAGAGAGGATTCTACCTCCCCCAAAAGTCAAATACATGTTTTCTATTCTAGTACACATACTGGTCACAAAACCTCCTTAAAATTAAAAAAAAAAAATTGTATAAACTACCCTTTCAGACTATGATGTGTTAAAAATAGAAGTTAATGGCAATATCACTAGTTTTAATATTATGAAATGTTCTATTCATAGTTTCTTTGATATAATTTATGAAATTGGTCTTTAATTCATTTTTATTTGACTTAAATGAATAATGCTATTAGACAGGAGTCGGAGTTGACTATTTTGCCTGTTGCTGACCAGTTTCTCCAACATCAGTCTTAAAAGAGGATTTCCTTTTTTCACCTCACAATTTTTTCTTCCTTTCCTGAAGATTAACTGCCCATATACCCAAGCATCTGTCCTCTTAATTCTATTTCATTGATCTGAGGATGTCTGTGTAATTTGTGACTTAAACATTGTGGAGTGAAATGATTATGCATTTCATTAAGGCTTTTCGCTAAAGAGAATTTATGTTTTATGAAAGGTGAAGAGTAAAATAAACAGGCATATACCCTATGCCAATTATACTGTAGCTCTGAAATCTACCCCTTTTGTAAATGCTACAGGGTACTGGAAGAATTCCTAACATTTTTTCCTATTTTATGAGTTGCTCTGATGTGCTTACCTCAGTACTTCCTGGCCCCTTCTGCCTCACGCTCACTTTCTAGTAGACTTATCTATTTTCATTTCCTCAAATTTATCATATTTTCCTTTCCCTAGCTAGCCCCCTACTCATGCAAGCCTTGAGATTTGTGTTTCCCTTGGCAAAACTATTTTCATGACCATCCAATTTACTGTTTATAAGTTATCAATGACTGTATAATAAATTTATCATGAATATATTACCTAATTAACTAGTCATCACTTTAAAACAAATGTTTAGGACTTTCTAGGGCTGCTATCACATTAGTCTTGCTTTTGAATTGAGACTGCACCTCCAAAATAAACTCTCATATTGGCAACAGGTCACAATTTCTGGGCATCTGTGTATGAGCAAAGACCTCAGCAAATGTACTAACTGGCTATAACCACAGCTGTCATAATCTCCTACAGCACATCAGCTGACTTTCTCTAGATTCTGAAAGAGCAAGGCTTGCATTCCCTTACTATAGTACATATATTAAATTGGAACAATATGACAAAGATTATTAGTATAGCTCCAGAACATGTATGGCAGGCTAATTTGTGAAACAGCTAATAATATGAGAGAAAGAAAAAGAAAGAAAAAAGGAAGAAGAAAAAGGAAGGAAGGAAGGAAGGAAGGAAGGAAGGAAGGAAGGAAGGAAGGAAGGAAGGAAGGAAGGAAGGAAGGAAGGAAGGAAGGAAGGAAGGAAGGAAGGAAGGAAGGAAGGAAGGAAGGAAGGAAGGAAGGAAGGAAGGAAGGAGAAAAAAGAAAGAAGGATGGAAGGAAGAGAGGAAAGAAGGAAGAAAACAAGAAAGGAGGAATGGAAAAGATAAAGGGATAAAGCAGGGGTGGCGAACACTGGCTCTCCAGCCGCATGCGGCTCCCGGCCAAAATGAATGCGGCTCTTTGCCTCTTCTCATTCTTTTGTATACTGTGGCTCTTTGCCAAGTTTGGATTTTGTTCTGCTGCTTCTGAGGAGGGACCTCTGAGGAGAGATCTCGCCCGCAGGCTGCGTCATTCCCGGCTCCCATCCTTCGGAAACAACTGCACGGGCCAGCGAGCAGGGGGACCCGTGTGGCACATGTTGGGGCACATCTTGCCATTAGTTCTTAGTGTGGAGGGCGCAACACACCCTCACCATCACTGTAGGATTTTGACCCTCACTCAAAATGACAAGATGCAATAAGTGTTTCATATATTATTGTTAAAATTATATGCTTTTGTGTGAGTGTTTGTCTGTTTTGGCAGGTCACTGCATGGTGTGGCTCTCTGACTCTCACAGTTTAAAATTTTGGCTCTCTGTGTCGAATTTGTTCTCCACCCCTGGGATAGAGGGATGAAGAAAGGAAAGAAGAAAGAAGGAAGGAAAGGGGGAAAAGAAAGAAAAAGAAGGAAGTGTAAGGCAGAAGTCACACACCTTTTATGACTAGTCTTAGAAGTAAAACATCATCACTTTGGCCACTTTCTTTTTCAGAAAAGAAATCCCTAATTCCAGGATACAGTCGAGTAAAGAAAATTAAAAATAAATCAAAGTAAAGAATTTATATAAATTTTATAAATTAATTTTATAAATTATATTATATATGATATATTATGTTGTTATTATAAAATGTATTAATATATAGTATTATATATAATTTATAAATTAAATATAATCTTTCTTTTCTTTTTAATTTAATTAATGCTTATTTATTAATTTAATTAATAAATCTTTCTATTTCTTGAAGACTATGACAAAAAATTTGTGGACATGTTCTATTTTATTATTGATTTTATTGATTCCGTAGGTAAATCCAAAGCACTGCTTAGGAAACTTAAAGACAACTCCCAGAAATCATTGACCAATTAGAATGGAAATTCAATGTTAGGGACCAAGGATATGTTGCTGCTTAGGTCCTTTAGTACCAGGAATTTTCTGGGCTACTCAAAGTTGCTAATGAAGAGAGGTTTTCAGAGTCACATCAATGGTGTGGATACAGGGTTCAGCAGGAAAGTGCGTGGAACTAAGGAAGTTCTCTCTCCAAGTTCTGAGTTCTATCTCCCTGGTTCTGTGTAAACATTTTAAAGCCAATTTTAGCCTGGATATTTTTCTATCAGTCAATCTTTCTCAAGACTGAGTTTGAACCTTTAACTTCAAGAATCATATTTACATTCTTAGAAGCATTTTCTGTTTTAAAAATTAATTATTTAACTAAATCAAATAATTGTGGGATACACAATTACAAAGTTGTTCATGATTGAATTTCAGAAATTCAATCATATTCGACACCTTTTGTCAGGGCATACCTAAGCTTTTAGGGTGGCTCGGCCCACCAGATGTATCCTCAGATTTTCCTGGTGGGTAGAACTAATTTAACCCCCATGGAGTTCCTCAAAAGGCCCACTGTGGACGCCTTTTTCCCCTGTGTGGATGGTTGAGGAATTTCCAAAGAGATGCCTAAGCATTACATTTTCAGCCAGTATTTGACTATCTCTCCCTTGTATATATCAGGCAAAATAATGGCCTCTATCAAATAATTTGGCTCAGAAATTCCAGCACCAAAGTTTATTTGAGAACCCCTTTTCTGGATAATAGCCAGCCCTAAAAGCAAAGACAATACTTTTTCTCTCTTTTTCAAATATGTCCTTGCAGCTACATTTTCTGGTAATCAAGGACATAACCAGAATGCAGATCCTGGCTATTGACTACTGACCCTCCTTTAGAAATAGGGAAACTCACTTTTGGGGATTTGGCTCCTCCCTTTACTTAACCTCTAAAATAATAGAGTCCAGTCTAGTAAAGATCAAGTTCCTAGATATTTTCTACTCCCTCCTAATCCTAATTTTGCATTTAAAGTAAGATTGCAAAAGAGTTACCTTGAGTTGTAACCTTCTCTTTTGTAACCTAGAATTTTACAGTCACACAATAGCTTAGGTATTGTTACTGTTGTACTATGCTTTGTGATTATAATTATTCTTTACCTCTGGCTAATTTTACCCCTATATATTCCCCTGCTCAAAAAATTAAACTTGTCGCACTCCTGCCAGAAACGTGTTGACCCCACATTTTCTGTGTGTGGTTTCATTTATTTCATATTTCATATTTCTCTGTATGCCGGTTCGGGCAGCCCACTCTCCCTGAAATGGATTCACCAAAATTGCACTGGTGCTGCAAGACAGAAGCGACTTGCAGAAACCTTTCACCAGTGCACATTTTCCACCTCTCTCTGTATCTCTCTTTTTTTCTTTAAGACACTATGGTTTGCAATATTACTGAAGGGATATATCATGCATATTACTTTATCTCATCTCATTTCAGCAACCAATTATCGTCCAGTGTGATCATTTCCCACTATCATTGTCAGAGTGATCACTTCTCTGCCCTATTTGCATTTTCCCACTATTTGGGATAATTGTCCTACCATGAATTAATCCTCCTGGCCTTTATCCCTATTGTCTTTGGATAGTACTACCATGATATCTTTTTTGGGGTTTTTTGTTTGTTTGTTTTGGTTTTTGGATTTTGGGCCATATTCGGTGACGCTCATGGGTTACTCCTGGCTATGCACTCAGAAATTGCTCATGGATGGGGCCGGCGAGGTGGCGCTAGAGGTAGGGTGTCTGCCTTGCAAGCGCTAGCTAAGGAAGGACCGCAGTTCGATCCCCCCGGAGTCCCATATGATCCCCCCAAGCAGGGTCAATTTCTGAGCACTTAGCCAGGAGTAACCCCTGAGCATCAAATGGGTGTGGCCTGAAAAACCAAAAGAAAGAAAGAAAAAAAGAAAAAAAGAAAGAAAGAAAGGAAGGAAGGAAGAAAGAGAAGGAAGGAAAGTAAAAAGAAAGAGGAGGAAGGAAAGAAAAAAGAAAGGAGAAAGGAAGGAAAGGAAAGAAAGAAAGAAGAAAGGAAGGAAGGAAGGAAGGAAGGAAGGAAGGAAAGGAAAGAAAGAAGAAAGAAAGAAAGAAAAGAAAGAAAGAAAGAAAAGAAAGAAAGAAAGAAAGAAAGAAAGAAAGAAAGAAAGAAAGAAAGAAAGAAAGAAAGAAAAGAAAGAAAGAAAGAAAGAAAGAAAGAAAGAAAGAAAAGAAAGAAAGAAAGAAAGAAAGAAGAAGAAAGAAAGAAAGAAAGAAAGAAAGAAAGAAAGAAAAGGGAAAGAAAGAAAGAAAGAAAGAAAAAGAAAAAGAAAGAAAGAGAAAGAAAGAAAGAAAGAAAGAAAGAAAGAAAGAAAAGAAAGAAGAAAAGAAAAGAAAGAAAGAAAGAAAGAAAGAAAGAAAGAAAGAAAAAGAAAGAAAGAAAGAAAGAAAGAAAGAAAGAAAAAGAAAGAAAGAAAAGAAGAAAGAAGAGAAAAGAAGAAAGAAAGAAAGAAAGAAAGAGAAAGAAAGAAAGAAAGAAAGAAAAGAAAGAAAGAAAGAAAGAAAGAAAGAAAGAAAGAAAGAAAGAAGAAAGAAAGAAAGAAAGAAAAGAAAAAGAAAAAGAAAAGAAAAGAAAGAAAGAAACAGAAAGAAAGAAAAAGAAAGAAAGAAACAGAAAGAAAGAAAAAGAAAGAAATCACTCATGGCTTTGGGACCATATGGGGCGTCGCAGGGGATGAACCTTGTCCATCCTAGTGCGGGCAAAGCAGATGCCTTACCACACTCCAGCCCCTATCTATCTTAGATAGATAGATGGATGGATAGATAGATGGATGGATGGATGGATGGATGGATGGATGGATGGATGGATGGATGGATGGATGGATGGATGGATGATGGATGGTTGGATGGATGAATGTACAAAGCTCATTGAGTAGAAAGAAAATGTATTGAAGACAAGGGCCATGTCTTGCCCTTAACTGGTAGCATAGCTTTCAGTAAGCATTCAACTAATTTTTGTGAAAAAAAATCATTGAGTACATGATTCAAATAGATTCAAAGGAGTATTTTATCTATCTTCCCACAATTAAGCAAAAAAGATAAAGAATTAAGCACTATGGTTCATGAAAGGTGTCACAATATGACTTAGTGACAGATGGAAACTTTGGTAGAACCATAGACAAAAATAAGGAATTGTGCTTTATATCCCGTTGCCACTTAAAACTGTTCCTATGGTATCTAAGACATTTGAAGTAATTTTAGAAAAAAAATGAGGGATATAAGTACACTTCTCATCATCTTATTTTTTAAGGATCATATAAAGCGATGGAAGTGGAAAGAAGTTATAAACCAGGAAAAGTCATACAAATATACTACATGAATATAATTATTTATCAAATTTCTTCAGTATATAAATAGGATTACCAAGCATAAGAAAATACATTCAGGGCCGGGAAGGTGGCGCTACGGGTTAGGTGTCTGCCTTGCAAGCGGATGGACCGCGGTTCGATCCCCCGGTGTCCCATATGGTCCTCCCAAGCCAGGGGTGATTTCTGAGCACATAGCCAGGAGTAACCCCTGAGCGTCAAACGGGTGTGGCCCAAAAACCAAAAAAAAAAAAAAAAAAAAAGAAAATACATTCATGTTTAGAAACAATCAGAAGCAAAACTAATTCCAGTAATAATATTTTAACTAGCTAGGTCATTTAATATTGATTGAACTCTCACTATCTAAATGTATATTCAAGATACAACCCACATGTTCAGAAATGTTAGTGTTGTTACAGAACACTACAGAAGGTTGCTGTAAAGTTAACAAAACTTTTTTTACAGAGAGAGGACAAGTTCACATGTAATAATTAGCTCCTTAGAGATGAATGGCTAAAGAAATTGTGACATATATACACAATGAAATATTATGCAGTCATCACGAGAGATGAAGTCATGAAATTGTCCTATACATGAATGTACATGGAATGTATTATGCTGAGTGAAATAAATCAGAGGGAGAGAAATAGACACAGAATAGTGTCACTCATTTATGAGTTTTAAGAAAAAACAAGACATTATTGTGATAATGCTCAGAGATCAGAGATGAGGGCTGGAAGGATTGGCTCTCGATGGGGAAGCTCACCACATAGAGTGGTGAGTTTAGTTAGAGAGATGACTACTCTATCATGACAATGATAGTGAGTGAAAGAAGTAGAATGTCTGTCTCAAATACAGGCAAAGGATAAGGAAGGAGGGAGATGGGGGGTGTTGGTGGTGTGAAGGTTGCACTGGTAAAGGAGTATGTCCTTTTTATGACTGAAACCCAACTACAATCAAGTATACAATCATGGTACTTAAATAAAGAAAAAATTAAAAATTATAATTAGTTCCTTTAATGACAAATGATTGGGAAAATGTTTCAAAGGGTTCCCCAAATAACTTCCAGGAGAAGCTCCCTAGCACTGGTCTGAAAACTACTCTGAGTACTGTTGGAAGAAGCCAGAAACTAAATGGATTAATAAGTAAATAAAAAATGATCAAAAAATATTGCTAAAGCAACAGAAAAAGAATGGGCTGAGTAAATTTTTTTTGAGACAGAAGCCTAATACTGTCAAGGTCTTGGCTTTACTCTTTTAAAGCCATGTATTAGTTTCTGAATTATAATAAAAGTTTAATGCCAGCAGAATAAAATTAAATAAATGGCTATTTCTTGTACGTTGGATATAGTAACCACATGGCTTAAGTTTTTAAGCTCTTGACCGCATTTGCAAGTAGAAGTGATAGCAACTTTGTAAGGTTAAGTGTAAAGAGCATACAGGTAGGTCATTGTAGGATTTACACTCCAAATGAATCTAACTCACAGTTTTGTTATTTTATCTTTAGCAAATAATTCACTCTCACTGGGGAATTTATTAATAGATGTGTCCCTGCTTCTGTTCTGCATTTTCAAAATGATGGAAAATGGCTCTAATTTACCTAATGGGCTTGCTCAAATGACTGTAAAAATAAAGGAGAAAATAAAGTACTTAGCAAATTTTATGTATTATTACAGTTTTGTGGCCAAAGTTAATGGAAAAGTAGCAGAAGTACATTAAGTCTTTTCAGTCACAAGGGTAACATTTAATGTATTAATAACAGTTGTGATTAGTACAAAATATATCTTGCAAAAGGTAGATATTACAACTTTCTTCTTGGTGTAATCATGCCCAAGATGAGGGAGGCAAAGTACTAACAGCAATATAAAAATTGTGCTTTTTTTAAAATTTTCTTCTCTCTTATTTACTTTTCTGATCTTCAAGTAATTTGGCATTCTCTCAAAGAAAAAAATTTTTATATAAATATATAGCACTAGACTTACAAATTTGCAATTTACCAACTGTTGGTCTTCTAATCTTGACTATTCTAATCACACAATGGGAAAATTTTTGCTCTTATGTCTTATCTTTCTCTTGAGGAGATCAATCTCATTTGTTGTTAAAACAGAAATATTTCAGGGCCGGAAAGATAGCATGGAGGTAAGGCGTTTGTTTGCCTTGCATGCAGAAGGACGGTGGTTCAAATCCCGGCATCCCATATGGTCCCCCGAGCTAGCCAGAAGTGATTTCTAAGTGTAGAGCCAGGAATAATGCCTGAGCATTGCTGGGTGTGACCCAAAAACCAAAATTAATTAATTAATTTTCAAAAATAAAGACATTTAAGAAAAAAGAAATATTTCAACCTCAATAAACACTTCTAGTTACACCCTCAACTTTCTCTTCCTATCAACTAATGATCTTGAACTTATAATATTTACACAACAAAATCTTCATTATGTTGATATAATTAAAATCAACTCATCTAAAGCATCTCTGGCAAATAATAAGCCAAGCTGAGCCTGCATCAGCTCTTTCTAAGGTATTTGGCTATGAGGTTAAATATATTTCAAATGACAGAAACTTGGTTACCAAGAGAAGTACATTGCAGAATCCATTAATCTATATGATATGTGATTAATTTCAGGTGGAAAAATATTCACTTGGTTCTATTTTTCCCTATCTCCTTGAAAGTGTATGTCTAGTATATGCCTGAGTTCTAAATGAGAAAACTTTTATAAGCCTTTCATTAGGTAAGGAGTTACAACCTGCAATAAAATAAAAGAATTTATTGTGAGGGCTTTAGCAGCCATCTCATGCTTTAAATCAAAAACAAAATACAAAGAGGTGACAAATGGTGTGGTGGTTAAAATAGAATATGTAACATTAAAACTTGAGTTAGCATAAAGCTCTGTACTTGACAATTGCATGAACCAGAGATGTGAGATTAAAACTTGCTCATAAAATAGATATGATAATAATGCATAAAGGCAATGTTATTAGGATAAAGAATATGACTCTAAATTATTTACTTGGTAACAATCAAACTACTATTTGTAGCTTCTTTTACTGCAAATGATAAAACCAAAGGCAACTTATACCAAAAATAGTGCTGCCACTCTTTAGGAATTCAAGTTTATTCCATTAAACGTATTTTTATCATAAACATGAGAGCTATTAAATTTAAATAAACTCACTGAGTCTATTGATAAATGGTGAACACGTATTCTCATCCTACCGCATGGGTCTGAACTACTTTAAGAGGAAGAGTTTTGATGTTCAAGGAAATAAGTGAATATAAATCTAATTGCTGACTTCTTTCTAAAATTAGGTATATTTCAGAAACAAAGAGAAATGTCTGTGCTTAAAAGAACAGGACTTTACAGGATTCTGAGAATTTCTTAAAACATTTTTCCATATATAAGATCATAAGTTACACAAAATACTTTGTAACAAACTCTCTCCAACCAGTGCATATTTCAGCATTAAGCAAGGGAAAATGCTGACAGAGTAAAAAAAAAAAAAAAAAAAAAAAAAACACAGGACAATCTCATTCAATCATACTTTTCTATCCAATTTAATTTGCTTTACTTTCTTATGAAATAACCTAATGACACACAGAGAATGCAGAATGAATAATTACAATAGGACTTTTAGTGTCATGGCAAGTAGTCAGTTTCTCTTAGCATTGCCAGATTATTTAAGAAAAAAAAATATTTCCAGTTAAATTTGAACTTACAATAAATACTGAATTTTTTTTTTGTTTTAGAATGTTAGATTGTGGACATCTGCCAGAGGATGGTCTCAGTAACCAATTATAGTAAAGAACAGCTAACAGGGTTGGAAAACCAACATGTCCAGAGACACTAGTTGGTCTTTTGACAGTATGCTTCATGGGGGAGAAACCCTGTATCTACTAGGCCAAAAGAATTTTTCTTTCTAATTTCCCCAACATTTGATGTGCCTAAAGAAAACACACACACACACACACACACACACACACACACACACACACACACCTATCCATCCCTCTTTTTTCTTCTTTTAATTTTACTTATATTTTAGATAGGGGCTCCCACTTTTTCATAGAACCATAGAACTTGAATCACTTTGTTCTGTTTCATATTTTTTTTATTTTATGTCAAATTGTAGTATATTTTGAATTATATTATACATATAACATATTAACTGATATCTTTATATTATATTATTGAATATTTCTAATTAACTTAAATTAAAATAAATATTACAATTCTTTTGCATTGTTATAACACCTTTCTGTAATTTTAGTAGTTTGCATCTTTGTTCCATGACCTTTTTTCTTAATGTTGCTGAATTCATACCTTGCTTAATTCAAAAAGCCTAATTTCTAAGTGAAACATAGGCATTGACTTATAAGATAGGCCCTACAACTACCCAGTCATTTTTGATATCAAGGTATCAATTCCTGTCATTTTCTTTTTTAATATAATTTTTATTTTAATCATAATGGCCTACATATCATTGACAATAATATTTTAGATACATATTAACATAAAATCAGGGAATTCCCATCACCGAATTGTCCTCCCTCCACCTCCGTTCCCGTCCTACCTCCCATATCCTCCTCCCTCACCCCCGGGGCTGCCAGAATGACCCCAATATTTACTGTGCCTGTGCAGGAGGAAAGAAAAAAGAAAAAAAGAAAAGAAGCAAAAAGCACAAATTTTTTTTATTTATCTAATTTTAGCCGATTTATTTGTTTTGGTGTGGTTATTGAAGTTGTTGTCTCCATTTATATTTTTTTCTTCTTTATTTTTTCTTCCTTTATGTGCTCTGCCATGTTTTTTATCTCAAGACCATGGCCTTTATGTGGTGCTTATCTTTATTGTTGAAGTGTTCACTGGATGTTTTATTTGACACTTCTTTTTGTACTGTTGTGGTGTATCACCTCCTTTTTCCCTTTCATCTCTCAAAACTAGGATGAAAGCTTCCAGAAGGACTCCGCCCATTTTCGGTGTATTTGATTTTTTTCCCAAGTTTATTACTTTTCTCTTCTTCAAACAAAACCACATAACTTGAACTATCTAGTCCCACCTCCCAACTAGAGCGGAAAATAAGGGAGGTACCAAGACCAAACAGGTGTAGGACCACTAAGTAGTTAGCTAGACACAGAGGGGACCACTTATTCTGTCTCATAATTTTATGTCTTTATACAAATTGAGAAAAGAAAAGAAAAGTAGATGGGGCCCAGAGGCCAAGTGGTCTCAGGAACATTGAGTGAAAAAGAAAAAAAAAGAGGTCAGATCTAAATACCCAAGTCAACGTCAATGACAACAGAATCAAGAGACCCAAACTATAACAAGCTAAACACAAAACAGACCCATTACACTAGTAGTCCAGGGGGTTAGGAGTGAAGGTTTGGGATGCATGCAGGAACTATGGTGGAGGGAGGTCAACATTGGTGGTGGAAATGGCCTTAATTCACTGTCACAAAATACCTGAAATACAGCTGAAATACTTATAATTTAAATGGCCTCAAAAAAAAAAGAATTTTTTTAAAACTTGCAACCATGGGGCCGAAGCAGTGGCACAAGCAGTAAGGCATTTGCCTTGCATGCCGCTAACCTAGGGCCAACTGCAGTTCACTCCCCCATGCGTCCCAGATGGTCCCCCAAGCCAGGAACGATATCTGAGCGCATAGCCAAAAATAACCCCTGAACGTCACCAGGTTGTGGCCCAAAACGCAAAAAAAAAAAAAAAAAATTTTTTTTTTTTGCAATCAGTAAACACTTCTGGGCACAAGATGTTGATATAATAAAAATGTCTTTTTCCCCTTGTTTTCCCTAAAAAAAACAGCACTTAGGTAGGTTAATTTAAAAATTAAATAAAAAGAACAGCTAGCAAGGCAAACACTATTCTCTTGAAACACTTGTCTTATTTTCTCCCTCTTATTCCTTTAAAACCTCCTACTTTGGGGGGAAGTGGTCACATTCAGTGGTGCTCAGAGATTACTCCTGGCTCTGCACTCAGAAATCACCCCTGGCAGGCCTGGGGGACCATACGGGGTACCAGGATCAAACTCAGGTCAGTCCCAGATATGTATCATGCAAGGCATGTGCTCTCCAGCCCCCCCCCCCAAAACAAAACAAAACAAAACAAAACAAAACAAAAAAAAAAAAACCCTCCAACTTTTACCCTTCTAGAATGGGAACACATTTTAGATTTATATGTAAACTGTATGGCCATACCCGTGATGCTCAGGGGTTACTCCTGGCTATGCGTTCAGAAATCGCTCATGGCTTGGGGGACCATATGGGACGCCTGGGATTGAACCGAGGTCCTCCTGGGTTAGCTGCGTGCAAGGCGAACACTCTACCGCTATGCTATCACTCGGCCCCAAATTATAAATCTTTAATCCCTAATAAATGCTTGTCTCTCACTTCAGCTCTTTACTGGGGGCTAATATTCTTCTCAATTGAAAGATTGAATTTCACCCAAGCTAATGTTAGACACTACCAGATTCATGTCATAAAAGTTTTAATGTTTTTGGAATGCTTTCTGGTGAGGGATAAGAGATGAATTCTGATAAATCTATTTCAATTCTTAGAGAACAGTCATAGCACAATTTTTCAGTACAATCCTTACAGAGTTTTACCCAATTGCTCTCACAAAGACTTCCTTGCTTGTCTATTTTCGGTGGGGGGTCACATCCGGCAGTGCTCAGGGGTTACTCCTGGCTCTATGCTCAGAAATAGCCCCTGGCAGGCACAGGGGACCATATGGGATACCGGGATTCGAACCACTGTCCTTCTGCATGAAAGGCAAACGCCTTACCTCCATGCTATCTCTCCGGCCCCTCCTTGCTTGTCTTAATCTCTCAGGTATGAGAGAAAATTTTCTAGAACATAGAATTGACTATTAACAACAGAACTAAATATCCAAGCCAAAGTCAACAGCAATGGAATCAAGTGACCCAAACAACTTAAAACTCTAACAATCTAAACTTTAAATGGGCCTGTTATACTGGCAGGCTGGGGGGCAGGGGTGGTGGGAGGCACGGAAAGGGTGTTGATACTGGAGACATTCTAGGAATATGGTAGAGGGATGTCAACACTGGTGGTGAGATTGTCCCTGGCTCATTGTATGTCTAAAACCCAACTAAGATGAACTTTGTAAATCACAATGGTTTCAATAAAATTAAATTAAATTTAAAAAAATAAAAAAGAAATGACCCCTAACATGTTGAACTTATTTTGCAGAGTCTTGGGGTGGGTGGCAAGTAGCTATGATGATCTTTGTCCTTGAACTTGCTGAAGAATTCCAAACCCTTCTACATTTCCTGCATATTCCCTGGTGAATTTAAATCCAGGAACGAACTCTTAAACACAAAAGTGTCAAAAAGGTCAATAGATCTTCTGTCTCAATTGCCACTTCTCATCCAGGCCAATGACGCTCTATTTCTACTGTCTATATTATCTTTCAAACTGGAAAAGGATCCCCTGTCAGTGTTTCATGACTCCTGGCAAGATGCCAGTCACCTAGAATAACTACTCTTTTTAGTTTTGACAGTCTTTCTCTTGAAAAAGCTTAAGACAAATTCCAGAATAATTAATTAAAAGTAATTTCAGTGGTTCTTCTCATGAAGGTCCAATTTCACTGCCACTCAACAAGATCAAGTTTCTGATTATTGGATCTTATGATGGCCTTCAATTCCTTTTTCCTTTGGTCATGTGGGGATTTTCTTTTGTTTGTTCTTTTTTTACTTTTTTTCTTTTGTTTGTTTTTATTGTCTCTGTGCTCTGTTTTTCTTCTGCGTGTATTAGACAGGGCAAGGAGAATACAATTTTTTAGGTTTTGTTTTTGCTAGGTCAGCCTGTGCTCAACAGCTGGTGTCAAAAGGAGTTTCTGTTGGGTCAAACTTTTAATGTGCAAGTCTTTGGATGCCAGTTTCTATTCATGCTATATCTTACTCAAAAGAATCACTTTCCTCTGCTTTTGTCCCCAGAGTTACATCTAGACTTCTATGTTGAAATTCTATGTTTTTTTTTTCTTCAGGAACTACACCTCCTGCTCACACAATATTCTGCCATTCTTTCTTCTCTGAAAATTTTAGATCCTAGATCATACTGTAAATTTCAATGTGCTCCTGGTTTTGTGCCTAATTATTCATGTTTTTGCATAGTGACCTACTGAATCATCTGTTCATTCCTTCATTTAATTAAATACTATTTTGACTCAACAATAACAAACCAAACTATTTGTTTTGCACCCTCATGAATTTTGTTTTTTTGTCTCCTCCATAGGAGGAAATAGATGCAAAAATCCATTTGATTTTAAAATACTATCTTTTATCTTCTCAAGTCCTGAAAAATCTTTTTTGTTATACATTCCCCTTTTTTCATTGAGGTAACACTGCTTACAACACAATTTTCATATTATTATTTACACTTGTAACGCTATTTCACTAACCCCACTATCACTGTCAGTAACTCACCACCACTTAAACAAAACACAACTAAAATTCACTAAATTTCCAGTATCTTAGACCTTAAAGCTAGCAGTTTCATTAGAATAAGGATAGACATTCTCAATATTTATTGTGTTAAATAAGAGATTTTCAAATGTTAACTCCCACCTGAGTTGAGAGGTTTCACTTATGACTCAAGTCAAGCCTACATAATTACAGTGATTTACTGGGGTGGGGGGAGTCCACATTCTGACAATATAAACATGAGGTCAGTTAACAATCAAAGGAATAGAGTCACAAACCATTGAGATGAGGCTTAAGAGACTGACATCTGGGTTTGTTTCCAGAATGTCTTGTGAAACATCTATTCACAGGATAGGAAAAATCACTATTCCAAGGGCAAATTCCCAGCAGCCTTTGCTGAAACCTAGAGAAGGTTCAGGACCAGAAGTGCAGAGCCCTGATGTTTCATATTGGTTTAATTTAGCAACTGTATTTATACAGTTGCCTAAGATGTGTTTTCAGGCACTTCTGTTGACTTTAATTTAGGCTGGAATTCTTGAACAGTCAAGTTTTTTTTTACTTTATCTTATAACATTTCTCATAACAGTATTTTCATAAACAAGTGGTAGCTTTTGAATTGATACTTTTTGTCAGCACTTTAGGTAAATCATGAAAATACCAATATACAGAATATTTTGATCAGTCAAGAACATTAAAATAGCAATACATATAACACCACCAATATGTATACATATTTTTCCGTTTTAAAATAAATGGTTAGATTTGTAACATCTCACAGGTATTAGATTAATTTGAAATGAGGGATCATACTTAAAATTATGTTGAAAAAGTAATTCCAGAAATTGTCTCTAAAGATTTATGAACAAGATGAGCCTGAATCGATCTAATTTTATTTTTTCTCTAATCATAACTCTTGAAAATTGCTTTTCTGTGTGTCTTCAATGGAACCTAATGTTTCAGTGAGTTTCAGAAATTCAGAGTGCTGTGGTTTCTTAGCTAAGAACCAACACACACACACACACACACACACACACACACGACTAATCTTACCTTTGCATTTAAAAGCATGTGTAACTTTACAGCACACATTTTAGATCTGCAAGCTTAGCAAACTCTCTGGACATCTTATCATTTTGGGATGATTTTCAAAAGTCCAAAACTCTATTATTTTGCTGATTTCAGCATCCTACAAAGATTCTAGCCAGGACAAAGAAGATCTTTTCACATAAAATTATTTTTAATTAGCAAAATAACTTTAAAAAAGTAAAAATTATAAAAGGAAGTATTTAAAAAGAAAAAATTACTTATTTGTGATCTGAAATACAACCTTACAAAATAAAATATCAGTAATAGATTAATTCCTACAGCAAAGAAATAATTTATATGAAAAACAGGTAGAACTTAGGGTATAAGTAGTAGAGAGGGTAAGGAATTTTGTCTTGCCTACATTTGATCTTTATGATCCCCTAATCCTGTCAAGAATGATCACTGAGCTGAGTCAAGAATGACTCAAAAAATACAACAGCCCGGAGAGATAGCACAGCGGTGTTTGCCTTGCAAGCTGCCGATCCAGGACCAAAGGTGGTTGGTTCGAATCCCGGTGTCCCATATGGTCCCCCGTGCCTGCCAGGAGCTATTTCTGAACAGACAGCCAGGAGTAACCCCTGAGCACCGCCGGGTGTGGCCCAAAAACCAAAAAAAAAAAAAAAAAAAAAAAAATACAACAGCGGGGCTGGGAAGGTGGCGCTAGAGGTAAGGTGTCTGCCTTGCAAACGCTAGCCAAGGAAGGACTGCGGTTCGATCCCCCGGTGTCCCATATGGTCCCCCCAAGCCAGGGGCGATTTCTGAGTGCATAGCCAGGAGTAACCCCTGAGCGTCAAACGGGTGTAGCCCAAAAACAAAAAACAAAAATAAAAATACAACAGCAACAAGATTTTTCATGCATAAAAGTTTAATACCATGAATTCTGTTAATAAGATATATTTAACAATATAGCAAAGGTGAGAAAATACAAAATAATTCCAAACATATATGAGAATGGTTTTTTAAACACTATTTGAAAATTTAGAAGAGCATCCATACAGAAAATTTTTAGTTCAAACCCAATATGGGAGCCGGAGAGATAGCATGAAGGTAGGGCGTTTGCCTTTTATGCAGAAGGTCATTGGTTCGAATTCCTATATCCCTTATGTCCCCCGAGCCTGCCAGCAGCTATTTCTGAGGGTAGAGCCAGGAGTAACCCCTGAGCGCTGCCGGGTGTGACCCCCCAAAAAAATTTTAAAAAATAAATAAATAAACCCAATATAATTTAAAATTGAACTGAGTACTCAGTTGCTTTTAGTACCCTGATATTGGAAAGTAAAAAGAATTTTTTTTAATAATAGCTTTATTTAAACACCGTGATTACAAACATGATTGTAGTTGGGTTTCAGTCATAAAAAGAACACCCCCAAACCTCTTTCACCAGTGCAACATTTCCACCACCAATGCCCCCTACCTCATAAGAGATATTTTACATCTGTGAAGCTTTAGTCATTGCTACAAGATAAGAAAAACAATCGTATTGTTTTTAATAAAATAAATAATAAATATAAATAAATAATATAAATATGAATATAAAATATAAGTAAATAATAAAATAAAAAAGAAATTTTTATTTCTTTCCATGATTACTGTTCTCAAATAGAGTGCAGTTAAAATCAATGTTGTATCAGTTTACTCTTCTCAGAATGAACACTGATGAAATTCTGTTAAGAGTCTGTATTATCTCATCTGTAATTATTTTAGGATATATTAACAGGGATCTGTGTATTGTAGAACAAAGGACATCATTTCTGCATGACAAAGTCCTGAGTTCTGGCATTAGATGTGCCATTATGTGACCTGTGAAAAGTTATTTTTTTAGGGACCATCTATGTCCTCTGTAAAATGAATTTATTACCTTATTACGGGATTAAGGATCATATACGCCATTTATATTAAGGAACTATTATTAGTTACATTTCTGGAAACTGTGATTTATAAAAATCACAGAACTCATAATATTAATACTCAATACAAATACAGCATTTATTTTATTAATGGAATGGTACAATGGTGCATCAAGAACTAACTTATAGGAAAAATTTTATTTTTTCATTTTAGGTAGACAACTAGAGAAAAAGGTATGGAAAAAATGATATTTGATACTAAACACTGAACATATTTATTAAAGAATTATACCTCTCAAAGGCTAAAAATAATCCTATAAAATAGAATAAATTTTTCACTGTTTTCAAAAAACAGTGTATTCTATACTTTGCCAGTGTAGAATATCAATCCAAGTTTACTGTTTATCTTAAATGCTTTCTTTTTTTTTGTTTGTTTTTTGTTTTTTGGGGCACACTCATTTGATGCTCAGGGGTTACTCCTGGCTAAGCGCTCAGAAATTGCCCCTGGCTTGGGGGGACCATATGGGACGCCAGGGGATCGAACTGTTGTCCTTCCTTGGCTAGCGCTTGCAAGGCAGACACCTTACCTCTAGCGCCACCTCACCAGCCCCAAGTGCTTTCTAAAACTATTTTTCCAAGAGCTCTGATGATATCTCTGTATGCAGTTATCTAGAAAGATCTTCATTAATGAAAACATTAAATTAGCTCTTGTCAATTTAATGAAAACATTAAATTAACTCTTGTTTACTATAAGATGTGACACTTTGAAACTTTCCAGATTTCAGTTTATATAGAAATAACATATTTTATTGCTACAGTGTAAATCTGCCTTTAAGAGCCCAAGTTTTAGATTGTTTCTATCCAACAAAGAATGTGCTATAAATAGATAATAAAGAATTACTTTAGCAGACACGAACTTACTATGTGCGACTTCATTTTTGTTAGTAATCATAAGGTCATGAATTTCATAATACTTCAAAGCTTGTCTTTCTACCAGCTTGGATAGGGCTCAAGAAAATGCCAACTTTTTCCAGAGCATAAACCTAACATTTCTATGCAGATGTCAATGTAGATAAAATTTTCCTGGGGCTGGAGAGATAACATGGAGGTAAGGCGTTTGCCTTTCATGCAAGAGGTCATCGGTTCGAATCCCAGCATCCCATATGGTCCCCCGTGCCTGCCAGGAGCAATTTCTGAGCATGGAGCCAGGAGTAACCCCTGAACACTGCCGGGTGTGACCCAAAAACCACAAAAAAAAAAAAAAATTTTCCTAAAGAGGGGCAAAATAGCCATCTGTTGCTATGTTAGAACTGAGCCCATGGCATGCTTGTTTTATCATCTGTAATTACTAGATGGAAAGGAAATGTGAAATTACCTTTTTGAACAGAGGCATGAAACATAACAGGACCCTCTTTCATTGACTCAGACAATCTCTGAGAGAAGAAAAATAGACAAATGTCTATATGGCAGCATAGAGGCAGGCAGTGGAGGTTACAGGGGAGGGAAGGAAGCAAACTAAAGATGGTGGAGGGAAATGCGCATTGGTAAAGGATGAGTATTAAACATTGTAGAACTGAAAATTATGAAAAACTTTGTAACTCTATCTCATGGTGGTTCAATTAAATATTTATTTTAAAAATGAACAAATGAGATTAAAATACAATATCTTTATGAGTGATTATCAGTCTATGAAATACATAAGGGGGAATATAAGTTTCTCAAAAAGACAATTTACCATTTATAAGTCACGAACTCAAAATTTATTTAGGGAATATAATTTGGTGTAGTCTAGCTCCTATGTAAAATAGTACAAAGATTTATTGTAAAAAATTAAAAAGCCTTATAATTAGCAATAGGCTTTTATCCAAAAATTGTGAAAAGATTAATATAAAAAACATTTGTACCCTATGTCTATAGTTCCACTATTCACAATAATAAGAACTCAAGAGCAACATAAAAGTCTAGCAACAGATTACTACCTTAAAGAGTTGTTCTATATGTATAGATACAATAAATACTACTTAGTTATTAAAAAAATTGAATCCATGTTCAAAAATTGAACAACCCAAAGTCTTTTGATGGTCATGGTAGATTTCACCACATGAAAGGTAAGTACTGTAAACTGATAATAAATAAATAAATAAATAAATAAATAAATAAAATTTTTTTTAAAAAAAGATTAAGCAGCGGCCAGAGAGATAGCATGGAGGTAAGGCATTTGCCTTTCATGCAGAAGGTCATTGGTTTGAATTCTGGTGTCCCACATGGTCCCCCGAGCCTGCCAGGAGCGATTTCTGAGTGTGGAGCCAGGAGTAGTAACCCCTGAGCACTGCCGGGTGTGACCCAAAAACCAAAAAAAAAAAAAAAAAAGATTAAACACTGTTACAGCTCTTTTAGAATTTGTCCAGCAGGCCTTCTGGTCTCCACCGGAAGCCCCCCCCCCACTGAAAAAAATAAAAATAAAAACTAAAAAAGATTAAGCTTGCTAGAGATCTAAAAAACATAAAATAAATAGGCTATTAACTTTGAATTTGAAACCATATTTATTTAATTCTGGATCTTTGTTCATTTGCTCAAAATTTTCATATTAGTAAATGGAGTTATTAATCTGAGTCTGTGGTGTGGGTACAAAGTTAAAATAATCTACGTTAAGAAAGAGAAAGTTGCTTCTTACATCATTAGTATTCAATCAATTTTCTCTTTCTTTTTTTTCAATTTTCTCTTTCAATAGACAAAATTAGTTTTAGATTCTTCATGAGACTGTTTCAAGAATAAAATACATACAATAAAATTAATGACTAAAATTATATTTTAAAACAAGTGTAGAGAAGAAATTTAATGTAGCAGAGAAGTATATAGTTATTAACATAAATACAACCTTAGAATGTCTGCTGCCTTATCTTGAGGTCATGGTACCAAGATCTTTTTACTCAGTCTTTTTATCTTTTCCTTTAAACTAATTTCCTGCATGCTCAATCTTTAATATTTCACTGCCTCCTAAAAGGAATTATATCTATTATGTCCATCTACGTATCACAAGGTGTAGATGAAATGCTCAGCCTTTTTTGCTTCTTGCTACAATCTGCCTAATATAAATTTTCCTTGAGATCCAGTTTGTGTTACAGAGTCTTCCTCATAGAAAGTAACCCTTAAATGTTCTGAAAAAAATTGTGAATTCCTTGTTATCAGCAATCATGGTATATTCTTATTCTGCTGTTCTCTCAACAGTTTCATATAGCAGAACTTCCCACCCTGCTTTGCAACAAATGCTTTTTGAATGTCCAGAGCCCTTGATCCCTCTAACTTACTACACAGCCACACAGGCTTTGAAATCTGCCTCTTCAAGTGTTTACCCCAGTAAGAAAATCCTTTGAAACAAGCCTGAATTTTATGCATCATGAGGTTAGTAATTTCTTTCCTCCTACATGAGTACAATGCAAATTTAGATGTATTGGGGTGGCATTCACATTCATTTTTTTTATTAGGAGCTAGGTTGGTTCTTCAAATATGTTTTCTTTTACTTTTTCTTAGACTCATCTGTTATTTGGTGTTTTCCAACATTAATATTAAAAATTTTTTCTATAGAAGGGAAAGGAAGGTTTTATAGATTCAATTTTCCTTTTAATTCCCAAAGAGTAAATGTTAGCATACTGTTACTGTGACTCTAAGGTCTCAATTCATGCTTTCTCCTTAACAACAGAAATAAAAGACCTCAAATGTTTTTGTGAAGTGTGTAAGTAGAATTTAATAACATCTATTTTATTCTGCTTACATCTTTGATTTTAAAGCAGAAGATAAGCATTAATTTGTTTTAACTATGGTAATATAAAGAAAGGTACTTTGCAATATATGACTAACTTAAAAAATGTTAAAAATTTCAGTGTGGACTAGATAAAAAGGACAGCTGGAAAAGCAATTTCTTTGTAGGTAACCAATCTGGATTCTATTCTTTGCACTGCATATGGTCCCCAAAAAGCATGGACAGGAGTGATCCCTGAGTATAGAGCCAAGATGCACACATAAATACACACACATACATGCATGCACACACAGATATGTTTATGTTCTATTTTGTAGATATAATACACGTGAGAACATATATATAGGCCAAATTTGGCTGTGAGTACTCTCCAGAGTCTCTTAGACAACCCCCAAATAGAAGGCCTTAATTTCTTGCTTTCGCCACTCAAGTTGTTTACCCAAATTACCACCCCAGTCTTCTCTTGCCCTGCTGGGGATTCAACGAAAGTTCTTAAACTTTTCTTGGCAGTTAAACAAAATTATATTTTTGAAAGCACCTTAAAAATTCAAAATAAGGGCTAGAGCTGTGGATAGGGTGTTTGCCTTGCATGCAGCTGACCTAGGACAAACCACGGTTTGATCCCCCAGTGTCCCCTATGGTCCCCCAAGCCACGAGCGATTTCTGAGTGCATAGCCAGGAGTGACCCCTGAGCATCAGTTGGTGTGGCCCAAAAACAAACAAAAAAAAATTTTAAATAATTAGAAAATCTGTGTTTATTTATTATTACACCATGACTTACATTTCAAATGTTCATTTACAGTATTTTAATAAAGTAAGATAAACTGCAAGATTTATGATAAATTAATTAATTTTTCCATAGGAACCACCCACAGAATTTCTTCTAGGAGGTACCCTAGGTACCTGGTGATGCTTCTTTCTGTGCATATTTGATGCTTAGATTCAGTAGTGCTAAGCTTAGACCAATGGTTCATTGGGTCACCAGGATCCTAGCCAATAGTGAGCTGGATGATAGGCAATGTAGAAAGCCGTACCAGGCCTTGGCACATGCTAGTTATGGAATTTACCATTTGTGCTATCTCCCTAGCACTGCGTTTATTAAATTTTAAGAATTGGGCATGAAGTTAAAATTACAGTGATTTTAAATATTTTATCTGATCTTATGAACGCCAGCAAAATTACCTTCAGGTTCATTTTCAATATATA
Organism: Suncus etruscus; assembly: GCF_024139225.1. Classification (NCBI taxonomy): domain Eukaryota; kingdom Metazoa; phylum Chordata; class Mammalia; order Eulipotyphla; family Soricidae; genus Suncus; species Suncus etruscus. The sequence continues at coordinate 24,084,518 of NC_064851.1, read as the reverse complement.
TTGTATATTAAACTAGCTTCATAATTAGTAGAATTGCTACTGGCAGAGACTATTGGGAATTACATGCACAGCGGGTAAGGCCACAGGACATTTCTGGCAATTCTGGAACTCCTTGGTCAGAGAATGTAAACATCTGAGGATGGAAGAAAGCAAATGATTGAGGAAAGGAGATTCAGGAACTACATTCAAGGGCAATCTGGCCTACTTTGATCCTCAACAATGTAACCATGGGAGCTGTAACAAATCCTAGGAAGCATAAAAAGAAGAGAACATGTGGAACATTCATCCAAGTGGAAAGCTAGGCTATGTGCTCTGCCAAAACACATGGACTACAAGAGATTAATGATTTAAAAACATTGGTTTAGGGACCGGAGAGATAGCACAGCGTTGTTTGCCTTGCAAGCAGCCGACCTAGGACCCAACGTGGTTGGTTCGAATCCCGGCGTCCCATATGGTCCCCTCTGCCTGCCAGGGGCTATTTTTGAGCAGATAGCCAGGAGTAACCCCTGAGCACCACCAGGTGTGGCCCAAAAACCAAAAATCAAAAAACAAAAACAAACAAACAAAAAAACATTGGTTTACACTAATCTCCAAACTATCACAGTCCTTATATAATTATAGCAAGTAGAAAAGAAAAAAGAGAGAGAGAAATTTTTTAACTTTCTGGTAGCTTCTGAAAGAGAAAGCCAGCCGAGTTCTCAAAGGCTTGTTTATATGCTGGAGCTTCTGATGCAATTGTTGAGTCTGAATACTGGAAAGGAATACATATACTTGAATCTCACAATAGCTATTCTGTTGAAAGGTTTGTGGAGCCAGTCAGATGAAGCTTAAAGCAAAGTTCCTACAACAAGCTGTACAAGTGGGAACCAGTTACACTAGCATTCTGGGAGGTAAAGGAGGGAGATATGGGATGCAGAATTTGTGAATTCAATACTACTGATGATAAATTAAACTACAGTCTTTTGAGTGAAGTATTATATAAAAACATTAAAAAGTTTTGTTCTGGTCGCCATCTCTATACAGGGTCATAGCTCACTCTGTTTTCGAAAGTGATATAAACCAAAGTTGTAAAACATCATGGGAAGACCAGCCACACAGCTAAAAACTGGCAATATTAGGAGGAGAGGATGAGCCAAACCCACCCCCTGCCATATATATAATATTATATACAATATTAATAATATATAATATAGTATTAATTATGTCATTGATATTAATTATTAATATTATTGATTACATTATATAATTGCATGTTATTAATATGTAATAGTATATATGATATAATATATTATGTATTTTATATTATATATGTTATACAATATAATATGTTGTATGTGGCATGTAATATATAATATATACTGGTATTTGGAATGATATTACCAGACACTTTTGGACTGAGTGTGTGCACCCTTCTTCATCTACTCATACTTCTGGGAAACCTGGCAGCTGTAACCACACCCAGAAAACCCAATTTCCATGTCTCCACTAGGCCATATTCATAGACTAACATATCTCTTGAAAGAAATGGAAACCAAGCCTTGAACATATGGACATGCAACTAAAACCTGGAAATCTCAGTGGGTGTGGGCTGGTAAAGCCCTTTCCTTGCTGAAGCCAAGCCTGCTGCATCCATCACCCATAATTAATGCTTTGCCTATGGGCCTTTTCTACCACTCCTCTATGACTCTCTGCAAAGACACCAATCTGACCAAATTCCAGGCATGCCAGTATTTGGGCTAATACCACCAGAACTTTTTTGAAGTGAGTGCAGGCATCTCCCCTGCCTTCTTGTACTCCAAGGAGACCTGGCAGCTGAAAGCACCACCCTACAAAATCTAAAGTATCAGTAATAGTGCTTTGAATTCCAGAGCAGCTTAATTTGTTTGACACTGTCATTTTCTTAGGAGCACACTAATTTAGAGGCCAATGTATGACTGAGGCCACTTAACATTCAGCAACAAATGAAATAACAGAATTGTCAGCTAGCAACAAGTGTTTATTAAACCTCTGCCAAAGTCTTTTTTTTTTTTTTTTTGGTTTTTGGGCCACACCCGGGACCGCTCAGGGTTACTCCTGGCTATGCGCTCAGAAGTCGCTCCTGGCTTGGGGGACCATATGGGACACCGGGGGATCGAACCACAGTCCGTCCAAGGCTAGCGCAGGCAAGGCAGGCACCTTACCTATAGCGCCACTGCCCGGCCCCCCTGCCAAAGTCTTAATGACCTCGTTGGAGATAGAATAAATTTCACAAATTTAAAAAACAAATTAAAAAAAGTTCCTTGACCTTCCTGCAGTATGTTTGCAAGTTATAGAACTCACCAGTGTAAATCCCAAACTCTGTGTCCCAATATATTCAGTTACTAAATGAGTCCATTGTTAACTTTCAATTATTTCAGCCATGAATAGTTTTAGTATGATCTATTAGAACAACAGCAGCTTAGATATTCCTATGGAATAAAGTTTATGGTCACTCCAGAGCCTCTCAAATAGTGGTCCTTGGACCTCTGAAAGTCCCCATGACCTTTTCATGGAATCATTAATATTACATAAATATTGATAATTATTCTAAAATGTTATTTGCTTTTTCATAAGCAGCATGGTTTTTAGCATCAACGTGACCTATTGCAATGAATCCAGAATCAGACATGAGAACCCAGTTGTCTTCTATCAAGCCATCAAAAAGATTCACACAAATGTCAAGCAATGTCATTATTTCAATATTTATTAATACTATAATAGTGATAGACTGATATTTATGTGTAGTAATGTAATGACCCCAAATGATGAAAAAGGTGAAGGCCATTGAAATGGAGCATTACCCTGATTACTGGATTGAGGGAAATGACTTATGCTGACAAAAGCAGTCACAAGGGGCGGAGAGATAGCACAGTGGTGAGGCATTTGCCTTGCACACAGCTAATTCAAAGAGATGGTGATTGGAATCCCAGCATCCCATATAGTCCCCTGAGCCTGCCAGGAGCGACTTCTGAGCACAAAGCCAGGAGTAATCCCTGAGCGCTGCGGGGTGTGACCCAAAAAAGCAGCCACAAAAACACAGATAAGTACATATTTCAAAGGTAAGAGCAGTTAAAGACCTGACTTTAACCTAAAGCCTACCTAAATTAGGCAGGCAGGTGAATATGAGGTGAAAGGTCTTACCTAAATTAAAATTCATAGTCGGTCTTGAAAACACATCTGAGTTACTGCAAAAGTTGGAGCATTGAACTTAATCTCATTGTCTTCTGGACTCTACCTCTGAGGTCCTGTGGCCTTCTCCAGCTCTTATTGAGGGTCCGTTCAGAAATGGCCCCCTTCCTCCCTATGAATAGATATCCATGAAGGAAATAGAAGACCTTGTACTAACTCAACTATCATCTCTTCCAAGTTTCTGTCTGTAATGTTTTGTAATGTACCCCTTCCTCTTTCTTTTACTGCAAGGTGATCTGTGTGTTTATACTGTTGTAATGTGAGCATCCTCCAATAAAATTATATTACAATTATATGAAATTGGTTTGAGTCAAAGTAAACTCCTTTCACTTAATGAGTGTAAATAGCACTTTGAGATCCAAACCTCCATAAATATTACACTACCATACTATTTCTATATTGAAAAAATACAAGTAGAGATCAAAAAATTCAAGTAAGAGCATAAAGCATATGCATTAGAGAGACCTGGGTTCAATCCCTGGTATAAGATGGTCCCCAAGTTCTACCAGGAGTGACCTCTGAAGAGAGAGTGGGGAATAGTCCTCAAGTACCTCTGGTTATGACTCCCAAACAAAAGAAACACCTATTTTTTTTCACTAGCTTATGTTTTATATGCTGGTTCTGATTTACATTAGAACTCCCAAATGGTTTATTGTTGAGTAGATTTATTATTTTGTGATTTAAATTTTCTCAATTTTAATTTTAAATGTGAAATCCAGCAATATATAATATATAACAAAATAATGGGTGTGTAATGCACATAACACACACTCCATTTTAAATGTGTAAAGGAGTCAGAGGCTATAAACCTTCAGCATAAAGCTATGAGGCTGAAAGTTACTGCAAAGGGTAATTTGATCTGTGATTTAGATGTTCTGGTGTTGTCTTGCAGAAAAGTAATCCATTATAGCTTTATTAGCAATTTCAATTAGGTAGCAGCCAGATTAACAGTTGTGAATGTAAGTGTAGCTGCAGAACACACAGACAGGAAACTTGATTTTCTACAAACCAGCAGCTCATTTTCCTGCCATTCTGAGCATCAGTCTTCAATGCGACTATCTTTGAAACTACTTTGCTAGCTATGAAACTACAGTAGCCCTTGAGAAGGTTTCTAGACATCTCTATTTAAAACATTTATTAGAGGGGCCGGCGAGGTGGCGCTAGAGGTAAGGTGTCTGCCTTGCAAGCGCTAGCCAAGGAAAGATTGCGACAGCAGTTCGATCCCCTGGTGTCCCATATGGTCCCCCCAAACCAGGGGCAATTTCTGAGTGCAAGGCCAGGAGTAACCTCTGAGTATCAAACGGGTGTGGCCCGAAAAAAAAAAAACACTTATTAGAAATGCTGAATCTGTATTATAGTATAAAATCAGAAAGCATATCAACTGTGGTAAAACTAATGGCCCATATTACAAATATAAAAATTCTATAGGTGTTTTCTGAGAGTGAGCCAGAGTAATAGCACAATGGTTAAGGAATTTGTCTTGCACTCAATATCCGGTTTGATATTTGGCATCCCATATGGTCTCTGAGCCTGCCAGGAGCAATTTCAGAGTGCAGAGCTAGGAGTAACCCCTAAGTACTGCCAGATATGGGCCAAAAATGAAGAAGGGGGAGAGAGGAAGACAGAGAAGGAGAAGGAAACAGAAGAGGAGGAGGGGGGGAGGAGGAGGAAGAGGAGAAGAAGAGAAGAAAAAGAAGAGAAGAGAAGAAGAAAAAGAAGAGAAGAAGGAGGAAGAAGGAAGAAGAAGAAAAGAAGAAGAAGAAGAAAAAAGAAGAAGAAGAAAAAAGAAGAAGAAGAAGAAGAAGAAGAAGAAGAAGAAGAAGAAGAAGAAGAAGAAGAAGAAGAAGAAGAAGAAGAAGAAGAAGAAGAAGAAGAAGACACAGACTCACAGACTCACAATGCTGAGAACATAAGGGTTCCATCAATAGAACTTAAAATAACCATACAGCATATGGTGATGAGGTTCAAATTCAGGGACTGTGTGTACAAATCATATGCTCCACCACATTGGTCTATCCTCTCTCACACCCTACCACGGGAACTATAATTTTAAAAAGTTACATGAAATCAGTTTCCTCATCTATAGAATGAGAAGTAATAATTGTATTTCATAGAGTGATTTGAAATTAATAAAACGTGTATATAATATGCTTCATTGCATATTTAACCTTCACAAAATCTTTAAGATGTGGATGCTATTATTTTTTCATTTTACAGTCAGGGAAACTCATTAAAAAATCAAATAGCTTTCTAAAAAGCATGCTATTAAAGCCAAGGAATTGCTTTTGACTGCCACTTGAATTATAAATGGTAATATAATTGTGTTTATAAACAGGAAATATTAGAAAATTCTAGGTTTCTCTTTGTCTTTTTAGTCTATAGTACATTTAGCTTTTAGGTGAATATGCACAATGTAGTGTCTCTTATAAGTCAGAACAAGAAAACATCAGTGAATCCAACATAAGTGAAGAGAAAGGTAGTTCTCAATTCCCTAAGATAGGGGGCAATCGCATGCTTTTTCTTTTAGAGAAAGCAACTTATGGCAACTTCTATTCTGCATTCACACAGCACCTATTTTACAAGTGCTCATCAGTATGCTCTGGAATATGGGTGAGCATTTATAACATATAAATGTAAACACTGGTTGATGCACTGATAGCGAGAAATAATCTTATGGAAGGGAAATAATATTTTTCTCATTAAAAAGCAATTACTGAAGCACACAATAAAAAGACTTAAATAGTATAAGCTTTATTTTTCCTCTACAGTCAAATCCACTACAGACTAGATAGAACTGGAATTTTCTATGTTTTGGTATTGTAATGGACATACAAGTTGTTTCACAGATCTTGGTTGTTTGGGGTTTTATTTTTTAAAAATGATCTTGTTTGGAGCAATGATGTTTTATTTACAAGACAAGTAAATTATTGATTCCTTTTGGGGGAAAATGGCTACTTAGAATAATAAAATGGATGTTTCTCAGTTACTAACCTATGCCCTTTTCATAGTATTTGACTATGTAGAGGCAGGAATCTTGTTCACTTCTAAACTAACAGTACAAGATCATAAATAAACATTCAAAGTCTTAATTACTCCTTTTTCATAGCAGAATAACAGGAATTGCTGACAGCTCAAATCATCCAATATTTCCCGGAGGTGTCTTCCTCACCCTCCTCTTCCTGTACTTTAATTTTTGATGTGCCTGCTTACAGGATTTAGTGGTGACTCTGGCTGGGTCATGCTGGCTCCTTAAAGGAAGAGTTACAGCTCTGGAATGCATTAGGATCATAACTCATGAGTCAAGCTTCTCTTAAGTTCAGTGAATCAAAATCTTGATTTTATTTTTCCACTGGGTGTAGATAAGAAAATTACATTTGGGGCCGGGAAGGTGGCGCTAGAGATAAGGTGTCTTGCCTTGTAAGTGCTAGCCAAGGAACGGACCGCGGTTCGATCCCCCGGCGTCCCATATGGTCCCCCCAAGCCAGGGGCAATTTCTGAGCACTTAGCCAGGAGTAACCCCTGAGCATCAAACGGGTGTGACCCAAAAACCAAAAAAAAAAAAAAAAAAAAAAAAAAAAAGAAAATTACATTTGTCCATACAAAAGTTGGTGGTTTTCTGCCCCTGATAGAATTGCATGGATTTGTGTTTGGAACTATCGTCTGCCTTTTGCACTCAAGTTGCTTCTGTTATATGAATTCTGCGGGTATTTTTTATGACCCAAAGATGAGAAGTTGCAATAAATTCGAACTTCAGGGGTTTTTTCCTTGCATTCTGAGTATAATACAGTTCAGGGTCAGAAAAATGATAACCAATGAATTTATATAATAGCCTCTTTCATCTAAACAGAAAATGGCCCTATTTTTCTCTTTGACTTTAGTGGTAAAAAGAAAAGTATTGAAAGTGACTTATGGGAATGGGAAGAAAGGTAGTAGCCTCTGTACTTACCTTATTCTCTTGAGGACAAGTGCCTATAGGTTTAAGATTAATGAAAGTCTGCCACAAACAACTTCACAATATAGACCTTCTATCTCACTAGTTCAATATGTCAGTCATCAATCTGCATCTGAGTTCTACTTGATCTTTATGGCATGGGAATTGATCCCTGTGAAACTCAGGCTGGAGTGAAGAATTGTTCTTCTCAGGAAGAAAATAATCAATTCTTATTTCCATCCAGTTTTTTTTTTTTGGATGTTTCATGCTTTCCTGAAATTTCATAAAGTACTTTTCAGAAGAGAAGATGAAGAAAAGAGTAACATATTCAAGAAAACTTGGATTCTCCAGAAAGAAAAGAGAGCAGAGAGTACATATTTATGGGTAAAAGCAAAGGAAACTCCAAGATTGGAAATGGACATCATTTGCCTTTTTAAAGTGAACTTTACCTGGGCCCAAGTGATAGTACAAAGATAAGGCACTTACCTGGTATGCAGTCAGTTCCAATTAAAACCCCAGCACCATAAATACCCCACCAACTAATGATAGGTGTGACTCCTGAGCACAGATGCTGAGCTCCACCAGTTATAACCTAATAAAACAAAAATAAATAAATATGTTTGTTTGTTTGTTTTATAGACTTTTATCACAAACTGCTTTCAAAAAGGGCTGACTATATATAGATAAAAATCTGTTGCTAAGGTGTTGTCTGAAGAAAGAGTTTTGAACTTTCAGTGTCCACCTTCATATTCTTTTTTTTTGGGGGGGGGCGGTGGTTGGGCCACACCAAGTGACAATCAGGGGTTACTCCTGGCTATCTGCTCAGAAATCGCTCCTGGCTTGGGGGACCATATGGGACGCAGGGGATTGAACCGAGGTTCGTCCTGGATCAGCCAGTTGCAAAGCAAACACCCTACCACTGAGCTATTGCTCTGGCTCCAACCTTCATATTCTTATCATAACTTTTTGTTCTTTTGGAGCTTCTCCTCTTTGGATGGGACTTCAGTCTTCCCTAGGTCAGAACTTTTGCCAGTTAGTCTTATTGGTTTCAGTTCTAGTATCCACAATGTGAGCCTTTTTCACATGCTTTCAACTATTTTAGGGCTATTGACAGAGTAACTCTTTAAATCATATCTTGTTTTTTGTTTGTTTTTTGGTTTGGGGGCCACACTCGGTGACGCTCAGGGGTTACTCCTGGCTATGCACTCAGAAATTGCTCCTGGCTTGGGGGACCCTTTGGGACACCAGAAGATCGAACCGTGGTCCATTCTATGCTAGCGTGGACAAGGCAGACACCTTACCCCTTGTGCCACCGCTCTGGCTCCTAAATAATATCTTGGTTTTATTATTCTCTGAGAACTCATTGCCAGTTCCCTCCTCCACTACCACCCCATGAATTATGCTATATAATTACATTAATATCAAGATCAACCTCTCGGGGCCGGAGAGATAGCATGGAGGTAAGGCGTTTGCCTTTCATGCAGAAGGACGGTGGTTCGAATCCCAGCATCCCATATGGTCCCTGTGCCTGCCAGGGCGATTTCTGAGCATAGAGCCAGGAGTAGCCAGGAATATATATGTATTTGTGTGTGTATGCATATGTATATGTATATGTATATATATATATATATCTGTAATTTTGGTTTGAGTTCCACACCTGGAGGTATAGCATCCACTTCCTGTCTGGGTGCTAGGAGCTTAGCTTGGTGGTTTTTAGAGGACCATATTTTGCTCAGGATTACACACCAAGGCTCTTGCATGCAAAGCATACACTCAACCCATTGAACTATCTCTCTTAAGTTTTTTGTTTAAGATTAGTTCCCAGATTATGAGTTCACACATTGTAATTCATTAACATATACCTCCTTTATTCCCATAATATGAGAAAATAATAATTCTCAGGGAAGTTTTACTTATGTATTAAATATTCTCCATAATCAAGTAGGTGGTCCAATTTTTCATGGGTGGTCTTCACTCCTGATGAAACTTTTGATACCCAGTCCACTTGACATGAGTTGGTAATGCCAACTCTGATAAACCCCTTGTTTCCCAATATGGGAAAAATTTCTTTTTCATTTCAGTTAACTCTCAACATTACTTTGAATGAGTTAATGTAATTAATTTGAATAAACTAATGATTAACTTGAATTCATCTACCACTTGAGTGGACACCAGCAGTTGCTGTGTAAAGATCAAACTTGTGAATCATGGTCTTATCTAATTGTTTATAGTTTTGAAATAGACAAAATTTACAGGAAGGATAGAGAAAAAAATAAAAGATAAAATTTGAAGATAAAATAATCCCATAAGTGTCTCTTGTTTTCTGATTTCTTTGGGGTTCCCAAACAGCCAAAAATATTAAAACCTAGGGCTTAATTCACAAATGAAGATCTATAACCTCTATTTGATTTGTAAATGGAATTTTAATTCTAACATAATCACTAGTATTTAGATACAACACACATTTTTGTTAGGTACTGTCTATTGGCATGCATGGAAATTTAGAATCAATTGAGAAAACTCCCTAACTAATATCACTTTCCAAATTAAGCTCAGGACAATTAGTCAGAGCTTTATTTTAAGCTTCAGGATTCCTCTGAGAGACATTTTGCATTTTTTTGTTGCTGTTCAATTTTTTTAAATCTCTAGCAAAAATGATTCTTTCTCAGAACTCTCAGTTAGCAGTTGGTATAGACCATGTTCTCAAGCATAGCATTCTAAAAATTCATATTAATATAAAGAATTTTAATGGACTACAGATCAGGATTCAAATTCCAGATACAAACTTACTATGTGGTATTGGGCATTATCTTCATCTGTAAAAATATCACTATTAAAAGTTGCAAATTTGGGACCAGAGCCATAGCATAGCATTTGCTTTGCATGAGGCTGACCTGGGATGGACCCAGGTTTGATCCCTGGCATCCTATATGGTCCCCCAAGCCTGCCAGGAGTGATTTCTGAGCACAGAGCCAAGAGTAACCCCTGATAGTTGCCAGGTGTGGCCCCAAAACAAAACAAAACAAAATAAAACAAAATGTAGCAAATTTATTGTGGAATTAAAATATTAAAAGTATAAATGCTTCTAGCAAGATATCTGGTGTTCATATGTGTCAAATATGACATAAACAACTATGCTTCTAAGTAACCAAAGAAAAGAATCAAGTTCACTGTCACTATTATTTTGATGTTGTTTGCATACAGGTTTTATCAAACCAGAATCTTAATTTTAGGTAGAAACAGAATAACTACTTATTTTAGAGAATTGGAATGTATCCCAGTTTTCATCTAATGACTCTAAAGAGGCTAGTATAAACGTATATACGTGTGTCTTTCCTCTGCAGATATCTCACTTTGTACTTTTAAATAAGGAGAAGCTTACATTTTATGAACTTTATAGCCAAGATGTAAAGTTCAGTAATATCATGAATGCTATTCCTGGATGTGTTTCCTGTACTTCCAGCTCATCATGACTTCAGCTCATCTAAAATCAAAACCTGGATATAAAATATAATTTTTCAATGCTAAATAATCCAAAATGAGTTTTCTAAACATATGATAAACCTGATACTCTGGAATCAATCTGATAGTAACTAAAAGCAGACTGAGTGGAAATGGAATTACACAAGGATAGGAGACATGAGCAAACTTTCAGACTTCTCTCCAATCTTCCCTTTTGAGAAACTGCAAAAAAAAAAAAAAAAAAAAAAAAAACTAAGAAAAAGGAGTCAGTCTCAAGAATACAGCTAATATTTCCATCCATAGTGACTTAACTATCTCTGACCATCTCTGATTAAATAAAATCTGTTAGAAAAAAGGAGTTATTTGTGGAAGATGCCTTATGTTATTCTTCAAGTCATTAAATATAAATAGAACAAGGATGGCAATTTCTTCTAGAATTGGGAATTCACATGTTAAATAAACACATCTGAATTAAATAATCTCTTTGAGGGAAAACTCCTTTAGACTTTTTAATATTTCATACCTAAAATTAGCCATTTATCTAGAGACCCAAACTATAACAAGCTGTATGCAAAATGGACCTGTTACACTACCAGTCCAGGGGACCAAGGGTGGAGGTATGGGAGGCATGCTGGGAACTATGGCGGAGGAAGGTCAACACTGGTGGTGGGAATGGCCCTAATTCACTGTCACTATGTGCCTGAAATACAACTGTGAAAGATTAGTGATTCACATTAGTCTCAATAAAGTTTTTTTTAATTTCACCATCCATACATTTGTCTGGAACATTTCTGCAGCCTTATTGTCTTTTCATTCTGAACACCCTGACTCTTCTCTAAATTATTATATAGAAAGGAACATCTCAATTGTACTTTATATCCTTTTATTCTCTATCCTACCTGCACCATACAATTTCTTATAACGAAACACCATTTCTTTTTTTTTATTTTTAATTATGAGAACAAAGATGCAAAGAAAGAGGACAAGGTAAAGTTACAGTGGAAGGACAATCACCCATAACATAATTCTCAGAAGTCCCCTTGCTGATATCTTAACTTTGAACTTTCAGCCAAAAAACGTTAAGATAAATAAAACAGAATCCATGTACAATTACTTTGTCCCTCAAGTCCCCAGATTGTAACACATTATAATAATTCTTAACAGCACACAAGGCAATCTAAAGCCATAAAACTTACGTAACTCCTTAAACATTAGAGGCATAGTATTTTTTACATTTCTATGTACATGCATGTTAGCTTAAGTTAACCTCAAATTTAAAGTGGGTTTTTTTTTTTGGATTAGAGTCAAAGGAGCACAATAAAAAAGGTGTTAGAGTGGCAATTGTTGTTTGTATAGGCCCACCAAAATATGAGGGAAATGGAAAGGAATAACCTTGGCCTAAATACAAAGAGACCCGACCCCTGAAGTTTCCTGGCATAAGACCAACTCTAGGCTCCAGGCAAGCTAGATAGTCCAATCCAAGACATTGTCTGTAGTGCCAACACACTTTTACTTTTCACACAGTCTCTGTTGTTGGTATCATGTTTCTGTATTAAATATCCTGGAATCTGCATATCCTACATTGAAGTCAGGATGTGGAGCGTCCTTCTTGTTTCACCTCACCATTAAAGAACAATGCAGAGAGCCCTGTCCTGTAAGCAGGTCGTTGTTGTTGTTAAGTCTTCTCAGTGTTAAGGGAAGTCTCTTTTGAGCAGGTCGATGTCTGAGCAGTGTAGGGTCTTCCGTGGTAGAGAATTGCTTCCAGGTGAATATAGATAAACCTGGATGTTTTGTGGATGGCTTCCCTGGTTCAGGGGTGAATGGAAAATGCCCTTTCTTCTGAGGCCTGTGCCAGGTCGTTATGTCAATGTTCAGGGTGTAAGGTCCCTTTGCACTACAAGATTTGTGTGTTCCAATCTCTTTTAGATAGGATCTTAATTGTATGTATAGTATTTTCCCATTTTAATGTGCCTATGCAAAAAAGGAGCAATGCCACGTGGGAAACACCATTTCTTACTGCTATTTCCAGTTTGTTAATGCCAAAATACAAACTTGGAAAGTCTTTAACCTTCAAACACCCTATTAAAATGGTCTAATCTGCAATACCCAATAAAGAAAGAATTCTGGACCGGAGCCATAGTACAGATAGTTCACTTGCCTTGTACTCTGTCAACACAGGTTTGATCCCCAGCAGCCCATATATGGTCCTCTAATCTCTGACAGGAGTAACTCCTGAATGCATAGCCAGAAATAATCCCTGAGAACTGCCAGATGTGATCCCTAAAAAATAATACAAATCAAGACAAACCCTTTTGTCTTTCATACACAGGACTGTCTTTTACAACTACAAACACTTTTTTTTTTATACACAAGACTGTCCTTTAGAGCCTCTCCAATAAAATAATATTTAAATCAAAGAGAAGTATTGTTTGTATGACAGATTTCCTCCCCAACAAAATGAAAAAAAAAATCTAATAGTAACAAGTGAGTCACCAAGTAAGGTCCTAAATAGTAGATAATATTTTTCATGGTTTAGGGCAATAAAAAGAAACAAAGAAGGAAAAGAAATTATGCACAGATTAGTTTCTGGAGAAGTTACCAAGGCTTAAAGGCATCATTAGGATTTAAATTCAAACCCACAGGAATAGTAGATGGGAGATATAGCTCAGTGAGAGAATGCTTGTTTTCATGTATCATGCCAAGACTTTTATCCCTGAATGTACTCCACATTCAGAGTGATATCCCATACTGCTGTTGTAATCCTTAGCACCACAAGTGTGTGACTCCTGAGAATCACTGCTACCAGTTGTGCTCAAGCAAAGCAACAGAATGTATGACATCACATATCTACCCCCCTAACTCATGTATACCAGAATCTAGAGTATAAACACCATAATATCCTAACATTGTACAATACATAACAGCAATAAGAACCAAAGGAATGAACAAAAAATCCAAGTATTCTGATTGAAGTAGGACTGGTTTCAATAACAGCAAGAATAACTCCAGGTTGAGCTCCAGAGAAAAAGAAGCTCCTTTGAGCTTTTATTCTAATTTTCAAGGTTTTACCTGGAGATTAATATAGGAACTAGATGGTCCATTTAATATTTTTACTGCATGGAGATGAGGTATATGACACGCAATAATCAGTTGAATGCTGAACCAGTAGCAACTTTGTGCTACATAAAATCCTCAATAATTTATAAAAACTATCCCCTAAATTTATTAGCATCTCAATAAAACTGTAGATTAGATAATAAAAGTGGTATGTCCTTTAGAACTTCTAATATAGAAGCTCTGCAACTCTTAATGTTACATTGTCACATCATGAGGAAATAAATGAGTCAGTTTTGTTTTAGCAAATGCACTGAATTTCACTCTCAAGTGACATTAAAAGGGAGGAATTACATTTTTCCAATATTTGAGAGCCCACTTAAAATAGATTCTTTAAATCTTTTTGACAAACATTTTATCTGGAAGAAAGTAAACAGCAATATAATTAATGTAATGTGAAGAATAAATCACTTGCAGTGAAACTTCTTTAGAAATGTACAAGACAGGGGCCGGCGAGGTGACACTAGAGGTAAGGTGTCTATCTTGCAAGCGCTAGCCAAGGAAGGACCGAGGTTCTATCCCCCAGCATCCCATATGGTCCCCCCAAGCCAGGGGCAATTTCTGAGTGCTTAGCCAGGAGTAACCCCTGAGCATCAAATGGGTGTGGCCCAAAAAAAAAAAACAAAAAAAAAGAAAAAGAAAAAGAAAGAAAAAGAAAAAAAGAAATGTACAAGGCATTTATACAGAGGTTTTTTTGCCAGATTAACTACTTGATAGCTCAAAGTAATAAAAATCAAAGAAACTGATAACATCTTAGGGGTATAAAACCAGAAATGACCTAGATCATATCTTTATTTGTTAAAATAAATTATTATTCAGGTAATATTGCTTTTTATGATTATTTATGTTTTAGAGATGCAATTTTAGGCCATTTGAAAATATCACCACACCGGAGTGAACAACATCCATGAATTAATAGAAAATTTCAGTATCAACAGATGAAGAATTTGAAAAATATAAAAGAATCAAATAGAAGTGCTGAATCAAAAATCACAGCTAAAAAGATAGTCTGTTTTCATATTTTATCCAAGACATAACCAAAGATGACATAACCAAGGATACTCACTAAATATCACTAAAACTAAAACAATAAATTAGGGGTTGGGTGGGAGGGAGAAAAAGAAAGAGTAGAACAAAGAATACAATGAATTATTGAACCTTATCAAAGAATTTAATATATATATAAAACTGTAATTCTTGAAGAAGAAAATTCTGGAAAGGAGAGGAAAGCAAAGGAGAAGGCAATGGAGATAAAAGAGAAGAGGCAGGGGAGAGAAAGGAGGTAGAGGGAAGAAGAAGAGAGGGGTGAAGAGGAGAGGGAAGAAAACAGGGAGATGGAAAGGGGCATTAAAGAGCGGGAAGATACAGAGCCAGAAGTAACCCCTAAGTACTGCCAGGTGTGCCCCTACCCAATAAAAATAAAGAACAGCTGAATTTTGAGTATTATAACAGAAGTATAAGTAATGCATAGGAAATACTGTGAACATGGTATCATAATTTCTTACATTACGATTGGAGTGGAATGAGATTATATAATACTAGAAACGAAATACATATGTTGTAAATCTTAAAATAAATTAAAATGAAGAATAGAAAAAAACCAAGTTAATAATAGAAATAAAATATCTCTTAAAATATTCAAATCAACCAAAGTCAGAATGAAAAAGAAATAAAGTAGATAGCAGGCTAAAGAGATAGTATAGGAATTAAGGCACTTGCCTTGCACCAAGCCAGCCCTGGTTTGATTCCTGGAACCATAAACAACTTGAGCTTAGATCCAGGAGTATCCCTTGAGCACTGCCATATGTGGCCTAAAGCCCCTCACATAAAGGAAAAAAAAAAAAAGAAAAAATAGGTGGTAAAAATACCACTGCAGTGGATTTATCATGACAATATTAAGTATAGATATACAAAAATTAAAAATTGGTGCTGTCAGATTACAACATATAAAATATGCTATCTATAAGGAATTTAGTTTTAAATATAAGTACATAGATTTAGTATAGGTAATGTGACTTCATTTACCTAAAAAAATCTAAAAATACTATGTTTATGAACATGACAGAAGAATTTCAGAATACTTAAGACATAGAATGAAAGAAAAAAATAGAACTTCAGCATCTGGAGTTGGAACTTTTGTACTTCTCTCTAAATAACCAATAAAACAGGAAGATGGAAAAAATAAAAAAGGTTATGGAACATTTAATAACACTAAGAATCAACTTGACCTAATTGTCATTTATAGATCATACTATTCCTTTCAAGTACAGATATAACATTTACAGAAGAAAGCATATTTTTAGGACACAAAACCTCAAAAAACTTGGAGCAAATTAAATTATGCATGTATGTTCTCTGATCATATTGTAATTAAATTAGAAATTAGAAACAGGAAAATATCTGGACAAGTCTCCAATACTTGGAATTTAAACAGCGCTCATTGTATAAGCCACATATAAAGTAGAAATTTACAGAAAAATACAGGTAAAGGTTGTTTGGAAATTAATGTTAACAAAAATCAATGATTACAGTTGGAAATGTAATGAAAGCAACAAATAAACCTAGGGTGGGCTTTTGGTTATTGTTATTGTTTGGGTTTGGGGGGTTTTGTTTGTTTTGGGGGCCACACCCAGCAGCGCACTCAGGGGTTACTCCAACTTCTGGCTGGAGGGACCATATGGGATACTAGGGCTCGAACTATCCTAGGTCAGGCGCATTCAAGGCAAAAGCTGTGCCATCTCTCCATCTCTAAATGAATAAAAATTTTAATAAGAAATAACAGAGGGGCCAGAGAGATAGCATGGAGGTAGAGTGTTTGCCTTGCATGCAGGATGGTGGTTCGAATCCCAGCATCCCATGTGGTCCCCCGAGCCTGCCAGGAGCAATTTCTGAGCGTAGACCCAGGAGTAACCCCTGAGCACTGCCGGGTGTGGCCCAAAAACCAAAAATAAATAAATAAATAATAAATGGAAAAGGAAATAACAGAGAAGGATCAGAGAGTGTAATAAGCTAAAGCACATAATTTGCATCAAGAGGGTTCAGACTACCACTGGCTGAGGACTAAAATTAAAAATAAAAGTCAACATAACCAGAATTTTATTTACAGAAATGAAAGGAGGAAATTACATCAAAAGGAGTTGGGAAGATAGAGTGG
Organism: Suncus etruscus; assembly: GCF_024139225.1. NCBI lineage: Eukaryota > Metazoa > Chordata > Mammalia > Eulipotyphla > Soricidae > Suncus > Suncus etruscus. The sequence goes on along the minus strand of NC_064851.1, from coordinate 24,067,650 downwards.
GACTGATCCCTAAGCACAGTGCCCATATTCTCTCCTCCCTGAAGACATCTAAACATATTAACCAAAGAAAGCTTACAACATGGGCCAGAGCAATACAACAGCAGGTTCCCTGTTCAATCTCCCGCTTCCCATATGGTCTCCCCAATCCCAATAAGGGTAATTCCTGAGCGCAGGACCAGGAATAACCCAGATACTGCCAGGTGTAGCAAAACCAAACAAGCAAACAAAATAA